>NC_053157.1:86580399-86896232 GCF_016835505.1 Polypterus senegalus
AGGAGCTAAAGCACGTTATTAAACATGTGTTTCATGAGTCTCGCTCATGACAAGCATTTATCTTTTGTCGAAATTTGTCGCTGCGTTTTTAGCTGTGTTGTTATTTTCTTTTTCTGTTTTATATTCAATATATATTACGTGCGCCCAAGAGTCCTTGCTTTTCTTTCCCCAAGTAACCGATCGCCACACAATCAGCTCTGTAATAGAAGTTAAGCCATCTGTAAGCTTAGCCGATTCTTCAAAACGTTTAAAGAACATTGAAATATCTTCGTAGTACATGTTTAATTATTCTATCCTTCACGACACTCCCAGTGAAGAATATAGATTATTTAAATGAAGTTAAAGTTTTATGTGTATAATTTAACAAACATATTTTGCTGCATTTCACCTTAAAATGATATTGTCATCATATGTAAATACGCTTTATAAAGTGGCCCAGGTTGTGAGATATTATAACTGTAGTGCAAGTTTACAGTGGGGTGATTGTACTTATAAGTACAAACCGTTCTACAAGGTGCAATTGATTGAGTGCATTTAAAGTTCTTGGGATTAAACTGTTTCTGAACCGCGAGGTCCGTACAGGAAAGGCTTTAAAAAGTTTTGCAGTGGCTGAGACAGCGTGTCCTTAAAGCTGTATACCGATAATTCTCTTTCCGATCAGCTGCTGCTGTGATTCACACTCAGATACAGTGATATAAATACTCGGAGTCGTGCAGTGAGAGTAATATGGAAAATGATGATCCGCTGTGGCAACTCCTAACGGGAGGAGCTGAAAGAAAAAGAAGAAGAAATGAGAGTAACAACGCTAAAGCAGTTATGGTATTTGGAATACTATGGCTGTTCCCTGGACCATTATATTGTTACAAGTTAATTACAATCAGATGCATTACACTAATAAACAATATGCGGTTAGTTTCAGTGTATTTATAAAGCCGCGTCATGAAAATAATGAGTAACCACACAGGAACAGTGGCACTGCTTTGACGCTGGGTGCCGCCAGTCTGCAAAACCGAGCGGAGAACTTGCGTACGACAAGGCATGAGGTACCGTGGAAAAGTGCGTGGCTTTACCCAAGTGTAGGTTTTATACATCGCGATTTGAACGTGGAAAAGTTCTTACGCAACATTTCTGTGCGTACGCACCGTTTATACATGAGGCCCCAGTTCTGCAATCAGCAGGTATGAAAATCATTCTGATCACTATAAATACTATGAAAATGTGTTGCTTCACACCATATTCAGTGTTATGGTTTACTTAGAAATTATTTTCTCTGAAAAAATGATGTCTTCAAAAACAAAAAATACACAAAGACATGTGAGTGACTGTATCAAGCAGCAACTCAGGTATTCTACCAAATAATTATCAGGCAGATTTATTTTGAAAAGTAATCAATAGATGAAGTGCAGTCAAAATCAAGCCAAAGTTCATTACCAAAAATCAAAGTAACCAACTGTCTAAAACAGAAAGCAAAACCCTCTGGAGCTATGAGAGAAAGTTCTTTTACTTCAATTCTAAACCTCAGATTAACACACTGAAAATCATTGCTCGTATATGAAATCCTAGACAACAAAGAAGTGCAATGTGCAGATTTATATTGTTGCATAACTAATGACATGGGATGTGCACCTCCACTTGCCTGTTTATAGCAACTCCATAGCAAGAGTACACAAAAAGTCTAAATGACTAAAAAAAGAAAAAAAAAAAAGAAAACCGAGGAGTAAAACAGATCATCAAAATAAACATTTAGCATCAGAGAAGTGCAGGAAATAGATCTCTAATATGGTTATTTATTTTAGCAACCATACATACTAATAAAAAAACATGGATCTTGGATAAGCCTATATAAGCCAAGTCAAAGAAATGGATTGTTTACACATTTTTCCTAAACTTCTATTAGATTCTGGGTGAAAACAAGGTGAAGTAGGGCTGTAATACTCGTCTGGTCTCTACATATTTTATCTTTTGTCTCTGATTTGGCAATTGGTTTCATAAAATATTTGTTTGGTGAACTGCCTTTTTCTGAAAGTGCTTTTTTTTTGCTTTTGCACATGAGTTACTTCCATGTCAAGTTTCTATTGGCACAGGTCTGAGTTTCCTGTTCTTAAATTCTGTGTGCACTTTTCACTGCAGTTATTTTTGTTGTTACTGGGTAGAATTATGTTTGAGATTATCCTGATTAGTTCTGCTTATTTTTTGGCATGATTAATACTCTTCTTTTCTTTGTAATAACTTTTTATTGTTATCTTTCATGGGGGCCATTAGGCAGGAGCAATGTTCTTTATTTAGTTTGTTACTGTGTATTAGGTATGTTTTTAAAATATTTTTACTTTATTACAAAATTCTTAGTCTACTTTCACTTTTATCCATTACTGTATACATTTTCAACCGCAAATGGCAACTTGTATTCTAATATAGTCTGCTAGACACATTTGGTAGTGCAATATTAAACTGAATAACAAAAGGGCTACACAAACACACATAATGCTTTACTCACTCAGTCAGTCATCTAAAATCCACCTTTAATGGTAGTGTACTGTCCACTGAACTAGCCCATAATTGTGGTGGTGACAGATGAAACCAAGAAGGTAGGTGTGTTAGGGATACAAAAAGGAGGGGGAGAAGGAGAAAGGAGGGGAAGTCAGTTAAAAGAAGAAAAAAAACAGGAAATCTGGTTAATAATTAGAAAAGACTTGATGGTGAAGAAAAATACAAACTGCTTTGTTTGCACAGTTATACTGCAAAAGTATTCTGTTGTTAGTGTTTTTAGATTTTGATAAAAGGTTTGTCTGATTACTTATTTTGTCCTTTTTGACCAGTAGGGGGCCTTACAGCACCCCAAACCCAGGCAAAACCTCATCAACACAAGTCCCAGTTTAAATAAAAAGATTATGTGCACAAATGCCTTACAAATATGCTTCAAAAGTGGTATAAACACAGTAATATTCTCCTTTCTTCTTTTCCCTCTCCTTCCACTCCTTCAGGTGAGCCTCGTCCCTCTTCTACCCAACTCAAACTCACCTGGATGAGGTCAAAAGGCTTCTTTTATGTTGGATTCAGGAGTACTTAAGGTGACATAACACTGAGTGGCAGAAGCCATTCCAGGTTGCAAGGCAGCCCCATGCAGCACCCTCTAGCACCCAAGGGAAGGGTTGCCCCTTAGGACTACAAATCTCATGGATCCCTGTGGGTGCCCATACTAGGGCTTTACCAGAGGAACACTGCCATGTATTGTATTCGGGAAGGAATTGCTCTTGAGACACAGCCTTCCCCAGTCCATCCATTAATCTTCCAGCCCAACTGGTATAATAATCAAACTCCATCCTGGCCATGTTACACCTCTGTATATAGCGCCCATTAATTATGGCCTGCTGTCCAGGCCAGGAATCGCCCTTCATCCCAGTCTGGATGCCAGTCCATCTTTTAAGGAACATCCACTTTTAATATTCTTTTTAGCTCCTTTTTCTTTTTTAATTTTCTAGTTCTTTTTTTCTGGATGAAAGTTTCTTAGGAAGGGTGTAATTACAAAGCCTTACCATTTTCTTTTTGCTCAGATTATGGAGGGGGTTACATGGGTGGGATGAAGTTTTGCTGGTCAGTTATAATTCCAATTTTTTCAACTCTTATATTCTTTATTGGATAGAAACCCCTTTTTTAACTCCATCTTCAGCAGAAATTTGGTTACAAAAAATGCTAGCATGGTAAATTCATGAGTGAAGGCATTTTGATTTGATACAAGAAAAAAAAAATTTTCTGTAAAGTTAATTTCATTCATTGTTTTATAGTACAAGCCTCTTGTTACTTTCAATTCCATGAGATGCAGGTACAGTATGTTAGAGATGTGATTCTTATATTTTTAATTTTATTCTCCTGTTGTGAAACACTAAGCCTTGTTGACTTCTTCCAGTTTGGGCATGGTGACTCATTCTGACAAGACTGTATTTTTAACTTTTAGAATCATTAGCTGTAAATTAATCTTGCTGTTGACCAACTGCTGTTACTCATGATTTGGCTTGAAATCACAGAGTGTCTATTTCAGTTTCAATCAAGTCTTGCATGTAAAATAAATGAGTCAATTTGAAATATTAAACCAGTAAAATTGACTAGGCATAAATAAACACAATGAATATAGTACTAGAATTCTACCTACAATAATAATGATAACATGTAATGAAAATATCACTAATAGCAACAGAAAAGTTTGCAATTAAAATTACATCAGCTTTCCCTAAAATGCACTTCTTAGTTTTTAGTTGCAGCTCTCATGAGTCCTGTTGGCCATATGTTGCTGTTTCATCAGTATGTTCAGAGATCTAAATGAAAATAACATTTTTTTCATTAATTATTCTGTCTTCTTTATTGTAGATGTAAAAAAAAAATGTAATGTCACACATGTGCATCAATGGGTCACCTTCCAGGCTCATCTGAGGTAAGCAGTACCACCCCAGGACAAAAGGGAGAGCTGTTGCTAGCAGTATTATTTCTTTTTATTCTCTGTGGTAGAAATTTAACATCTTCTTAAAGAAAGAAACATCCTCTAATAGGACAATTCAGTAATCAGGCAGGAGAAAAGCTGTTCATGGTATCTTTTAATTACTCCTCAGCAAAATGCCTTGGAGGGAGCATTCTTCAAAAGCAGTCTGTTACAGCATGGTTGGAATGATCAGAATGGTCAGAGAAAACCAATAAAGGTTCATTTTATAAACTGCTGATATTACATTCAGTGTCAATCAATGCATATATTTTACTCAGGTTGGTTTATTGGTTTGCACCCAAATGATTTATATAAAATAAAAGTCTATTATATTCTGATTCTTCTTATACCTTTGAGTTGCGCCATCACCCATGAAATTTCTGTGCATATAACAGTTGTCCATTCTTGTTTATAGGACATCTGCTAATTTCTTAGTCATCTTTTAGTCATCCTTCAGTACATTTTGCATATTACATCAACCTTTCTTCTGGTACATTATTTACTTGACCATCTCAGTATTTTCCTAAACCAATTTTTATATTTCAGTGTACATTTTCTTGTTCACTTGACCTTTATCTGGTTTCCTGGTGTCCATGTTATCCTAAGATTATTCTTCCACATCCCACAGCTCAAAGAAGACGACCAATAAGGGCAACAACCTCCAGCCATATATATATATATATTGTAAAGAAAGCACAAACAGGCATAAAGATTTGGGGTTTCTGGCCCCGTATACTGAAAAATAATCCACAATAAAATATGAATTATCACGGTCAAAGACATGAAAACATTCATTAGGTTTGACAGTCCAAAGATGGCGTCGGAGGAGTATTTATGTAGGAGGGGCCGGAAGTGGAGGAATGCTGGGTAGGAGCCGTGGTGGATGATGGGATCAATGACGTCATGGGTAGTGGACGGAGGAAGGGCGGAAGTAACGTACTGTGGGAAACTGTAGGAGGTAGGCTCATGGCGGTGGTGCGTCTTTTCTTCTGTAAGAAACAAAGAGAGAAATGTTAGTACCCCGCCACTCCCTCCTGGCATATGTCTTTCCGATCGTATTAAGGTCCGTCCGCGGTCCCCTACTCGCGCGTGTGTGACACGACCCCCATCAGGTCGGGCGGACCGAACCGAGAGGTCGTGAATACGGGAGAGGGCATCGGCATTGGCCTGAAGGTTGCCACGACGATAAGTGACGACGAACTTGTATTCCTGCAAATCCAGAAACCACCATTCGCGACCCAACAGGTAGTAACGTAAATGTGTCACCGCCCACTTAATGGCCAAGGCTTCCCTCTCCACTGCCACATACCTGGTCTACCGGTCCAGCAGTTTCCGGCTCAGGTACATTACGGGGTGCTCGACACCATCGATACTTTGACTCAACACGGCACCCAGGCCTGTGTCTGAAGCATCGGTCTGGAGAATAAAAGGAAGAGCAAAATCAGGGGTTCTCAATATTGATGCCGATGTCAGGGCCTTCTTTAAGTCACTGAATGCACGTTCCGCCTTGTCGTTCCATACCACGTATAAGGGAGCGGCCTTTTTCGTTAAATCAGTCAAGGGTGCTGCTCTTTCAGAGAAGCGGGGCACGAACCGGCGGTAGTACCCGCTAACCCCAAGAAAGCCTGCACCTGTCTCTTGGTATTCGAACGGGGCCATTCCAGGATGTCTTTTATTTTGGAACATTGTGGTTTCACCTGTCCTCGTCCCACTAGGTAGCCTAAATACTTGGCCTCCTTTAGACCAAAGAAACACTTATGGGGGTTTATGCAGAGGCCGGTCTTTGCTAGTGTCGTGAGGACAGCGGATACCTGCAATAGATGCTCCTTCCAGGTGCCGGAATAGATGACTATGTCATCCAGGTAGGCAGCACTATAGGACTGGTGGGGCTTTAGCACTCTGTCCACCAGACGCTGAAAGGTTGCTGGGGCCCCGTGCAGTCCAAATGGGAGGACCTTATATTGCCAATGTCCACTAGGGGTGCTGAAGGCAGTTTTCTCCTTGGCAGATGCCGTTAAGGGAATTTGCCAGTACCATTTTGTCATGTCAAGGGTAGCCAGATATCAAGCCGTACCCAAGCGTTCAATAAGGTCATTTATCCGTGGCATCGGGTAGGCATCAAATTTGGAGACCTAGTTAAGACATCTAAAGTCATTACAGAATCTCCAGGAGCCGTCAGGCTTAGAAACGAGGACAATAGGACTGGACCAGGGACTATGGCTCTCTTCAATAATATCCATGTCCAACATCCATTGAACCTCAAGTTCCACCTCGGCATGTTTTGCCTCCGGGAGTCTTTAGGGTCTCTCCCGGACTATAACTCCGGGTGCTGTGACAATATCGTGCGCAATCAGTGAAGTCCAGCCCGGTGACTCGCTCACTACTTTGAGAACGGACAGGATTGCCTGGGTTAACTCCTGCCGCTGTAGGGGTGTCAGCTCATCACCGAGGTTAAGGGCAGGTGAGCAAGCAAATAGGGACAAGCAAATAGGGAGAGGGGTCTACATGGTAGGTCCTCTCGCTTGGCCGACGATTTGGTTGTTTAACCAAATAATCGACGAGCCCCTTTCTTTCTTTAACCTCGTAGGGTCCTTGCCAGTGAGCCAATAATCTAGAATGGGAGCTAGGAACGAGCACCATCACTCAATCCCCCGGGTGGAACTCCCGGAGTACCGAGTTGCGATTGTAACAGCGAGCTTGCGCTGTTTGTGCACGAGTCACATGGTCCTTTAGGAGTGGCCTAATCTTATTGAGCCTGTCGCGCAGTTGCGCCACATACTCTAATATATTGGTGGAGGGTAGGGCCTCTGCTTCCCAACCTTCTTTTATTATATCCAATACTCCTCTGGGTTGTCATCCATATGGTAACTCAAAAGGGGAGAAACCTGTAGAGGCCTGGGGTACTTCCCGGTAAGCAAAAAGTACGAGTGGTAAGAGCTGGTCCCAATTTCTACTATCCGTGCTGACTACCTTGCGTAGCATCTGTTTAAGAGTCTGGTTAAAGCGTTCCACCAACCTGTCTGTTTGCGGGTGATAGACAGACATCTTCAGGTGCTTAATACGGGGTAACCTGGCAACCTCCCTGAACGTATCCAAGGTAAAGGGTGTACCCTGGTCCGTGAGGACTTCTTTAGGTATACCCACTCTAGAAAACGGGTGGACTAATTCCCGTGCAATGTTTTTTGTATTAACAGAGCGCAGGGGAACCGCCTCTGGGTATCGGGTTGCGTAACCAACCATGACCAATATGTATTTCTGGCCACTATTTGAGGGTTCCAGAGGTTCCACCAAATCCACCCCTATTCTCTCAAAGGGACCATCAATTAGCGGTTTGGGAACGAGAGGAGCACGGTCCCTCCTAGGTATCTGGCAAATCTGACACTCCGGGCAGGACTAACAGAAACGCCGGACCTCCTCATTGATCCCGGGCCAGTAAAAGCGGAGTTTTATTCTCTCCAAGGTTTTCTCGGCCCCGAGGTGAGCATGAGCTAGTTCACATATCTCCCGCCGGAAGGTACACGGGACTAGCAGCAACTTCCGCACCTCGCCCTCGTGGGTTGCAACTCGATATAGCAGATCGTTCTCCAGAACAAAAAAGGGCTCCCGTGGCATGGAATCATCAGCCTGTCGGCTGCCGGGGACAACGATAGCATTCCGGGCAAATTTCAGGGAATCATCATTCCACTGTTCTCTTTTAAATGACGCAGGCGTGGATCGAAACTGATGATCCTGGCTATTCAGAGGGTCTTGTGTGTTGGTGACAGGAAGGGTTCCCTGGCTCGTGCCCTCCCCGGCGGATACTTCCGGGTCATGGTCCGTCGCCAGAGAAGCACCCCCCTGGGGGCCTGCGTCATTGGTGTCTGCCCGAGAGCATGATGTGGGGACCGCGGGAAGGGAGCCCCACCCCTTCATAACCAAATCCAACAAGGCCCCGGGAGCGGTTTGTATTTTACCGCAGATATTGTGCGACCAGTCATGTCCCAAAATCACCGGAAAGGGGGGTTCAGGTAACACAGCCACCGGCAAGCGAGTCAAGTCCCCTTTCCAGGCGATATAACACTCAGCGGAACGATAAGACCTGGTCTTCCCATGTACACAAGTGACCTGTAGGTGCTGGTTTAGCTACTGTCGCGGTAAAACATAACGGCGAGCCACAATGGTTATGTTGCTGCCGGAATCCAACAAAGCCATCACTGAGTGCCCATTTACTTAAACCACTCCCGTATTAGGACTTGCCAGGGGATGCGACAGGGCACAGTACCTTTCTGTGGTAGCACAAGTGCAGTCCATGGGTTCCGCGTTCAGCGGGCACGCAGGTAGTAGATGGTCGATCTCACCACACTTGAAACACCATGGGGATGCCGGCTTCTCTTTGGGTTTCGGCGGCGCTTCCGCAGCGCGTCGAGTGGGCTCGGGGGTGGCGGCACGTCCCTGTCGGTTCCCGGGAGCTTGCCTTTCCGACCCCCCGGCTCGGTGGACCGCGAGCTGGCGCTCCAGGACTTTCAGGAGACCCTGCATGGCCTTAAAAGGATGCCACCGGACCTGCTGGGTGAGGTAACTTGGCATGGCGTTGACCAGCCCCTCACAGGCCACCTGTTCTACTACCTTCCGGGCTTGGGGACCTTCAGGCCGTAACCAACGCCCCATCTTGCCCCAGAAGTCGAAGGCCTGCGCTCGGCCCAGCTTGTCGATGTCAAACTGCCAGTTCCTCCACTCGCTCACCTGCTAGCCTGGCGTAATGCCGTAGCGTGCCAGGATCACCGGTTTTAGGAGGTCATAGTTTGCGGCCTCCTCCTCGGGGAGGTCGTAATAAGCCCGCTGTGTGGGTCCCTTCAAGTAGGGTGCCAAGATGGACGCCCACTCGGACCGCTGCCACTGGTTCCGGGCGGCCGTCCGTTCAAAGATGCCCAAATACGACTTGATGTTGTCGGCTTCTAAAAGGGAACAAGAGAAGGAGCCGTCGGTCGAGGCGGATCTGGTCTTACCGTCTCTGCGGTGGCCAACCTGGACTTTGTCTCCTCAAGTTCCCGCTTCGTCGCGGCTTGCGCTCTTTGTAGGGACTGGATCTGTGCTTTTTTTTTACCGTGTCCTGTTCGGCTGTGAAGCAATCAGAATTGATGTCTGAATGCTGGCGACTAGCCTTACAGTTTTTCTCTCAGGTGGAGCGTTACAGCTTCTGCTGACGTCACGCCTGATACCAAAACTTTATTAAAAATATTTTAGATGTTTTAAGATTCGACCGGACACGGAGACAAAAGTGAAAGAAAAGAAGAGAGAGAAGGAAGTGATGGAGGTAAAGGGGGAAGGGGGGTTTTCGTATAGAATAAACAATAAATGAACTAGAGTCCGCTTCTAGACCTGCAGAAAGAGAGGGGGGGGGGGATGGGGGAAACAAACCACAAGACAAAAACATTGCTGCATCAGCTACATGAAGATATATAAAAGTAAAAATGTTTGCTGACAATCATACAGTAATTATTACTAAGGCATTTAGGGCCACCACAACCTTAGATCATGTGCTGAAGATGTCCAAGTCATACTTATGAAATCACCATGTGAGCACCTGTGTGCGTACGCACGCTTGTATGTGTAAGGTTTCTCTATAGGAGCATCCAATAGTGAGTGTGAAGGGCCACAGACCTGCCCCCAAAAACGTGCAGAAGATTGAAGGAGTTCCAAGCCCAGATCTGGATCTGTGCTGACATCCCTTGCAGCACGGAGTTCAGGTCCTGTCCTTCTGACATTTTTACATCCTGCCGGCTACGTCACTGTAAAGAAAGCACAAACAGGCATAAAGATGTGGGGTTTCCGGCCCCGTATACTGAAAAATAATCCATAATAAAATATGAATTATCACAGTCAAAGACATGAAAACATTCATTAGGTTTGACAGTCCAAAGATGGCGTCGGAGGAGTATTTATGTAGGAGGGGCTGGAAGTTGAGGAATGCTGGGTAGGAGCCGTGGTGGATGATGGGATCAATGACGTCATGGGTAGTGGACGGAGGAAGGGCGGAAGTAGCGTACTGCAGGAAACTGTAGGAGGTAGGCTCATGGCGGCGATGCGTCTTTTCTTCTGTAAGAAACAAAGAGAGAAAGGTTAGTACCCCGCCACTCCCTCCTGGCGTATGTCTTTCCGACATTTATATATATATATATATATAAATTCAAGGTGTTCCTGGAAGGTGTTATCTCATTTGGCCATAGACCCAATACAGGATTGATCCTTACCCCAGGCCTGACTGCCAAAAAAAAAAAGCCACTGCAGCCTAGTGTTTTTCTTTCTGTTTTTGAGCTACTGAGTACTATATCTGTTCTTGCTGGCACCATTATTAAAAAGGGTGACTCTGTTGGCACTCCAACATTTCTTTTGGATGTCAGGATCTGCCTTACTCAACCACAGTATGTGTACAGACACCTGCACCTTGGGTTAACTGACATCTCTAAACTGGCTATACAATAGGCTGACATTCCAATCAATGTCTGGTTTTCACCTTTTTGATTTGGATAAATGGATAAGGTACTGAATAGATGGATACAATTATAAAAGGACTCCACTGTCTACATACAATGGAGACATTATGAGATTATTACTGACTGATTGTTGCATTTAATGTTATAAGCAAGACTTTTGTTGTAATCACCATATAAGAATACAGTACTGTCAGAAACAAATTATAAATGAAGAAGGCTACATTTGTAAGTCTCTCGTAAATTATTAAAAAAGTAAAATTTGATTTTATTCTTCAATTCATTTTAAAGTAATGATAATGTTAAACCTATGAGTGAGAGAGCTCACCTCACTGATCTGCTAAAAAGTAACTTGGACATTAGGATTCAGAGTTATGAAGTTTAATTGATTAATTATAAATATATTTCTTTGGCAATGAACACATATTCATTAATCTTGGTTATTAATGTTTAAATTTGCTCCGATTATAAATTTAAACAGTTTCTGGACCTACTTAATCAAAGTCCAGGGTCAGAGGAAGCTTGAGCCTATTCTGGTGGTATTTGGCATAACTATGGATGGGATGCCAGTCGTTGCTTAGGGCATCCATTCAATTAACCTTGATCATGTTTAATACCTTTCAGTGTTTCAGGAACTGCAACACATACTGGCAGCATTCACCCAGGCAGGAACTTACCATAGATTTTGTGTCAATCATTAGCCTGGAACAACCATTAAATAATTAAAATTACATTTGTGCATCTTAATTGGTGGGTATAGTGGAGTATATAATTCAGAAAAAAATTGACTTTTTATTAGAAAATGCTGTTCTGGGCAATCACCAACTAACATTATTTAAATTGACTATGACAGTTGCACAAAAATCAACCAATAGTAAATAAACTTACTATTTACTTACTTACTACTCTGAAATGACTCAGTAAACTCCAATTTACTAACTTCAGTGTGAATTATAATATTATAAAACATTTTAATACAATTAAGGTTTTAATCACTAACATCAAAATGCTTAAGGTAACATAAAGAAAACGGGTACCTCAGCTAGGAGGCAGAAAGGGTGTCTGATGTACTTGAAGAGTCCTACTGCAGTGGTTCTCAACCTGGGGGGCACAAAGTAACAAAAAGGGGGGCGAGAAGATGTGAAAAAAAGAAAACAAGAATCAAAAATATGAAAAAACATCTGTTGAAACCAAAACAAATTAACTTAAACTACACTTGATACTAGAACAATAAATATAGAGTTAGATAAATGTCGATAAAAGTTAAGTAGGTATAATAAAATATGCATCTACATTTCAAAAAAATGTTGGGGGGGCGCGATTAAAACTTTTATGAAAACTTGGGTCGCAAATACTTAAAGGTTGAGAAACGCTGTCCTACTGCTAACCAAAGAAGGTGAAGAGATTCATTTACATAATTACAGAAACTAGAAATGAAATTCACACTAAGTGTCTGTTTTACTTATTTTTATGCATACTCCATTGCAATAATAATAATTAATTTTATTTGGTGATGCTTATACAAATGAAACATCAATACAAAATAAAAGAATAAAAGCAGCAATAATCATCAAAAGACCACAGGTAACCTATTTAACAAAAACACAAGTAGACATATCCATCAGTTTATTATAGAAGACATTTGAGAGCAGGTTCTTATGTACAATAGGTCTATATATAATGTGTAAACTGGATGGTATATTCGACACTTGAATAAAGTACCTGGGGCCTCATGCATAATGCCATGCGTAGAATTCACAGTAAAACATGGTGTACTGACAAAAACGGAAAAGTGTGTACGCACAAAAAAATTCAGATGCACAAAATCTTGCTTAAGCCAACTTCCACACACTTCTGCTCCATAAATCCTGGTCAGCATGAAAATAACACATGTGCACATGCCTGCCACCCCACTCCGACTCCTCTTGGAATTATACCCCTTTGAATATGCAAATCTATATAAAAAACCCCTTAAGTTTAGCGTTTTGTGAAAAGACAATGACAAAAGCACAGGGAAAATTGAATTGAATTCCTTTATTGTCACTGTATGGTATAATGAGATTCAATATGCACATCATCCATAAACTTATTTTCCTATAAAATGATAAAATAACAATAATTATAATAATACAATAAAATATTTTAAAAATATACAGTATGAAAGCAAAAGTACAATATACATGTACATATTGTGCAGATAGTACAAATGGTTCATAAAGTGGCTCAGGTTGTGCTATATTACAGATGTAATACAAGTTGATAGCAAGGTAATTGTACTTGTAACTACACATAGTTCTACCGGGAGCACTTGATTAACTGATTGGGATGAAGCTGTTTCTGAGCCTTGAGGTCCACGCAGGAAAGGCTCTAAAGGATTTGCCGGATTGGAGGGGAATGAGTGGCTAAGTGGAATCCATGCAGATGCTGATGGCTTTCATTACCCTGTGTGTGCTATAAATATCTTCCACAGATGGAAGCTGTATCCCGATAATCTTCTGCACTCTTGAAACAACCCGCCATAGAGCTTTCCGATCAGCTGCTGTAGAGCTGTGATTCCACACTCAGTCACTGTGGGGTAAAATACTCTTAGTGGTGCACTGAGAGCAACAATACTAAAGCAGCTGTGGTATTTGAAATAGCTTGGCCATTCCATGTACCATTATATTGTTACTGGTTGATTACAATCAGGTGCCTTAAATTAATAAACGATATGTAGTTAATTTCAGTTTATTTGATAAAATCTGAGTCATGGATGTAACTCTAAAATAGAAAGAGAAACCACATAGGAACAGTAGCACTGCTTTGACGCTGGGTCATGCATGTTTGCAAAACTGAGGGGAAACGTGCGTACACAAGGGGGGTTGCTGGCATGAGAATGTGCATGGCTTTACACTAAGTTTAGTTTTTATACATCACAATATGAGCGTGGAAATGGGTACATGCAATATTTTTGTGCTTTGGCACCGTTTATACATGAGTCCTCTGGTCTTTTGTTTGAAAAGTTTTGCATTTTTTTTAGTCATATGACAATGTGAGACAGAATAATGCACAGCAAAGCGCAGAGATCAAACTAAATTGAAGAAAAGGAATGTTTGCTTTGACATTTAGCTTAATAAGAAACACAAAATGAATATAGTGATAGGTTATTGTCAGCATTTCCCAGGCAAATATAAAATTATAACATAGTAATGTTGTGCTTAGCACTTCTGGCTCACAGACTAAGTTTAAATCCCAGTTAGAGCAGTGTTTGTGTTGAGCTGGCTAGCTCTGGTCACCTTTTATCCAGGTGTTTTGGCTTTCTTCCCATATCGTAAAAATGTACAAACTAGTGATGTATGTTTATATCCAGAACTAAAAAGTAAAAACAGTTAATCTGACAGCCTTTTTCCTTTGCACACCAATAATTATTATGATACAAACCATTTCTATTTAACAATTTCAAAGAAGATGATGACAAAAGTTGACACATGTGGTAGATGGCTGGTGCTAACAAAAGAAACTTTGAGTGTAAAATTTACTTTTATCCACTAGATGACAAAAAGGCCACAAGGTAAGCTGAGTCACATAACTTTTAGGCATTCATTTTCCTTACAGTACAGAATCAAACACTGGCAGTTGCTCTCACCCAAAAAATACACTGTAGAAATGTTTTGTGTGTTATTGATGACTTGGATTCTATAATGTTAGATACGGATTTTGAGCTATCAGATGAAAGTTACAATAACAGTGCTGTTAAGTACACTGTACAAGTAGACAAAGTGTGAATTAGCAATGCATGCTGTTGGCTGCTTTGAACAATATCATACATTTCATGTATAGAGTGTTAAAACATTTCTTAGATGCATATTTTCCCCAATCTGAGAAAAAAAAATGATTTGGACACAATGAAAGTTCCTGAAATTATTTCATCCAACAGCTTTAATGAAAAAAAAATCAGACTCATGTTTCATGTTAGCTGGGATTTTATTTTTATATGAAAGAAGAAGCATTTTTATATAGACTAGATTCTTGTAAAGACTTCTTTTAAAAAATAATGGCACCCTGAAGTGAGCTGGTATGCAACGGTATGGAGTACCTGCAATTCTGAATGTTTAGCAGTTGATAACAGGCAGTTTTTGGTTTGTACCAGCAGTGTTTTTAAGTATACCAGTTCACTTCACGTGTATCCAAATCCTTTCCCTCCCAGCTCTTTGCTCGACTTTAATTGTACCGCTACTCAAAACTCAAAGGGCGACCAACCCCATGATTGCTCCCACTCATTAATAGAATGTTAATGGACCTTGAAGTTCCTGCTTACATAGGGTACTGGCATTTATGTATATCCACTTCAGGCACAGCATAATACCCATGTTACATGTGTGATGTACAACATACAGTAGGTCTTACATATTTCCGCTCTTTTTTATCATTTAGCATAATAGACATTCTTTTTCATATACTTTTACCCACACTAACAAATATTTACAACACAATTATATGGGCCAACCTTATTCATAGAATGTGGAAGTTGCCAAACATAAGCATGCATTCTCTTTTCTCAAAATTTGTGTCGGTATATTTATTTAATATTCTATAGGATTTAAATTAGTTGAAATGAGTTGCAAATAACAAATAAATATTGCAACACTCCACTGCTTCTTACAGGGCACAAACCTATGTTTATATTCTTGTGTTATATTTATTATTTCTTTCAATACTGGCAAAAGGAAGTTATAATTCTATGATAATGCAAGAAAAGTGAGATCAGACAAGCACAAATGATATTGCCATGTAAACATAATGATAGAGGACAGTATTAATGGAAAGGGCCTTAGACGAAATAATCTCAAGACTCTACAGGCAATACAGGCTATCTAGAGGAGGTCTGGCACTTTAAAAGTGAGTGGAGATTCAGGGTTTGAAGAACACCTGGGGTCTGGCAGGCAGTTGGGAAACAGAAGGACAAGGAGATCAAATGTTAACGAAAATGCAACACAATACCTGAAAAATTGTGCACCAGAACTCAAAACAATAACTAAAAAGTGTGAAGAAACTATAAGTCCTCAAAACAAAAGAATCAAAAGAATCGCTATCTATACTCTTAAAAATAAAGATGCCAGCGTGGTTCTTCAGAGCAATACCATAGGGGAACCCAAAAGACCCATCTACACGAACGTTTCAAAAATAACCTTACTGATTTGGGACTCTCTGACCATAAAGCAGTACTTTTCACTGTCTCATTACCTCTCCCTCCTCTTACCTGTAAACGACAAATTTCTAACACAAACCTTACAAATATCTGTCCCTCTATCCTTTCTGGATCCATTTCTGATCTTTTACTGTCTTCACCTGTTCCACCAACACTAGATAGTCTTGTTGACCACTATAACACAGCCCTTCATTCAGCATTAGATAAAACAACTCCTTTAAAATATAAGAAGGTTTCCTTTAAGCGTTTAGCTCCTTGGTATAATTCAGAATTGCGATCTATGAAAGCAGCTGACTGACGCCTTGAGAGAATGTCACATAAGTCTGGCCTCACTGTGCACATCCAGGCTTTCTCTGACCACCAAGGAGCTTACAGAGAAACATTAACTGCTGCCAAGAACACCCATTATGGCCACAATAACCCAAGGGCTTTGTTCTCTGTAATTATTAACCTTCTCCAACCCGCATCTGGCTCAATTACCACTTCTACTGAAGTCTGTGAGAAATTCCTCCACTTTTTCCGTAACAAAATTAAAGATCTAAATAATTCAACTAACATAAATACATCATCTGTTTATATTGTTCCCTGTTTTCTCACTCCATCCAGCTCCTTCTCTAAGTTCTCACCAGTCACATCTGCTTTTGTTAATGACCTGCTTTGTAAAATGAGGCTGACTATTTGTGTACTGGACCCCATCCCCACCACACATCTTAAATCCTGCCTTCATGCCATAATCCCGACCATTACAACAATAATAAACTCATCCCTTGACACTGGCTTTGTGCCACTCACTTTTAAAAAGGTTTTGTCTTGATGCTGACAATCTTAACAATTTTCAGCCTATTTCCCACCTACCTTTTCTGTCAAAAGTTCTTGAGCATGTTGTAGCTTCCCAACTCACCAACTACTTAACTTCTAATAATTTGATGGAACCCTTTCAGTCTGGTTTCAGGGTGCAGCACAGCTGTGAAACTGCTCTGTTATAGGTAACCAATGATTTGCTTAAGGCAGCAGACTCTGGACAAACCAGCATATTAATTCTGTTAGACCTCAGTGCAGCATTTGACACTGTCAGACATGGCATTTTACTGTCCAGAATGGAGAACATGCTGGGTATCTCTGGCACTGCCCTTCAGTGGTTCAAGTCCTATCTAACTGATAGGTAAGAGGTTGTTAGTCTTGGCAACAGCAGTCACACAAGGTGTTCCTTAGGGCTCTGCCCTCGGTCCTCTGCTGTTCTGTATGTATATGCTTCCCCTTGGCCATATTATTCGTACATTTGGACTGGGTTATCATTTTTATGCAGACGATACTCAACTCTATTTCAATGTTAAAAGTGTAACTTCATCAGAGCTTTCTCAGCTCACAATTTGCCTCAGTGAAATTAAAACCTGGATGGAGCAGAACTCTTTAAATTTAAATTGCAACAAAACTGAACTCCTGCAAATTGGGACTAAAGTGCAACTTAATAAAATGAGCTCCTTCTCAGTCAATCTTGGCAGTGATCTTATCAGATCTGTCTCTACTGCAAGGAATCTTGGTGTCATTTTTGATTCCTCCCTTTCTTATTCTGCCCACATAAATCACATTAAAAAATTTTATTACTTTCACTTCTGTAACATATCCCGTGTTTGCTTCTTCCTCTCCTTTTCTAACGCTGATAAACTTGTCCATGCTTTTATCTACTAATAACCAACAAAACCTTAAACGATCTTGCGCCAAACTACATCAGTGACCTTCTCCATCACTATGTGCCTGTCCGTCCACTAAGTTTCTGATTCTGGCAATTTGTTGTGCCCCACACTAATCTACACTCAATGGGTGACAGGGTGTTCAGCTGCATAGCACCCAGACTCTGGAATGACCTAATTATTCAGAATTTGAAATTAATCAGGTCAGCTGACTCTATGAATTCTTTTAAAAAACAACTCAAAACTCTTCTGTTCAGGAAGGTGTTTAGCTCTTCCTGACTTTATTACCCTTCTTTCAGTTTACCTCTATGTCAAGATGCTCATGTAACCTGTGTGTATGCTAGGCCATCAATTATGTTGTCTGTTAGGCTTTTTTTCTCTGAATTTACTATCTTACTCTTCTTTATTTATTTATTTATCTGGTTTAGTACAATGCTATATACTGTATACCCTGCCGTTCTTTCTTAAACTCTGTGAAGTGCCTTGAGCATGGGAAAGGTGCTATATAAATAAAATGTATTATTATTATTATTATTTCTTTATTTAGATTCATAGCAGGCTCTGTACTGTAAATAATGATGATTAGATTTGTGAAATACCAATAGGTAGTCATTTTTTTATTTATTTTGTGTCTACCTTCTGAGTAGACTATAGTAGCAGTAGCAAAGAGTTCAGTTCTTTTCTCCATATTAGGAAGTTTTGCATAATTCATAACCAAAACAAAAATATATAAAAGGTTAAAAAGTCAAATTTATTAAGTCCATAAAAAATTCACAAAATTACTCACATGCATAATAAAATGCCCATGAGTTTTTTAGAAGTAAACAGGGTCTTACTCTAGGGCTTAAAAGCTTCTTCTGGTCAGTAATCTTTTCAGCTTGGAATCTAGAGACAGATAAAGACAAAGGCTGTTAGGATGAAAAGAAAATGGATGGAAGGTGGGGTGGGATGGTGGTACAGTGGTGGGAAATGGGTCACTTCACCCAAAAGATGGAAGCCAAGCAGTTATAAAACACATGAGCGTTTTGTTTTCCTTTTATTTTAAACATTCAGTTTACTCTTTCTGTTACTCCCTCCTTTGTGTGCTTTATTTTACAATAAAAGCACTCTTTTGTGGCCCCATTTCTTTACAGAATGTAAAGTATATGAATATAAATGAAAAACTGGTAAATACAAAAAGAAAGATTTTGCTAACATTAAAACCAAAACAGAACACATTTTAAGTTGGCAATGGTAAAACTTCTCCTGTTTTCATATCTTTACATGGTCAAAATATGCAAAATATGTTTTAATCCAATTCCTAGATAAAAAGAAAAAAAAAAGGATTGTTGTCTGATATGACACAAACAGACATAATCTCTCAACTATATAGTATAAAGAAAGAATCACAATTAACACCCACAAATATTACATTTGTTTTGCAAATTTGATGTCAAGGAAAGGCAGAACAATCTTTGGATAAGATGCCAATCCATTACAGATCCTTTTCACATGCACAACACTAGGTTAGAGTTGTCCATTAATCTGGACATTTTGGGAAGAATGCGAAAACATAATCAAAACAATGATAGGGCACCGATGTTGAACACACACTCTTGAAGCTTTAAGGCAGTAAAGCTAACCACTGTTCCACCATATGGAGTATGGCACTGTTTATGATTAAAAGATTAAGCAAAAATATCTGCTTAAAGTCTTAATCTCCAATCTGTTTTAAATATTTCATGAGCTAGATATTTCACTGACAAAACTTAGCATTACAATTACAAACAAAGTGGATTTTCAAATTAGAAGTATATGCAGTGGCAAGCGCAAGGTTTTGAGGAGGAATATAATAAACATCTTTTTTCTGTCTCCCTGGGACTACATTCTTATGGCCTGGGCACATCAATAGGGGGATAATTTTTTACAATGAATTTTGGAAAATTAACCAAATCTCTTTACATTTACCCAAGAAGCAAGCTACTTCCTCTTTCTCTCATACTGTATTGCAATAACAAATGCTAAATACTGTACCTACAATGTTATATACCTTTACATACTTGCTGTCTTTACAGACAAATTGGCACAAACATGTTAGCTCTGTGAACAAAAGTTAGATGTCAATGTTATGCAGCCCCAGTTTCCTCCATTTTGTTCAAGATAATCTGGTTGTCCTTTGTGTTATTAGGGTTTCACACAATAGATAATGTTGATTATGCTACCAAGTACCGTATACATTGTGCATATCTCCCTGTCTTGCACTATATATACAATACATAAAAGTAAGTGTTTATTTGGGTGTCCCACAAATCAATGAAATGAGTTGATATTTGTAGAATTATTTCTCCACATGGCTTATTTTTGTCCATAAGGGATAGCTTGCTTATCTGTAAAAGTTTAATTATGAAACATTTATTGGTCACACCATTCTGAACATTTTATTTGTATTATTATTACTATGTATGTACCCTTGCATAGGGTTCTTAACTTACTAAGTGATTAGTAAACAATAAAAAGTGAAGCCAAGAACATTCTAATACTAAGGCAGCGTTCCAAGAACATTCTAAGTGGAAGTTTCCAGAACATTCTAGTATTGAGTAGGGGTTTCAAGAACATTCTCATAGTAATTAGGAGTGTTTTGGTTTTATTTCTAGTTTATTCACAGTATACACAGACATTTTTATGAGTGTCTGGTGTCACACACGATTGTGATTGGGATGCAGAAAAAAGGCCTGAATAATAATAGTACCATGCCAGACCAGGGGGTGGTGAGCTGCATTGACTTTCTCTCTCAATCCTCTGCAGACCATCCATGGGGAATTCTGCTAGGTCCTGTCTCCATTGATGACATCACTTCCGTAACCGGTACCTTTGATGACATCACTTCGGGTACCGGCTCTATCAATGACATCACTTCTGTGCCTGAAGACATTACTTCTGGTTCCGATGACGTCACTTCCTCTCCCGGCCTTTAAAGCTGCCATATTTGCACTCTTAAATCAGTTCTGTTTTGGACTCCAACCTGTGAACAACTCATCCAAAAATACCCATTTGCAGCCAAGGCATAATATACGGGTGGCTACCCCAAATCTTTTTGATGTCTGTGGTCTGTTATTGTGAACCTGGTAATGACTGATCCCTATATACTGTAAAGTGTTGAAAACACCTCACAACTGATAAGTCATTACACGTAACAGTCATAACAGTAACAGTGTTTCTTTAATATAGGAGTTATTAAACTAATATGGCTTCATCTAGTTTGACATTTGACCCAGAGAACTGGTTGTGTGGAAAGGCTATTTCCCATTTATCCACAGCAAGACTTCCATATGGACTCAAATTGCAGTAACTAGTCCAGGCATTGAAAATACTCCTTTTTAAGGCTCAGTTCAGGATGATTGCATATGAATCTAAGATTATCACAGATGTTTCTCTGTTTGTCAGTCTTGTTTATGTCAGACATTGTGTTGAAGCACCATTTGCAATCTGAGCACCTGTCAATGACTCAGTTTTTATCAGTTCTTAATACTTACCCAAACCAGGCTGTTGGTGGAAATGAATATGCAGGATTCTCAAGGCACATCCAGCTTTTGTCTAAAGATTTGACAGACTTATGCCTTTCTGATGACATTGTCTCAGCAGAAACAATCAAAAAGAGAGCACAAAGTCTGCAGAGTTCACCATTACCAGACATTGCTCGACTTAAAGGAATCTGAACAGCTTAGATTGGAGGATCTGGTAACAGAAAAAACAACAGTTTTAGTGTGCATCTTGAGTCAGCACTTATTCTGATTTTGTAGGCAGGGCTGGATTGAGAAAATGAGGGTTTATTCTTGATTTCAAATGTTTTGCTCTCTACTGTTGCAGTTTAACAGAGAAGGTGGCAAAGACAGTGTGATGCAGCATATAATCCAAATTCTTGCAGATACTATGCCTTGGCATCTAGTAGCTTATTCCACTCCATTGTAGTAGGATCTCCATATTCCAGTGAAATCATGTCCGTGGGTGTATGAACTTCAACACTCCTCTCCGGCAAGTAGTCTTTAATTTTATTCCTGGGATCCTTAACTCTATCTCTAACAACTTCCCAACAACTGCATTTCTTAATGATTTTCTTTTTGCCAGAAAACTAATCTGCTTCTTTTATTGAACAGTGGCAAACTAGCACTGGGCTGTTGGCTCCTCTTGCCCCGAGGCACATGTGATCTTGAAGGAATCTCAGATCCATACATCCCTTGGGTGTGCCTCTGAATGAAGTGTGTACCCGTGCAGTTGCACTGGCATTTCTTACTGGAGTATTACTCAGCACCATCTAACAGCATCCCAAAGGTAATGCTCATCATCATCTCAGCTCATTTTAGAAAATCCTACACTAATATCAGGCACCTGTAAATCCATGTGATTCACAAGGCTTCTAAAGATAAAAATGGGTAAATGGTTGGATAGATGGGTGATAAAGTACACACGTTTGTTCATATATATTTCAGACAAAAGGTGATGGTACACTAGTACACCACAGCAAGCAATTGTTCGTACTGACACAATCTTGAATATGTTTATTAAGGGCACAAGTCCACTCATAATAACTGAGGTTCAAAGTTTCTAAGAAATGATTCAGAACTTCCACCTGGAATACACTCTGTTGTCATGAATACACTTCAATAACTTAATGAAAAAATAAATATTAAAAATTTTTCAAGAGAATGAAAGGGTCATAAAAGCAACTCCAGGTAGCATTGCATTAATCACCAATGAGGCTTACCTTGAAGTTACCTATCAATTATTGATGAAGATGAAGAATATAACATTCACCATTATAACTCTTGATGAAAGAAATACTGCTTCCAGTATTGTAACATGACTGGATGAATGTGCATCTGAATTTGAGGTTCGTGTAAACAAAATCAATGTAGTAGTCAATAATAATGGAGCCAATATGGTGGCAGCAGTGGAAATTTAATAATAGAAAAATGCACGGCTTCTGCCTGCTGAAGTATACACAATTTTCAACTTTAGGTCAATAGTGTCTTACAAAGATGCCAGCATCACCAAAGCAGTTCTGATAGCCTAGTTGAACACTTATAAAAATGAAATCAACAAATATAAAGCTGAAATCCAAACAACAAAAGATTCATTTCCCAGGGTATAATCTCATTCAAGATGTCAGTACAAGGTGGAACAAAATTTTTCATGTGATTCAAATACTGTCACTGCAATTCTCTCTGATCCTGAAGTGACTCAAAGGGCGCAACACTATGACATTAACCCAAAGCAGTGGATCCTACTGAAAGAGTTGGAATGTTCCTTGCAGACATTTGAATGTATTGTAGCTTTCTTGAGTGGTTAAGAGTATACCACATTATCGTGTCCAACACAACTTGTTAAAAGGCTGCTGCAATCTGTGAACAGCCTTAGAATGGAAATAGCACCAAGTCATACCTGCCAGATTAATGTTTATGAGCAAATAAGACACAAATGGAAACATGTGGTCACTTTTTCTGAACCTATCCCCTTCTCAGCTATCCTGGACCTGTTGTTAAGGGGTCAGAATTTTGGATCTCCTGATCAAAGGATAAAAGTTCAGGAAACTGTTAATATTTAAACTTTAGAGAAGCCAAAGCAAATGGGATTGTGCAGGACCAACAGCCTGTCACTATTATAAGGAAAGACACAAACAAGGCAGTTTTGAATATTCTTCTCAACTCTGACACAGGCAAAATAGTTAAAAGAATGTAAGAGAAGACCAAACTGTTCATATGATTAGAAAACAAGTCCACATACATTTTTTTCAAAATGACAAATATCAATGGATGAAGAACCACGAGTTTAGTAGATGTATAAATGGCATTTTCCAGCACTTGCCAAGCCTGACCAGGGCCTTTCTTTGTATCCCAGCTACGTCACCAAAGTTGGAGCATCTCTTTTCTGCTATGGGACACATTTAATCAAATAAGCGAGCAAGTCTAATATATGAACATGCTGACATGTTGACTTTTCAGTTAATTTGTGAAATAAATAAAAAAAATGTGCCTTAAAGAGGAAGTAACATTCATTTTCTTTTTGGTTTCTCCTCCACTATAAGGGTAAAAATGGAAGGCAAGATTGTGACTGTGCAGCCATAAAAGTTTGACCCTCATGTTTCCTTCTCCCATACCTTGTAAGACGTACACCACTGATATAATGCTGGGTTTTCTGAAAACCCCAGGAACTATGATTGAATTAAAAGTAATTTACTCTCTGTTTGAAATTCACAGTTGGATTTCAAGTGACATATCTAAAGTTTGAGCTTCAAATCATAATTTACTTATGTTATTTTATGTTTAAAAAAGAAAGGAGAAGTTATATTTTTTGTTAATTTAAAAGTGAAAACACTTTGAAGGAAGATTTATCAAAGTTTTACATTTTATATTAGTTTAGAAAATAAAAATATAGCCTCTGAACAATAATGTCTAACTATACTGTCATTTATAAATCTTAATATTCTGCACAGTCAAGTAATTGACTTATTATTCTGGTATTCATCTAAATGACGGATTATCAGAATATTTGTTGGAACCCTATTATTCAGCAATTGAATGTTGGCCAGAAAAATGATGGGCAGAGGGGGTTGGTTTCTGCAGTATTTATCATTCACCCGAATGGCTTCCATTTATGCTCATTTTTTAGCTCTCTTTGTTTGGTATTTCCCAGTTGACTCTTGACAGTTGGGTTAGTTGCACTTAAATGATGAGAACAGTACAATTATTTAAAAAGGCTAAAAGTTGAAAAGTTTATACTCACTCCAGTGTTTAAAAAGTTTGTCAGTCATAAGTAATAAACATTGAATGTCCTGTACAAACAAGAAAAATATAATTTTACATAAAAAATAGACGTCTGTGAGGAGAAACACATAACACACCATTTTCCATTGACATGTCCCTGTATGCAGTGATTTTGAGGATAGTTTGTTTTTTCTGTTTCTCTCTGTTTTGCTTGGTCTCAGGTTGAGCTCAAATAAGTGCAAGGTACTGCCTGCTAAACATACGTCCTCTGCTGATATGGGTTTTGCTTGGTGTAGTGACTTCTTGCTGTACACAACCTTTCAGCAGAATTCCAAACAATAGCAGCAACATCAATTTTTTTTTTTTTACCACCTAAAATCATACAAGGAGTGCTACAATGAGCTGTAATAGGCCTTGTTTTTTTCATAGCTCCCTCCCCATCTTGACTCCCTGAGAAGACAAGAAAAACTCCAAAAAAAAACCTTGTAGGAAAAAATGGAAAAAATCTTGGGAAAGCAATTCAAAGAGAGACCCCTTTCCAGATAGGTTAGGTGTTTATAGGGTGTCAAAAAATGGGGCAAATACAATGTAAAACACAAAACAGAACACAAGTAATCATCTTCATAGATCTAAATGTCCAATCCATTGTTGCCACCTCAGGAATACAATAAAATTCAATAGTACAATAGTAATAGTACAAGCTACAAAGCAAAATGCAAGAACAGATTATATCACATATGAGGATTTACATTTGTTCAGAGTCCTGGAGACCTTGACCAACAAGCTGCCACATTCCACAGATGAATCAGTGCTAGGCCATCCAATCAGATGAAAGGACCCTTCTACCCTTTGATTCCAGTGCTCCTAAAAATGATGGTTCAATGAAAAACTTGCGGAAGGATATATCAATAGTTGAGGGCAAACTTCAACTGAGAGGGTCTTGAACAATGTATCTGTACTTTTTTCTTTAAAATGGTATGTTATGCTGAACAGGGATGAAGAAGGAAGGAAAGAAGCAGAAGAAGATGTTAGTCCCTTGCTCTTTAGCAGAAGCACTGTCTATGCCTCACCCATGATTACCCTCTAATTGGCCATCTTTGTAAAGACAAAGGAACAGCATGTCAAGAGTGTTTTGAAGGTGAAAGGATTGTCAGACAGAGTTTTGATTATGAAACTGGAAATTGAATGTGTGATGATGATGTTATTAGTGCATATGCCCCACAAGCTGGGTGTGTGATGGATGAGAAAGAAAATTTCTGGAGTGAGTTTGATGAAGAGGTGGACAGTGTACCCAAGGGAGAGAAAGTGGTGATTGGATTTCATTGGGCATGTTGGTGAAGGGAACAGAGGTGATGAGTATGTGATGGGTAGCTATGGTATAAAGGAGAGGAATGAAGAAGGTCAAATGGTAGAGGATTTTTCAAAATGGATGGACATGACCGTGGTGAATATGCATTTTAAGAAGAGGGAGGAACACAAGAGTGGAGGAAGATGCACACAGGTGGATTATATCCTGTGCAGGAGGGTTAGTTTAAAGGAGATTGGAGACTTCAAAGTCAAGGGAGGGGAAAGCGTAGTTAGGCAACATAGGATGGCAGCCTGTAGGAAGATGTTGGAGATCAAGAAAAGGAGGAGAGTGAGGGCAGAGCCAAGGATCAAATGGTAGAAGCTGAAAAAGGAAAACTGTAAGAAGGAGTTCAGAGAGGAAGTAAGATAGGCACTGGTTGGCAGTGAAGAATTACCATATAGCTAGGCAACTATAGCAGAAGTGGTAAGGGAGAGAGCTAGAAGGGTTCTTGATATGACATCTGGATAGAGGAAGGAGGACAAAGAAAACTGGTGGTGGAATGGGAAAGTACAGGAGAGTATACAGAGGAAGAGGTTGGCAAAGAAATGATATAGTCAGAAAGATGAAGAAAGTAGACAGGATTACAAAGAGATAAGACATAAGGTGAAGATAGTGGTGGCCAAGGCTAAAGAAAAGACATATGATCAGTTTTATGAGAAGCTGCACACTAAGGAGGGAGAAAATGACCTGTATCAATTGGCTAGACAGAGGGAAAGCTGGGAAAGATGAGCAGCTGGATAAGATGATAAAGGATAATGAAAGAAACATACACAATTCGAGAAATGTGTTTTGATCAGATGGAAAGAGTACTTTAAGAGGTTGACGAATGAAGAGAATGAAAGAGAGAAGGTTGGATGATGTGGAGATAGTGAACAAGGAAGTGCAGTGGATTAGCATGGAGGAAGTAAGGACAACTATGAAGAGAATGAAGAATGGGAAGGCAGTTGGTCCAGATTCAATTCAATTCAATTCAAAGAACTTTATTAATCCCAGAGGGAAATTACTTGTGCTCGGTTACAGGTGCTCACAGTTGTTGACTAAGGAAAGGAAAAAAAAAACAAAAAAAACAATAGTGTACAGTAGTATAGTATTATTGTGTGCACTCTTATATTACATATATTATAGGGAGGGAGTATTGCAGTTGTCATATTATTAGTATGGGTAAGTATTAATGTCCTATTGTATACCAGTCAGTGCAAAAAGCCACATACATGTTTGTATGGGTTACAGAGAAGAGTTGTAAACTTTTATGGCCGTTGGGAGAAAGGATCTCCTGTGGCGCTCTGTGGAGCACTTGATAGTAATCAGTCTCTGGCTGAAACTGCTCCTCTGTTCAGCGAAAACACTGTATAGCGGGTGAGAAGGATTGTTCACAATGGATTTTACTTTGGATAGAATCCTCCTCTTCGCTACTACATCCACAGAATCAAGCTCCATGCCTAGCACAGATCCGGCCTTTTTAATTGACTTGTCCAATTTGTTCTTATCAGACACCTTAATATTCCCACCCCAACAGACCACAGCGTAAAAAATTACACTCGCCACAACGGTCTCGTAGAACATCCGTAGAATGGTGTTACAGACGTTAAAAGACCTGAGCCTTCGAAGAAAGTACAACCGACTCTGTCCTTTCTTGTAGAGTGCCGTTGTGTTGAGTGACCAGTCAAGTTTGTTGTCCATATGGACTCCCAGATATTTGTAATCAGAGACCATGTCCACTATCTCCCCCTTGATGACATACCTGTGGAAGTATGGAGGTGTTTAGGAGAGATGGCATTGGAGTTTTTAACCAGATTGTTTAATGCAATATTGGAAAGTGAGAGAATACCTGAGGAGTGGAGAAGAAATGTATTGGTACAGATTTTTAAGATAAGGGTGATGTGCAAAACTGTAGAAAATACAGAGATAAAATTGATGAGCCACAGCAAGAAGTTATGGGAAAGAGTAGTGGAAGCTAGGCTAAGAAGGAAGGTGATGATTACTGAGCAGCAGTATGGTTTCAGCACTACAAAGAGCACTACAGATGCAATGTTTGCTCTGAGGGTGTTGATGGAGAAGTATAGAGATGGAGAAAAGGAGCTGTATTGTGTTCTTGTGGACCTGGAGAAAGTATATGACAGGATGTCTACAGAGGAGTTGTGGTATTGTATAAGGAAGTTAATAGTGGCAGAGAAGTATGTAAAGGTGGTACACGATATGTACGATGGAGGTGTTACAGTGGTGAGGTATGCAGTAGAAGAGAAGAAGGCATTTAAGGTCGAGGTGATGAAATTACATCAGGGAATAGCTCTGAGCACTTTCTTATTTGCAAAGGTGATGGGCAGTTGACAGGAGATTAGACAGCAGTCCCCCTGGAGTATAATGTTTACAGATGACATTGTGCTCTTTAACAAGAGCAGGGAGCAGGTTGAGGAGACCCTGGAGAGGTGGAGATATGCTCTAGAGGGAGAAAGTGGGTGGATGAAGGATGCAGGGAGTAGAGTTGGTAAAGGGGGATGAGTTTAAATACTTTAACAGTACAAAGTAACAGAAGTTTGGAAGAGAGGTGAAGAAAATAGTGCAGGCAGGTGGAGTGGGTGGAGAAGAGTGTCAGGAGTGATTTGTGACAGACAGGTACCAGCAAGAGTGAAAGGGAAGGTCTACAAAGTGACTAGCTATGTTATATGGGTTGGAGATGGTGGCACTGACAACTAGACAGGAGACAGAGCTGGAGGTGGCAGAATTAAAGATGTTAAGATTTGCATTGGGTGTGACAAGGATGGACAGGATTAGGAATGAGTACATTAGAGGGTCATCTAAGGTTGGATGGTTTGGAGAAAAAAGGCAGAGAGGCGAGACTGTGTTTGTTTAGACAAGTGCAGAGGAGAAATGCTGGGTTTGTTGGCAGAAGAATGCTAGGGATGGAGCTGGCAGGCAAGAGGAAAAAAGGACATGCAGGTGGTGGGTGTGACAGAGCAAGATGCAGAGGCCAGGAACATATGGAAAAGAAGATCTGCTGCAGTGCCCACTCATGGGAGCACCCAAAAGAAGAAGGATAGATTATTGTTGGCCCTAAAAAGAATATAAATTATTGAGAGGCTGATCAAGGCAGAAGGCTTTTACCAAAAAAAGCACCTCATTCTGCTAACCAGTGATAAACATTCATTTGGATCATTCAAGAGCTCAACAATGGTGACTAAAGAAGAAGTGACTTGGACATATTTAAAATTTCTTTTAATAAATGTATAGTTTATTATAATATGCACGCTGTATTGCAGCCTTATATGCACCTATATACAATGTGAGACAGGTGTCTGGTCACACCTACAGGTAATCTAACTTAGACACCATTTTAATATCTGACTACGCCACCCAGTTTTATTAAGA
This sequence comes from Polypterus senegalus, assembly GCF_016835505.1. Classification (NCBI taxonomy): domain Eukaryota; kingdom Metazoa; phylum Chordata; class Cladistia; order Polypteriformes; family Polypteridae; genus Polypterus; species Polypterus senegalus. The sequence goes on from NC_053157.1 coordinate 86,609,674, forward strand.
GACTGGGAACTCCTGAAATTTACCAATAATAGCACACAGGTTTCTTTAAATTGGGCAGTGAGTAAACACATAATGAAAAACACAACAGTAATTTCAGGAAAAGCAACAGTATCTTCTATTACACCAGACAATAATAAGTACATTAAAAAAATAAATGAACATAAACAAAATCTAACAATATCAGGAACAAAATTCCTTTTATAGAAAGGAAAACACACAGTCCACACTCTAAAAGTCCATTAAAAACAAGGATTGGAGGATACAACCTTTAGTGGTGCAGAGTCCAGTTTGCGCACTGTAACCCCAACACTTAATCGTTCAACTGTCCACGGATGCACTCTGTTCACCAGACACTTGTTTCCCAACAGAAGTTGTGTCAAACTGTTGAATCCCTGTCAGCGTCTCTTCGTCATTCCTTTTTTTTCCACTCTGGGCTCCTTGTGTTGCTGTGACTTAGGCACGCCTCATTTCTCATCTGCCAGCTTTGCTTGGTCCTTTCATGCGGCTTCCCTCTCTCGCTGACCCACAACCGGCGTCTCCTTGTGGAGCTGTCTCTTCCTCCCTGAAAGTAAGTGTTGTCGTCCTTGTGCCTCACGTCATGCCAGCCAGGTACCCTCGTCTGCCTACGAGCCCCTGTGCTCTGTCCGAGTGTCTTGGCAGCATTCTCAGTGGACCGACCCTCTCCTTGTCTTCTCCTGCCCAGAAGCTTAAATCTCCTTCAGTCCCTGCGATTATCAGTTCTGGACAATCGGATTAAACAATGGAACATCTAAAATTCCTGGGTTTAACAAATAATGAAAACACAAGTTAACAAACTGTATTGTTACCAACCATTAATGAGTACAGATCTGCTGTTTAGAAGCCAATATTGTCAAACATATTCATTTCCAAGTCAGGTAAATACAGTACAGACATCCTCCAAGGAAGGAGCAGTTCTGTTATGGTATGTTATGGTTCTTGGTATTGTTTGTAATCTCAACCAGCCAAAAACAATCCAGTAAATACCTGCTTCCTGCAGACAGCCTTTTAACTTCTCACCCCCAGTCCCAATAATGGGTGCCTAATGGAACCACCCAGTGTACAAAAAAAAGTCCCCCTCTGACAAATGTATAGGACTATGTATACGTTTAAGAATAGTTTTTACCATAAAATATTGTGCATGGTGTAACATACCTGAACTAAAACTTTATTACTAAATACACAAAGTATGTATGTAAGTTTATATATATATATACAAAGTATATACATACAGGTATATACACACACACAGTATATATATATATATATATATATATATATATATATATATATATATATATGTATTTATATATGTGTATGTGTGTGTGCATGTGTGTATATGTTTCTGTCTGTCTATGTATACTGCATGTGTGTGAGATTATTTTTATATTTCTTCAAAAAAAGCTTTTGAATATACTCTTCTAATAGACATTTAATTCTAAAGAAAGGAAAAACATGCCCTCTGTGAATGGCCTTGTGCTAAATTTATCTTGGCTCATTCATTCATTAAATTACTCCACCACATTCTAGGAGCCTCACGTGCATCAGAATATAGCTGAAACCTGGTGAAGCCTGAAAACGCACGTGTCAGTATCTTAGCAACATGATCCAGTGGGGAAAAGCATGGAAGCTGACTTTGTGTAACATGTTGAACTGGATCTAATATGCAGCCTTAAAGTTAAATGAATTGAGAACTTGTGTTTTTTTTGGTGAGGGAGGAGGAATATTTTTAGCATTTTCATTTCAAAGCTTCAACTAAAAATATACAAACTACATTATTAGTATGAGAAATTCATCATAAGGAAACATTTTAATAGAAAAATATAAAAGTAATACATGAGCATACCTAGCTATAAATTAAATCAATTGTGACTATGATAAGACATTTTGTACTGCAGGTCTTTTTCTAATTCTTTAAAACATACACATATATCTTTTATTTTTATGTAATGAAAAATACACATACTTTACAGGCTGTAAAAGTAATCTGATTAAAATGCTTTTTTCAGCTGTATTTTAATTAAAAAGTTTAGGAAAGAGTGTCTATGTCTTCTTTGCTTTGGTATGGGATAATATGATTTGCCTTTGGCCCCCTCCTCACTAATAATTAAACACAAAAAGTTAATTTAGCTAAAGTACAAGATTCACTGATGTTAGACTGAGCCTGTCTTTGCAAGTCACTTTCTAGATCTATTATCGAATCAGACCAATCAATTATTGGTAAATGACATTCAGAAATTTCTCTGTGTTGCATTATTTACCACACATGGTCAGTGAGCAAAGGCCATAACTCAACCATTGCCAACATTGATCAACAATTATCAGCCTGGAGGCTTGATGTACACTATGTGCATCCAGGAAACCAATGGCAAAATGTCCACTCCTTACTTTATACAATATTGTAGGCATTAGTCAATTTGCTCTCTCTGCCTATTCCCTGAATTGCTTGGGGTGAAAAAGAAACAAAGGTGGGAGCACCCCTTCTACTCCTAATGGTAACCTGTGCAAAATTACTAAATGCAGAAAAACATCTCATCTTTAACGAAGAGGTAAGTAACTAAAGGATAGGGAGGTTCAGAAATAAGAGACACTGTATGTGCAAGCAATGTGTCCATCTTGCTTAAGAAAGGAGTCACGTGATCACCAGCTGCCCTGCAGATATTTTTGTTGTGATCAGGTGACGCAGACATGGAAGAAAAAGGGAAGGCCTTCAAAAAAGCCACCAAACCAGGCCAGTACCTTCACTGGCCTGCCTAGAGATAGGCGTCACTCCGACAGGCAGCCTTTCCATAAAATCAATAGGACCAAAATGAGGCATGGCTTTCAAATTTCAAAATTGCAGTTTAAATGTTTTAGAAACACAAAATTACCTTCCATGTAGAGGAAACAGCAACACCTTTGCCTTGGAAGGACAAGGCCAATGCAGGATCTGTATAAATGACCAATTTATTTGATTAAACAAAAAGAGAATAAAACAATGTGTAAAAGGCAAATAAGACCAAAGGATTGCCTTAAAGGCAATCCAAAGCATCCCAGTTCGAGTCCACAATCCAATATTCATAATCCAAAAACAATAGTAAAATTAAGAAGAACAGTAAATTCAGCACAGTATTCACGATAAAATCTTTTCCCCACCAACTTCATTAAAACTGTGAGGGACTCACACTCCAGCCTGAAATACATATACTGATAGCTCAATAATATATGTGAAAAACCAAATGATAGAAAAGTATATGCATGAAGAAAGACATAGTGTGCTGAAAAATCTTTCATATTTGCTAGAGAGTCTGTAGAATTAGTCACTATAGTCTATTATTTATTAGTTGCTATAGTGTCTAGAATAGTCACTAGAGAGACTCTGGAGCAATCAGGATTTTTATAGTTTTGTAATGTTGGAGGGAGGCTAAAACCAAAAAATCTATTCACATATATATTTCTGCTTATTGGTATTGCCCTAACTGAAAGTAATAACCGTTGTGAATGACTGGCCTTTCCCCGTTATAGGTTTCTCTGTCTAAATTAAATAAGAAAGCTAACTTAACCATCTGGTAGTTTATAACAGAACTAGCAAAATACCCACGCTTTGCAGCGGAGAAGTAGTGTGTTAAAGAAGTTATGAAAAAGAAAAAGAAACATTTTAAAAATAATGTAACATGATTGTTAATGTAATTGTTTTGTCACTGTTATGAGTGTTGCTGTCATATATAAATATATATATACACACACACACACACACACAGACATATAAACATATATACATATACATATATACATATAAACATATCTACATATACACATATGTACACATACACATATCTATATATATATACATATACACATCTACATATACACACATACACATACATATATATATATATACACATACATACATATATACACACACATATATATATATATACACACAGACACATATATACATATATATACAGATCTACATATATATACATATCTACATATATACACACATATATATATATATTGTGGAGGACTGCCGGCTTCCCATGCCAGTCCGCACCTCCAGGCCGCCAGGAGGAGCTCTCCCGACAGCAGGATCGTGCTCCGAGTTCCAGCAGGGCCTTATGGACTATGTAGTGTTTTTACACAGCTCTGCTGGATACCTTGGGGACCACCGGGAGTCACTGTAGGAGGGATCATGGGCCCTTGTGTGCCCTATAACCCGGGAGTACGTCACGGTCACGTGACGGGCAGAAACGACGTGCTCCCGGAGTGAAGAACAGGACTGTTTGCCCTGACCTGGAAGGAAAAAGGAACTGTGGACTGTTGGGACAGAAACACCTCCGAGTCAGGGGCTATAAAAGGGTGGTGCCTCACTCCAGACAACGAGCTGTGCTGGGTGGGAGAGGAGCAAAGTGTCTGGGCGAGGAGAGAGAATATTTGGTTTATTGTAGTTTGTGGTTTGATATATGAGTAGTGTGGAAGGTGCTTGGTGCACTGTGCTTAAAAATAATAAAAGGTCTTGGACTTTTACCTGTTGTCTGGAGTTGTACCTGAGGGTTCAAGGGAGCACTAGCGCCCCCTACTGCCACAATATATATATACATATCTACATATATATATATACACACACATACATACATACATATATATATACTGTATATATATATATATATATATATATATATATATATATATATATATATATACTGTATATAGCAAAATCCCTGCACTTCGCAGCGACGAAAAACTGCTTTTAAATTTTTATTAAGAAAACCTTTTTAAACTGAGGGAAATATATACCAATAACTATCTGTTAAGGATCTCTTTGTATACCACGTTGTCAGTTCAGCACTCCGATTGTAATATGACCAAGCTGTGCACTGAGATTACTTTTGAGAATGCAACATATAGTTTTGTCCAGGAGAAAAGCAATGTTGCCTCAAATCAATGGCAACCTTTTGTAGGGTGTGTCTCTGAGACTTATTAATTATGATCGCGAAGCAGAGCCTTACTGGAAATTGGAGGCATCTGAATTGAAATGGAAGATCAGAGGGTGTAACAGGGATGTGAGGAATACATTGAGTGTGGAGAAACTCTAGAGACAGCGTGTGTATTAACTTGTGAATTTTTCTGTGAGTATTTGGTGGCAGCGTGACGAAGTTGCTTTCGCAAGACCGCGTTAGCTGTGGAGCTCAGCTCAGAGCATATTCTTTTCCCACCTTGTCAATTGTGTAATGTGTTTTTTGAACAGGTTAGATGTATGGAAGTACTCACACGTACTGCGTTCAGTTAGTTCACGTGAGCTGCTCTCTCTTGTGTGATGTTGCGATGTCCATGGCTTTATTTAATGTTAGCTAAGACCCGGCACTTAAAAGTTTCTCGCTGCACTCCGGTTGTAATATGACGAAACTGCGCGAGCTCACTCTTGAGAATGCAACGTATAGTTGTCCAGGAGAAAAGCAATCTTGCCTGAAATCAATGGCAACTTTTTGTAGGGTCTGTCCCTGAGATTTATTACTTGTCATCGCGCAGCAGAGCCTTACTGGAAATTGGAGGCATCTGAATTGAAATGGGAGATCGGAGGGTATAACGGTGATGCGAGGAATACATTGAGTGTGGAGAAACTCTAGAGACAGCGTGTGTATTAAATTGTGGATTTTTCTGTGAGTATTTGGTGGCAGCGTGACGAAGTTTCTTCCACAAGACTGCATTAGCTGTGGAGCTCAGCTCGGAATATATTCTTTTCCTACCTTGTAAATTGTGTAATGCGTTTTTTGAACAGGTTTGATGCATGGAAGTGATCACTCGTACTGCGTTCAGTCAGTTCACGTGAGCTGCTCTCTTGTGTGATGTTGCGATGTCCACGGCTTTATTTAATGTTAGCTAAGACCCGGCACTTAAAAGTTTCTCGCTACAGCAATTTTAACTCTGTTACAAAGTGATCCAAAGTCTCGTTTATACCTCGTGTCTTCTCATTAAACTTATATCTCGCGAATAAAGTATTCAGCGTTTTCTTCAGCTCTTTGGGAGCTCTTCCTTCTTTTCACGCACTGCGTTCACAGTCAGTTCACGTGATTACGTGGGAGGTGTGATGATGTGACACGCAGCTCCGCCCCCCCCCATGGCCATCGAGCTAAAGTCCATTACAGTGTATAGAGAAAAATAGGTTCCAGTTATGACCATTACGTGTAGAATTTCAAAATGAAACCTGCCCAACTTTTGTAAGTAAGCTGTAAGGAATAAGCCTGCCAAATTTCAGCCTTCTACCTACACGGGAAGTTGGAGAATTAGTGATGAGTGAGTGAGTGAGGGCTTTGCCTTTTATTAGTATAGATCAGTCATTCAGAAGTTTCCGTGTGACACACACATGCAATCAAAGACACATCTAAGTTGAAACTTCCATGTGAACACATTATGAATTTGGAGCTACAAGTTGGACAATTCAGAAAAACCAAAGCTACCTGAATTCTCCAAGTTGAGAAATAACGCATACCTTTCACCTTAATCAATGGTATAAACTAAAAAATTCTTACTAGTCAGCCAAAAATGCATTTGGAGCAAAGTGATACAGACTTGTTAAGGTTAGTTTGCTCTTCATCTAAAAAACAACACAGTTTATCATTACTTGATTTTTTTGCAGTCCAAGTAACACATTAACAATGACTTTGGATTTCTCTAAAATGTCTTACTGAAAATCCTTGTGAAGTGGAAAGGTGGGAAGGTGAAACGTCACAAGTCAGAGCTCAGAAATCTCAGATAGAATTTAAATGTAGCATGAATGTTATTTATTGGAGCAATCTTGTTTGGATTATTTATTTAAAAATCACTTGTTGTTACATCTGGACCACAAACAAAGTGAAAGTTAATTGCGTGGAATTTTTCCAATTTATGTTCATAAACTGATCTCTTCACAGCTCTGGCATCCCAGCTGGAATGTGAAATTGGGAACCCACAAGCTTTTTGTTATACGTGCATGGGAATATTCCTAACTAACATACAGTATTTAAATATAGTGCTTCAGTGTATACAAACGGTATTAATGTATTCATTGGCATATAATATTACTTAATGTGTTATTTTAAAATATTTTGCAGTTTTTCTTTGGAATGTAAGGCCTAAAATGTACCAAATATGCATAGCATCAATAAAATTAACAGATTCAGAATTCTTACTTGTGGTGTAGGTTTCAGGGTAACATTTGTCTGTCTAGGGGTACTGGCGTGACTAAGGAATAATGAGGATGGTACATTTACACTATATGCATGCTAATGGTGAAGGGCTACAACACTCAATAGACTGTGTCAACATATTGGGTCTCTGAAGGCAATTATCCCATAAACTGCAGATTACATTCAATAATAGAATAGGGCCCACTTCATGCAGAGTCACAAAAAAACGATTTCAATGAAATGCAGTGAAGGAGTTAATTGAGACAAGTGTACAAAATATAATTAAAATATATTTTGACAGCTCTGCAGGTGCACTTTCAGGGGGCATTAATATTTGGATGGTTCTTTTTCAGAGCTAGTCAAAAGTCTCTTTGACAATGGATGCTGCTGTGCTAACAGCATGTGTTACACCACCTAGGGTAGGCCATGATTCCTAAGTGCCTGCCTGTTTAAAAATGACTTGTAAGACAGGAATAAACGTATGATGTTGTGCCCTGACCTAACTGAAAGACATTGCCATTGTCATGTACAGAGAAGTGACTGAAAATGTGACCAGGTAGAACATTATATAGATATTTAGTAAGTTTAGTTAAATAATAATAATAATAATAATAATAAAAACGATAATAATAATACTAAAAATAAAAATAATAGTGATGAAAATATACAAAATACACCTCTTACTCATACACTGCCTACAAACACTACTGGGATGCTGGACAACAGCAATACATGTAAAACATATAACACATCAATACTTACAGACAGTATACAAATAAGATGAGGCAACGCTCTCTGGTTCTGTCACACTTTCATCCTATTATCAAAAAGAATAACAACACACAATATGGATACAAAGTCAAAACTCAAAACACAAACAATACACTAATCACATCACATCTATATGGATTGCAACAGTTACTAGAAATAATCAAAACATATTCACAAGACACACACATGGAGTTTGGACTGGAAATATTAAAAATATGTAGTTAAGAGAGTTTTTAGAGAATATGGGTATATACCCTTGAAAATGGCAAACAAATTGAGGCCATGGCAGATGGTGAGCCATACAAATACCAACAGGTCAAAGTTATAAAATGCAAGCAAATTAAATATACTTTAACACAAAAAACATACTGTGCATCACATCTGCACAAATGCTAAAAACACATCTACTTATTTTGATGGAAGGCTGGTACCTCAACCCGGGGGAAGGCAGCTTTTCTAGGACATCACCTCCCCCAAGATGCTAGATGGCAGCTCCCCTGGACTGCAGCGGTGTCCCAGGTTCCTGCAGGGCACTATGGGACATGGAGTTCAGAAACACTGCCCTGCTGGGTGCAGTGGGTGCCAGCAGGGGACACTGTGGGAAGATGGTGAGAGTCTACGTGCTCACCTTGCCCGGAAGTACTAGCAGATCATGTGGGCAGAAACCCAGAAGTACTTTGGGGATGACAAGAAAACTAAAGCTCTCCATTTGAGCCAGAAGTGCTGGCAAGTCACGAGGATGGAAGGAAGGAAGCACTTCCGAGTCAAGGACTATATAAAGAACGTTTGGAGACACAGCAAGGGAGCCAAAGTTGGGAGGAGGTGGACAACGCTTGCTGGGAGGTGTGGAGGAGTTATGAAGAGAGATTTGTGTTTATTAATTGTGTTTTGGTGGATGTGGTGCTTAGGAAGCTCTGGAAAAGAAGAAGATATTTAATAAATATCATCTGGGTGCTTTTAAGCTGTGTCCTGTTGGGTTTAAGGGGCAACAGCAACCCCTAACGTCCACAATATGCACCACATCATTTAAAACCATTACTACATACACCATACCAATACTCACATATTACATTTATTATACTTTGGTCACAAACAGACTTAAAACGAAAGAAAAACACAAACACTACTCACAAAATACAAACTACACCACCCCAAAGCAGCTATAGAATGACTCACACTTCCACGTGCTGAGTGAGGAAGGGGTCTCATAGATATAATTAATTTACACAACATGTGGATTAATAATTTAAGGAAACAACATACATCAATACTATACAAAACAATAGTTCATGCAAGCACAAACTACACACTACATACCATACATGCTATGGACAACATCGTGGAGGACATAACAACCACACAACTCAAAACACAAGTATGGACCTAAAAAACATTGCATAGCAGACATCCTCATGAATTTGATCAGCCTTTTGTGAATACAATTATGAGCGGTTCAGCCCACTTTAAAAGCCATCATACAATTTCATGCTTGACAATTAAGACCAGTGGGTTATGGTCCATATAGTTCTAATAAGAATCCTCCCCCCCAAGTGGTGTTTGGTGAGACAGAATTTTTTTATACTAGCCCTACAACATTAAGTTATAAACATGAGAAACTACGAAAATATATTCTAAAGGATGCCAACATTCATGGCAGTCATGAAGCTGACTGATTTTATTTTGTCTCAACAAAGTTATACACACTGAACAAATTCTGCATTGTGTTTTAAATTAGTTGTAACCAAATCTTAGCACAGTGCTGCAGATTCACAATTTTAGGGACAAAGATCCCATGGTCTGTCAAACACCCTCAATTTAGAGGTTGTCCTCATAGGCATTCCCTAAGTTCATTGTACCCTCCTAAAGATGCATGTGCTTCTATTTTCACTGATGTGCTATGAGTGATTTTGACTGCTTCTGCTGCCATAAACTATGGGTAGCCAGACTCATCAAACAGAAATAATGGTCTCAGAATCCAGATGAATTATGAAGGCTTTGGTTATTTGTTTTTATTTTTGACTTGTTTTATATATTCAAAAAAGTGCTTTTATTTATTTTACAGTCAAACAAGGTGCCAGTAAAAGATCACATCTCCCAGTTTCTGTAAAGAATGGTTCTGTTTCTCAAATCAGTAATCTGTAGGTTCCTGCTTATGCAGACCACTTAATTAGATACATGGATTATAAAATTGATATATGGATGAATTAATGAATAGGCAAAACTTTTTAAAAATGGAGAAATTGGATGAGTATAATTAATTTTGAATAATCAGACAGCATTAAAGTTATGCTATACACAGTCACTACAATATACCCCAGAAATCTGAAGGAGAAATTTTAACCATTCTTTTTGAGTAAGTTCTAGTCTTTTATATGGCACACACACACTGAGAAAATGACAGCTTTATCATAAATGTGGTGGCATTTACCTGGTTTGTGTTACAAAACTGTACCCTATAGTGTTTGTGTACCACTTAGTTTGCAGTGTTGTTAGTGAGGCTCCATGGTACTACAGTATTTAATAATAATAATAATACTAACAATACATTTTATTTATATATAGCCCCTATACCAAGCTCATATAATATAATATAACAACAAAGTTAAAAGTATTATGACAAATTAAACATAATTAATTGCTTCATATTGATAAGTATAATATTAAAGAATGCAGTGAAATGAGTAAATCTGAAAATCCAGAATGATTAACATAATAAAATGCATACAGCAAATCAGAATACAAGAAGTTAGAGTATTAATACCAAACTGGCAGGGGTTGTAATATTATTTATGGATCAATGGTTAATTTGTGTGCATCTAGCCAGATGTCAACATTTATACAGCATTATGACTGTACTCAGCTCTAGAAAATATTTTACTGTGTATACCAAACGTTTTGGTAGAACTGCAACATTTGGTAGCCAAATGTAAGTTGTTTGTTATTAGGTTTTAGTCAGGCATTATTTGATTTTATTTTTTAAGGCATCGTGTGCATGTAATGCCATAAATAGGTGAACAAGACACACTATTTAATTATGTGCATACAGACTAACTAATTATTACAAAATTACAAAGAGTATACATTATAAACCTTGAATGTAATATGAAACATAAAAAGAACTAAAAAGAGCTGACTACTGAAAAGTTTTCGTGGGGAAAGTCCTAACTCAGCATTTAAATTAAAACTAAAGTTCAAGTTTATTGCCATGCATGCATAGTACAATTAAATTATCTAACTTTAAGGACTAGTGACTGTAAGTAGTATATAGGCAGGGTGTTTTTGACAAAATGGCAATAAAAAATGGTTGAATGACATGATGGCCACCCCCTTTCAGCTGTTTGGTGGATTTAAATGTTGTGCCCCGCCCCCTGCCAGTTGATTGGTGAATTACAACCTGCCCCCACCTTAATCCCACCCCTCCTCCTGATTGGTCAGGGTTTGTGTCAAGAGCATTTTGATGGGTGTTGATCCCACCTTAATCCAACCCACCCGCATGATTGGTTTAGGGTTTGTGTCAAGAGCAGTTTGATGGGTATTGATCCCGCCTTAATTCACCTTCACCCGCCTGATTGTTTCAGGGTTTGTGTCAAGAGCAGTTTGATAGATGCTGACTCTGCATTGCCCTCCATGGTCAGTCAACACCTGTTTGTTGGCTGGCACCACTCCCCGTCCCTGCCCCTTCTCCTGAGGCCCTTTATATCAAAAGAACGACCTTGCCATGAACCCAAGGCCTGATCAACATGTCCAGACATGTTCCTGCCCATACCCAGTCGGCCAGGTTTCCCTTATAGCCGCTCCTGCATATCCTGTGCTGGAGCATGCCCCTGCATCTATCTATTATTTTGATATTATCACAAGATTAAAATATCTATCTATCTAACCTTTGCTTTATAATTTGTACAAAAAGGAAAACCTATTTTTTATCTAAACCGCTTTTAATCGCTCTCTGTAAGCCACAGTTTGAATGAATCAGCTTTCCCCATCTCACAGAAAGCCATATCGCACAAAGGCAACCTTCCAGCAGCTGCTCATCTCACAGAAAGTCAAGCTGACAGGCCCTGCACGTGGTGGCGTGCGTACGAGCACACGCAGCACACGCTTTGCTGAGAAAACAGACGCACATTTTGTGCTTTTTAACTTTTGAAGGTAAAGGATTTTAGGTATTGCGTGTAAAGCACAAGATAACTAGTTTGATATAAGCCTTTTAAAAATCACACAGAGGTAAATAGTATACAACAATTCCCTTTTAAAACATGTATAAAAAATATCCTTTGCTTTATAATTTGTAATTATAATTATAATCTATACTAATAAAAGGCAAAGCCCACACTCACTCACTCACTCACTCACTCATCACTAATTCTCCAACTTCCCGTGTGGGTGGAAGGCTGAAATTTGGCAGGTTCATTCCTTACAGCTTCCTTACAAAAGTTGGGCAGGTTTTATATCGAAATTCTACGCGTAATGGTCATAACTGGAAGCAGTTTTTCCATTTACTGTAATGGAGATGAGCTTCAACGCCGTGGGGGCGGAGTTTCGTGTGACATCATCACGCCTCCCACGTAATCACGCAGTACATAGAAAACCAGGAAGACCTCAAAAAAGCGCTGAAGAAAACATGCATTATATAATTGAGAAGGCAGCGAAACAATAAGAAGCGAGCGAGTGACATATACAACCATATTCATGAGTTCTGCTACTTCGGAAACAAAGCACGATGTAAACCTATACTTTAAATTAAGTTCATAGACAGGCTGCGCTGGCGCTTGTAATTTAGTGCCTGCCCATATAAGGCCGTCCGTCAGCGCAATCCAATAGCAAACTGCCACTAAATATTCACGGGTGAAGGACTGTGCTTATGGAGAGGAAGATGAGATGGTCAGGGTGGTGTTTGACACAAACTCAGCGAAACTGCGAGAGAAAGTTTTAAGTGCCAGGACTAAGGTAACATTAAATACAGCCATGGACATAGCACGAGATGGCACCAGCACAGCTGGGAACCTTCGATGCATGTACACCGAGTGGCTCACGTGAACTGACGCAGTGCACAGATAAAAGCAACAGTTCCAAAGAGCTGAACAAAACCGAATTACACAATTGAAAAGGCAGCAAAAATATGAAGCGCCTGATACATACAAGCATATTCATAAATCCAACTACTGCGGAAACAAAGCACACGTTGGAAAAAGTCAATGTCCCGCTAAAGGAAGACAGTGTAAAAACCCGTGCATGCAGTGTGTCAGGTCTCAGATAAAGAAGAAGACGAGCTGTTTATTGATGCAGTAAGAAACGAATCGATGAATGAAACCTGTCATCTTTACAACGATTGACAAACACGGAATGTAACTTGAACACAACACATCCTACAAATACGAACCTGATTGAAAGAAATAATGATAATCAAATCCTTGATGACAGCAACACTCAGTAACACTCACAAAACAAATACTGTATATTGACAGTCATGTTACGTTATTTTTAAAATGTTCCCTTTTCTTTTCTAGCTTTTTAACACACTACTTCTCGCTCGCTACGTATATATATATATATATATATATATATATATATCCCGATCTACATACTCGAATAATGGATACTTTATTCGCCATCAATGATTGTTTTGGTAAAGCCATACTCAGTGTATTCATTAGATGAACGGTAAAAAAGTAAGAGCGAGGGGAGGATGACTTATTGAGGCATGCAGGCTGTAGTGCGCGTCAACTCTATCTGAATTGCGCGATCACATTTTCAAGTTCTATTTAGTCCATATGTGTCAAACTCAAAGGGCCGCGGGCCACATCCGGCCCGGCGTAATTATATCCGCCCGCGAGATCATTTTATATACTGTATTATTGTTATTAATGCCCGGTATATGAAGCGCTGGTAACACAATAAACTACAGATCCCATAATGCAGCGCTTCAGCTGCCTTGCCGAACACTTACCGCGTTAATCAAGTCTACCTTATGATGCTGCAAGTTATTGCGGCTAGCTCACACGATGCTGAAGAGAAAAGTTGATTCTGAAAATAGAGCCTTTAAAACCGATGGGAGGCTGAGTATATGTTTACTGAACCCGTGTGTCTCATTTGTAGAGCTAATGTGGCTGTAATTACAGAATTTAATCTAAGACGGCACTATGAGACAAAACATCAGGGTAACCTGAATGCAATGCAGAAGATACAGAAAGCAGAATAATTAAATAAGAATCTGACACTTCAGCGGACGTTTTACCCGTGCACAATCACAAAGTGATTTCAAGTGAAGCTGCTTTTATGGGAGACACAAATGCACCAGTGCACCTTGCCCCACTTTCCCTGTTGCCAAGTAATGTTAAACCAAGTCGTCACTACGGTGTTCCCAAATACGCACTTTGCTGATAAACTGAGCGCACTGAGTTTGCACGGCGCTTTGGTGACTTTGAAGAACAAAAAGTCCGTCTACATGCGGCTCGAACCTTGTGCATGTTTGGTAGCACATATCTGTGTGAGAAGCTCTTCTCAGTGATAAAGACTAACAAAACAGCACACAGGAGTCGCCTCACTGATGAGCACCTGCAATCCATCCTGAGAATCTCCACAACACAGAACCTCACACCAAACAGAAACGAACTTGTTGCCAAAAAGATGCCAGGCGTCCAGCTCTAAAATGACATATGAGCAAAGACAACTGAATGATTTGATTTGTTATTGCTGAAAGGAACACATTTTATTTATATTTCCAGGTTTTGTTATGCAGCATGTTCATATTTGAATTTGTATAATTTTGACAGGATATATTTTTATGGAGAGCAAAATCTTTTGGGATATTTAAAATCTAAGTTTATTTTTATATAAAATTACATAAGAGTAAAGAAATTTGAATGTTTGTTCTTTTAACGTTTACTTTATTTCTAACTTGTATAATTTAGACAGGATATATTTTTATGGAGAGCCAAATATTATAAGTTGTTTAAGGTTTGAGTTGATTTATTCACGAATAATATTCCTGTCTGTTTTACCATTCCTACCAAAGATATTTCTGTCGACTAAATAAAAATTCCTTCTATTTAAAATTTAAATAGAACTTGAACAAATATGATAGTTCATAATATCCACGCAGACTTGCACGTAAGAGCGGAGTCATCCGTTTTAACAAGCAGTATTGCACTGATACTGAAATAGCTGTGTGTGTATATATGTAGATATGTATGTATATGTATATATATGTTTATATATGTGTGTGTGTATGTATGTATATATATATGTATTTGTGTGTATATATGTGTGTGTATGTATGTGTGTATGCATATGTATGTGTGTGTGTATATATATATATATATATATATATATATATATATATATATATATATATATATATATATATATATATATATATGACAACAACACTCATCACTCACAACAGTGACAAAACAATTACATTGACAATCATGTTACGTTTTTTTCAAAATGTTTCCTTTTCTTTTTCATTGCTTCTTTAACACACTACTTCTCCGCTGCGAAGCGCGGGTATTTTGCTAGTGATTAATATAATTATAATTCTATATTTTGTATAAAAAAATCTATCTATCTAGAAAACAAACCCTTTTCTATCAAATACCCCACATTTTAAATAATCAAGTACATTTATGTATGCATTTTCAGCTGAGCTAAGGATCCACATTGCAGAAGCATTTCATTAAACTTTCACTAAAGGTGAGAGCTGTACCCAGACTCACAGAGTGAACGGGCACGCTTGAATAACAATAACAAGAACACAGTTAAGTCCAACGCCTTAACCACTCAGCTATTCTGATGGTAGAAAAAGCTGTTTTAAGCACTCTTCGCCACTCTGTGAAAACTGTGATCATTTTTGCAGCTCCTTCCGAAAACCGGTAACTCCCTTTTTAAAAAAAAAATCTGTTTAAAATGAGTGGGGCTGTGGATTTAAAATCTAAAATGATGTTGAGCATAGGTTACTGTTAATTATTATGCTCAGTACCATCTTTCTGTGTTTA
The DNA here is from genome assembly GCF_016835505.1 of Polypterus senegalus. NCBI lineage: Eukaryota > Metazoa > Chordata > Cladistia > Polypteriformes > Polypteridae > Polypterus > Polypterus senegalus. The sequence continues at coordinate 86,625,605 of NC_053157.1, forward strand.
GGTGCGTGAGCGCGCTCATGTGTGTATAAGTTGTAGCACTTTATATTTACTTCTATCTATGTACATGTATTATGATTATTGTACAAATACAATATTCATATTACTCAAGCAAGCAATATTATTTTTTTCTGTTACCAAAACGGGCATTCCAATCAATTAGTTTTTGTCTGTTTTTACTTACATCTTTAGATTTGAAAAAGTTTTTATCCATAAATTTTTCTGACTGTACTCGGAGAAGAAAAGAGGAATCCGTGTCACTGTTGTACTTTTTTCATAAAGGTAAGGTATCTTTGCAAGATGGTCGTATGAAGTTTTACTTTTGCATCGGCGCTTAAGTCATCGCGTTCAAGTATGAATTTAATTTGGTTATCCAGTTCACTTTCCATAGCGCTTAAAAGGTCGCTGGAAGCCGGGGCTTTCTGTTGCAATTGAGCCATTTGTTGTCGAGGTACCAGGGACATCTTGCATGTGTATTCCATATTTATACTCTCGAACCTATTAAACTAGTAATGAAAGGAATGGCTGCACTTAATAAGGCTCTGAGAAGCCCTCCTTTCTGATTTAAAAGTTTTTTTTTTTTTCTTTTTAACGATAATTTTTTATCGCTGAGTTTTTTTTATGGCGCAACGATGCTTCTTCAGCAGAGGGTTGAGTGTATGTGTTACTGTGGTATGTTTTAAGCTACTTCACCAGGCACAGAGTATCCAATATATTAACACGGTACTAGTCAGGGCCTATTGAGGATCAGGATTTCACTTTCTTTTTTTAAATCTGGTACCTCCTTTTTCCATCTTGTGCATTGTTCAGTAAACCTTATTTTTTGGTGGATTAGACGTTTTGCTTACATTCCACTCATTATTCTCTTTAGGTTTTTAACTGATATCCCTACATCTGTAAGTTTCAGCAGTCCTTTGAAAATGTTTCTGTGACAGTAGTAAGTAGTAACTCTACCATATTGTGCAAAAATCTAGACTACTCACTTTTAAAAGCTCTGATATGAATTTACCAATTCATCCAATATGTCAGCTTTGCCTTCATCTCATCACTGCAATTAGAACTTCCTATTTGTAGATTTAAGTTGTAGGGGTTTATTTGTAAGGCACTTTGTGGCACTTCAAGTTAAATTAGATTTCCTTGGTTATTCAGCTGTCCATCGGTGTTCTGTTTTGTTATACATTGTATTTAGTTTCTTTATTTACTAAACATTTTATGTGTTGAATAGAAAACAGTTATCTTGTTCAGGTTTTAATTTAAAACAGCATTTTCATCAACATGCTAAAACCACTTTGGTACTCAGGGTGCTTTGTATAATACAAAGTTTTAGAAATTCTGTTAATGCTTGGTAATAGCATTCCATTTTACATCAGTTATGATACCCTGAAAAATAAGAATGGTTATAATAAGTTATATGAGCATATACACTACATGTCTTATGATAAGGCTTATTTTGGACATGTTAGGCAAATCAGGAAGGAAAATGTCCTAGTAAATAGTTACATAATATCTATTATATGCGTTAGCACAGTGATTAAAATTTTACTAAAACCTGTGTGGGTTATTCTTTCTTTTAGGTAGTCCATGCTACATATGGCAACTGTCATTGAAAACTGCCTTGCTGTTGTTTGTGAAAAATTACCCTTTCTTTTAGTAGCATTCAGGGTGAAGGGGATGTAAGTTTGAGCTGTGATTCCAAGAATGAAGAAGTGTCTGCATTCTTCTTGAATACAAGTCAAAGGACCAGGGTTTATGCAGTGATCATTGTCAAGTTCAGAGTTAAGCTAAACATTATTATTCCAAAATGAAAAAATTCCGTGCACTTATACATATCAAGCAAGTATTACAAATATAAGACAGTAAAAAACTAAATTTACAAACACTAAGTCACAGTGGAAATTAAAAAACATATTAAGATCAGATCAACAAGGGATCAACCCAAGCTCACAGCACACTGCAACTGAACCTACGTGTTCTGCAGTATATTATTAGCTAAACTGTCATCTATTTAGCCAGTTTCATGGGGTTGCAAAGAGTTGGGGAAAACATTATTTAACTTCTGCTAGTATTATGCTAATTAACATTAGCTTGCAAATGTTATAACCTTTCTGTCACTAAAGTTGGTTTTGTGTTCCTCCTGATTCAGGAAGAACGTTAAATATTGGCATTAGGAATATTAACTAGACTGCTAGTCTTGATTGTAATGGAATTTGGCATTTATGCCAAAATGAAAAAAAAAAAACAAATAAAGGTAATTATGAAGTAAATAATCACATGAAAAAGTGAATTTATAAAGGAGTTATTACAATTTGAAAAACTGCAATGATGTATAAAAAAATTGACTGATTTTTACTGTATGTCACAAAACCAGCATAAAAAGAAACTTTTTGCAATAAATAATAAGCTTTTTTGACATGTGCAATCTGGAATAGCCTAAATAGGAAACATGTCTTAAAGAGTTAATTTTTAAATAAAAACTTGCAAACGTCATATTAAAAATATTAAATATTAAAACTGAATTAAACACAGAAGTAACATTTAATGATATCAGTTAGTGTTAAGTATTATCAAACACTGTGTTCTATTTTATAAGGTTTATTTATTTATTTAATTTACTTATAAACACAATTATTGGCTGCATTTTTCTTTGAAATTAACAACAGTTTGATACAGCATTAAGAATTAGAATGAAAGACAAACCTACAGTATAAACTTAATAACAAATGTTGCTGTTTCAACAGGTCTATCTTGTATCTCTGTTTATTTTAACCTTTTGACAAGAAACCCTTGGGCCAGGGAAATAAATAACGTATATTGAAAATGAACAGTGCCAACATTCTATCTAAAAAAAGATAACTCATCTGGATAAGATACTGTATTTTAGAATATGTACCTGTTCGCTAACCATATGAGTCTGAAAAACTAAATGGTCTCCTCTTAATTGTCAAACTTCCTACGGGATACTATGGATGTTGTAATGGAGAAAAATATTTATTCTTTAAAGGTCAATATGACAGAGATATAGTGCATGTGTCCACAGTGTTAACCTTTCACTGCACATTATGTTCAAAATTCACCTATTGTTTTTCAGAAGAGATAGGACAAGTGCCGCATGTGTTCTGTTTTCTCTTTTCTTTATTAACTATTCACAATTACCATACTCCTGATACATTAGGCTTTTTTAAGCAAAAGTGCATTTCGCAGACCTTAATAAGATACATTTTTTCCACTTGACAGCTACAACCTTTGGCTTTTGGGCTATTTTTGAAAACTTGTTTTTCATTCCAAGCTTAAAGCTAAACTAAACACCTGGTAGCTTCTGAATCTGAACATTGTAGGGATCTCTTCTTGTTATAGACTTTCATTGAAATGATGCCTTTACATTTAGCTGGCATATGTGCGTCATAACTTACCACTTCAGTTCCCCGTTCTGCCACAGAATAAATTCAGAGGCATGTAAATATTTTTTGAATTGGAAATCTTCCTGTTCAGTTTAGATTATACTGTAAATGTTTTAAAACAGTGTAGAGTAACTGACAATATATTCATACAGTATAAAAATATAAAAACATAAGAATTTAAAAAGAAGTGCAATGTAATATGAAGGATAAAATTATTTGAGAGCAGAGGAGTTTAAAAAGAAAGGCCATGTAATATGAAGGAGAAAATAATTTCAGAAAAGCATTAAATCATTGCTTTTGTCCTGTCTTGAGAATCAGTAATATTAAATGCATGTTGATTTCCAATGGCTCTACTCTACAGTTATGGTTATGGCTCTACTCTACAGTTATGGTTATTTTTTACATCATATATATTTAAAATGGGGACCAGTACCTAAGAATTTTCTTATCCAACTCTTTCAATCTAAGTGACAAAGGTAATGCTTTGGAAAGGTTGATATCCCTGTGTGCTTTCCCCTTGAGCCATTAATCTTGGTGAATCAAGGGCCATATGTAACTACTCCTACACCCCTACAGTCAGAACCATAACTAACTGAAAGTGTCCATTGATGAAAAGAACTTTACTCTTGAAACCCCTTTAACCCCTTCTTGCCAAATGTACAGAAACATCTTAAGTAAGTAAAATGAAATGGTCACATCTGGGGTAAAAATGAATAAAACAAAACAGTATTAATGGCTGCAATTATAATTTATTTAAATATGAGTCACTGACACACGAAAACATTTTTATAGCCCCTCACTTTAATTCAGGGTTGTAGGGAGCCAAAACCTATCACAGCAGCCTAGGGTACCACCCAGGGACCAGCTCTGGATAGGGTAGCACTCCATTGTAGGACCCACTCACACACACCCACCCAAAACTAGCCAACGCTAAGCGAAGGGTCATTTTCTGGTCTGATTACTGTCTTTGTGGAGTTTATACATTGAATTGAGCCCACATGGGTCTTTTACAGCTACTCTGATATTTTCCACAAAAAATAGTCCAGTGTGGGCTGTCATTGTTTGTTTAGCTCATCTTGACAGAACAACTTAGAGCACAGGGAAAACCATTGAAAAGGGGTTTAAGAGCTTTGAATCCCTTAGGAAAGCAGCAGAGTGTATGACACACATTTTTAGGTATATTCAACATATAAAATGTTTAGTAATTAAAGAGAGAGACTAAATACAATTTATAACAAAGTGGAACACCGATGGACAGCTGAATAACAAAGGAAATCTAATTTAACTTGAAGTGCCACAAAGTGCTTTACAAATAAACCCCTACATCATAAATCTACAAATAGGAAAGCCCAATTGCAGTGGTGAGATGAAGGCAAAGCTGACATATTGGATGAATTGGTAAATTCAGATCAGAGCTTTTAAAAGTGAGTAGTCTAGATTTTTGCACAATATGGTAGAGTTACTACTTACTACTGTCATTTTCAAAGGACTGCTGAAACTTACAAATTTAGGGATAACAGTTAAAAACCTAAAGAGAATAATGAGTGGAGTTTAAGCAAAATGTTCTGATCCACCAAAAAATAAGGTTTACTGAACAATGCACAAGATGAAAAAAGGAGGTACCAGATTTAAAAAAAGAAAGTGAAATCCTGATCCTCAATAGGCCCTGACTAGTACCGTGTTAATATATTGGATACTCTGTGCCTGGTGAAGTAGCTTAAAACATACCACAGTAACACATACACTCAACCCTCTGCTGAAGAAGCATCGTTGCACCATAAAAAAACTCAGCGATAAAAAATTATTGTTAAAAGGAAAAAAAAACTTTTAAATCAAAAAGGAGGGTTTCTCAGAGCTCTATTAAGTGCAGCCATTCCTTTCATTACTAGTTTAATAGGTTCGAGAGTATAAATATGGAATACACATGCAAGATGTCCCTGGTACCTCGACAACAAATGGCTCAATTGCAACAGAAAGCCCCGGCTTCCAGCGACCTTTTAAGCGCTATGGAAAGTGAACTGGATAACCAAATTAAATTCATACTTCAATGCGGTGACTTGAGCACCGATGCAAAAGTAAAACTTTATACAAACATTTTGCCAAAAAATACCTTACCTTTTTGAAAAAAGTGGCACGGATTCCTCTTTTCTTCTCCGAGTACAGTCAGAAAAATTTATGGATAAAAACTTTTTAAAATCAAGATGTAAATAAAAACAGACAGCCTGGTCGAGACAAAAACTAATTGATTGGAATGGCCATTTTGGTAACAGAAAAAACTAATATTGCTTGCTTCAGTAATATGAACATTGTATTTGTACATTAATCATCATGCACTTAGATAGATAGATAGATAGATAGATAGATAGATAGATAGATAGATAGATAGATAGATAGATAGATAGATAGATAGATAGAAATATAAAATGCTACAACTTATACAACTTTAGGCTTATGTGCCTAAACACTGAGAGATGGTACTGAGCACAATAATAAACTGTAACCTATGCACAACGTCATTTTGGATTTTAAATTCACAGCACCACTCGTTTTAAACAGATATATTTTTTTAAAAAGGGAGTTACCAGTTTTTAAGTAACAGATCGGAGAATCAACTTGGAAATATTGACCTAAGGATAAAATAAAAGGATTTAGCAAAACATACTCGTTTGACACGTTGTGACAATTAACAATCCAAGACATTATAAAGGTTTGTGGCAGCCACCCATATATTGTTTTTCACAGCTGCAAAAGTGTTTGTAAATCAAAAGCACGATGTGCATATCACAGAGTCCAAAGCAGAACTGACTATAGGAAGGAACTGATGTCATCAGAATGGCCAGAACCAGAAGTGACGTCAGCAAAGGTGGCCGGCTTCAGAAGTGACGTCAGCAAAGGGGCCGGCTTCGGAAGTGACATCTTCTGAGGCGCCGGAACCTTTCAGGATTTCCAGGGAAAGGTCTGTAGGGAACTGAGAAAGACAGCCGCCCCCTGGTTGGATGTTTTATTACACTTACTCAGACCCTTTAGCTGCCTCCTACTCGCACGTGTGTGACAAGGCCCCCCAACCCCTCAGCCCAGACCCATCGGGTCGTGCATTCTGCACCGAGAGGTTGTGGGCACAAGAGAGAGCATCAGCATTGGCATGGAGTGAACCCTTACGATGAATAAGTGAAAACTTGTAAGGTTCCACTGTAATTATGTTGTTGGACTTAAGTGCAGCTTTTGACAACATTGACCATTCGATTTTACTGCACAGGCTAGAAAACGATGTTGGGCTTACAGGCCCCGTGCTCGCTTGGTTCAGTTCTTATTTATCAAATCGATTCCAGTATGTACAGAAATGTGCAGACAGTACTCCATCATTATACACAGAAGTTCAATATGGTGTCCGCAGGTCAGTACTGGGACCTTTACTGTTTTCACTTTACATGCTTCCACTGGGATCTCTCATTAGGAAACATAATGTTAATTTTCACTCGTATGCAGATGACACCCAGTTATACCTTTCATTTAAATCAAATGAAGTTTCCCCGATGTTGTCTTTAATTAGTTGTGTTAGTGAATTAAAGGAATGGATGAATGAGAACTACTTGTCTTTAAATACAGATAAAACAGAGATGTTAATTGTTGGAGGGAATGACGCTGATCACAGCAATATTTTGTCGTCATTTAACTCAGTTGGAATCCCAATTAATTTTACTGAATCAGCCCGCAATCTAGGTGTTATCTTTGACTCTAGCATGTCATTTAAAGCGCATATTACAAAGTCGTCCAAAACATGTTTTTCCATCTTAAAATGTTAGGAAATTAAGGCGCTTTCTAAATAAACAGGATTGTGAGAAATTAATTCATGCATTTATCTCTAGTAGGATTGACTACTGCAATGCGGTGTTCACTGGCTGTTCAAACTGTTCTCTATACAGCCTCTGGTTAATCAAAATGCGCTGCAAAATTATTACAAGAACAAGAAAATATGAACACATAACCCCAGTTCTTAAATCTTTACACTGGCTCCCAGTTAAGTTTAGGGCAGATTTCAAAATCCTCCTTTTAACATACAAAGCATTAAATGGCCAAGGTCCGGCTTACTTGTCTGAACTTATCATGACTTACAAACCTGAGCACATTAAGATCTCAAGATGCCGGTCTGCTTAGGATTCCAAGGATTAATAAAATAACAGTGGGAGGTCGAGCTTTTAGTTACAGGGCCCCTAAACTGTGGAATGGTCTTCCTGCTTCCATAAGAGATGCCCCTTCAGTCTCAGCCTTTAAATCCCGGCTGAAGACTCACTACTTCAGTTTAGCATATCCTGACTAGAGCTGCTAATTAACTGTACATACTGCATCTCTGTTGTTAGTCATTAGCACTATAACATAAGTAACATGATAATTATATTTGAATACTAACCCTCACCTAGTAACTGAACTGCGTAATCGCCCATTTGATCGCAAGGGCTTCCCTTTCCACTGCTGCATACCTGGTCTCCCGATCCAACAGTTTCCAGCTCAGGTACATGATGGGGTGTTCAACACCATCGACACTTTGGCTCAGCACGGCACCCAGGCCTGTGTCTGAAGCGTCCATCTGGAGAATAAAAGGGACAGAAATATTAGGAACTTTTAATATTGGTGCTGAAGTAAGAGCCTGTTTTAAGTCACTAAATGCAGCATCCGCCTTGTCAGTCCATATTACATGATTAGGAGCCCTCTTCTTTGTTAGATCAGTCAAGGGCGCCACTCTCTCTGAAAACCAAGATACTGTACAAACCTGCGGTAGTACCCAGCCAACCCAAGACAGGGCTTGTACTTGCCTCTTGGTTCGCGGACGGGAGCATTTTACAATGGCATCTATTTTTGAACACTGTGGTTTCATGGTACCTCGACCCACCAGGTAGCCCAAATATTTAGCCTCTTTCAATCCAAAGAAACATTTCTTGGGATTAATACAAAGCCTGGCTTCGCCTAGTGTCCGCAATACCGCAATGACCTGCTGTACGTGTTCCTTCCATGTGCTGGAATAGATGACAATGTCATCCAGATAGGCAGCACTATACACATTATGAGGTTGGAGCACTTTGTCCACCAGACACTGGAAAGTCACAGGAGCCCCGTGTAACTTGAATGGAAGAACACGATACTGCCAGTGTCCGCTAGGAGTGCTAAGTGTGGTCTTGACCTTCACGGATTCCATTAAAGGAATCTGCCAGTACCCCTTTGCCATGTCAAACGCGGTCAAAAATTCTGCTTGTCCAAGCCTCTTGAGGAGGTCATCCACGTGAGGCATGGGATAAGCATCAAAAAGGGAGATCTGGTTAAGCCAATGGAAGTCATTGCAAAACCTCCAACTGCTTTAAGGCTAACTAACCAAGACAACTGGACTGGACCAGGGATTATAACTTCCCCCAATCACTCCTAGTTCCAGCATCCGCTTGATTTCCAGCTCCACTTCTGCTTTCTTTGCCTCAGAAAGTCTATAGGGGCGCTCCCGGACTATAACCCCCGGTTCAGTCACTATGTAGTGCACAATCAGAGAGGTCCTTCCAGGTTTTTCACTTACCACCTCTGAGACGGACAGGATAGCTGATTCCAGCTCCTGTCTTTGTTTATAAGTTAATTCCTAGCCGAAATTTAGGGTGTCTATGTGAGCAAAGAATGAGCAGGGCTGAGCGGAGGAGGGATCTGGTTCCTTCTCCTTCCACGGCTTTAGTAAGTTCACATGATAAACCCGCTCACTTGGTGTACGATTGGTTTGTTTCACCAAATAGTCGACCAATCCTCTTCTCTTGCCAATGGGTAATTTAGAAAGAGAGGAAGGAACTAATACCATGACACGATCCCCCAGATGGAACTCTCGGAGTGTCGTGCCACAGTCATAATAACGGGCCTGTGCTGCTTGTGCCTCTTCCATATGACGTTTGAGAATAGGATGGATTTTCCCAAATCTATCGCGTAACTGTGTGATATACACTCACCTAAAGGATTATTAGGAACACCATACTAATACGGTGTTTGACCCCCTTTCGCCTTCAGAACTGCCTTAATTCTATGTGGCATTGATTCAACAAGGTGCTGAAAGCATTCCTTAGAAATGTTGGCCCATATTGATAGGATAGCATCTTGCAGTTGATGGAGATTTGTGGGATGCACATCCAGGGCACGAAGCTCCCGTTTCACCACATCCCAAAGATGCTCTATTGGGTTGAGATCTGGTGACTGTAGGGGCCATTTTAGTACATTGAACTCATTGTCATGTTCAAGAAACCAATTTGAAATGATTCAAGCTTTGTGACATGGTGCATTATCCTGCTGGAAGTAGCCATCAGAGGATGGGTACATGGTGGTCATGAAGGGATGGACATGGTCAGAAACAATGCTCAGGTATCCCGTGGCATTTAAACGATGCCCAATTGGCACTAAGGGGCCTAAAGTGTGCCAAGAAAACATCCCCCACACCATTATACCACCACCACCAGCCTGCACAGTGGTAACAAGGCATGATGGATCCATGTTCTCATTCTGTTTACGCTAAATTCTGACTCTACCATTTGAATGTCTCAATAGAAATCGAGACTCATCAGACCAGGCAACATTTTTCCAGTATTCAACTATCCAATTTTGGTGAGCTCGTGCAAATTGTAGCCTCTTTTTCCTATTCGTAGTGGAGATGAGTGGTACCCGGTGGGGTCTTCTGCTGTTGTAGCCCATCCGCCTCAAGGTTGTGCATGTTGTGGCTTCACAAATGCTTTGCTGCATACCTCGGTTGTAACGAGTGGTAATTTCAGTAAAAGTTGCTCTTCTATCAGCTTGAATCAGTCGGCCCATTCTCCTCTGACTTCTAGCATCAACAAGGCATTTTCGCCCACAGGACTGCCGCATACTGGATGTTTTTCCCTTTTCACACCATTCTTTGTAAACCCTAGAAATGGTTGTGCGTGAAAATCCCAGTAACTGAGCAGATTGTGAAATACTCAGACCGGCCCGTCTGGCACCAACAACCATGCCACGCTCAAAATTGCTTAAATCACCTTTCTTTCCCATTCTGACATTCAATTTGGAGTTCAGGAGATTGTCTTGACCAGGACCACACCCCTAAATGCATTGAAGCAATTGTCTTGACCAGGACCACACCCCTAAATGCATTGTAGCAACTGCCATGTGATTGGTTGATTAGATAATTGCATTAATGAGAAATTGAACAGGTGTTCCTAATAATCCTTTATGTGAGTGTATTTTAAAATATTTGTAGAGGGAATAGCCTCTCCTTCTCAACCTTCTTGTAGTCCATATAACAATTCAAAAGGTGAGAACCCCGTAGAGGCTTGTGGGACTTCCCGATAGGCAAAGAGAATAAGGGGGAGGAGTTGAGCCCAATTTCTCCCATCCCCACTGACCACCTTGCACCTGTTTGAGAGTCTGATTAAATCTCTCCACTAGTACGTCGGTTTGAGGATGGTACACCACAGTCTTTAAGTGCTTAATTTTCAGTAACTTGGCTGTTTCCCTGAATGTCTCCAAGGTTAAAGGTGATCCTTGGTCTGTTAAGACTTCTTTAGGAATACCGACAGGCGCAAATACTTCTACTAGTTCCCATGCTATTGCTTTAGATGTAGCTGAGCGCAAGGAAACAGCTTCCGGATATCGGGTCACATAATCCACGAGGACTAATATATATTTAATTAGTCTTATAGGAACGGGAACGAGAGGAGCACAGTCCCTCCTAGGAATTTGCCGTAATTGACATTCTGGACAAGAAATACAAAAACGGCGAACCTCCTCGTTAATTCCCGGCCAATAAAATCTGAGCTTAATCCACTCTAAAGTTTTTTCGGAGCCTAAATGGCCTCCAAGGTGGTGGGCGTGAGCTAATTCACAAACCTGCCACCGGTAGGTTCGTGGGATTAACAACAGTTTCCCAACTCCCGCCCCATGTTCCATGACTCGATATAATAGATCATATTCAATTACAAAGTTGTGGCATGGGCTGGTGTGTACATTGGCCATTGACAAGCACTACTGCATTTTTTGCAAATTTTAGGGAGTCATCATTCTACTGCTCCCTTTTGAAAGTGAATGTCGGAGGGAGGATCCCGTCTGACCTCAAGGGTAGGAGATTCCTCCCAACTCGTTGAGGCGCGGGTGGATGACATATTTGCCTGCGATGGTCCAGGAATCTCCCCGTCCTACTCATGGGCTTCCGTAGCTCTCTCCGCCGGCTATGTACACGGCATGGATACAGCTTGAGATGAGTTTTTATCGGGAGTAGTCAATAGTTTACCGCATTTATTTTCTGACCAGTCCTGCCCCAGAATCGGTTGGAAAGGGAGGTTTAGGATGGACCGCCATGGGAAATTTTTTTAGCGATCCTCCCTGACTCTCGAAACATAGGGCGGGTGTCTCCGAGAATACATTTAATACTGGTCTTTTTAATTTTTTGTCACGGTAAAACATATCGGCAATCAACAATGGAAACGTTGCTGTCGGAATCAAGCTGGGCATGGAGTTTATAACCATTAATGACTACTGATCCCATATTCGAACACGTCAGGGGGTTGGGCAAGAGTGCACAAACCATCTCCCCCCTTCCATCTACATCCCGCATCATTCCCAGGAACTCAGAAACAGGCTGTGGAAGAGACTTATTCTGTAGGATGTGATCTCTAGGAAATCCACTAGAGGACTGTTCTGCTCTCCCAGGTTGTGAGACTTCTTGGGTGATTTCCCGAGCTTTATAAGCTCTTCCATAGTATGAAAGTCTCCCCAGTCCAGCTGGGCAAAGTTTTTTGGGAGGCTTTTTTAAAAATATAAAGCAGGCTACCTACTGTACTATCTTGCAGGTAGTTAATTCAAATGGCCTTAGCCATACGGCCACCTGCTCCCAGAGGGTCATAGCCTGTTCCTGGACTGATCTCTCTGAATCGAGTTCCCAGTTTTTTTTATTATTTTTGCCTGCTGGACTGGGGATAGCTCACATTTATCTGGGACCTCAGCCCAAAGGGGCGGCTCAGCTATCTCCTCCGAGAGAGCATAATAAGCCCTTTTTGTTTCATCCCCAAAAACCGGGCTACGCCTGTACGTTCTTTTCACACTCTCCATTTGGTAAGTTATAAGCCTGGGGTTGTATTTGAGGACCGGTACTTTTCTACCTGGTTTTTTACATGTCCGAGTCCCAGTTTCTTCTGGGACTTCATCCTGCCGGCTATGCCACTGTGACAATTAAGAGTACAAGACATTATAAAGGTTTGGGACAGCCACCCGTATATTGTTTTTCCCAGCTGCAAAAGGGTTTTTAAGTCAGAAGCACGATGTGCATATCACAGAGTCCAAAACAGAACTGGCTATAGTAGCCCAAGATAGAGGCTTTAAAGGTCTGGAGAGGAACTGATGTCATCAGAATGGCCGGAACCAAAAGTGACATCAGCAAAGGGGCCGGCTTCGGAAGTGACGTCTTCTGAGGCGCTGGAACCTTGCAGGATTTCCCAGGAAAGGTCTGTAGGGAACTGAGAAAGACAGTCTGCGCATTCCGTTTTATTACACTTACTCAGACCCTTTAGCTGCCTCCTACTCGCACATGTGTGACAGCGTATAATAATCAATAATATGCCGTACCATGATCTTGACTGCTGTAACTCTTGGGAGAACAGACTGTATTAACAATAATTATATTTCATTTAGTCCTATCCATAAAAAATAAAAACATAGAAAACATTGTTCTAATAAGATATTGAAGACGCACCGTTTTGTTTTTCGAACGAGATTCTGAGTCCTCTTTCAGTATTAATGGCAAGCAGTGTAATGGACCTGCCTGAATACTTATTTACAGTATATATACTGAAAAGAGCAGGATTTTTGACAGCAGACTTTATAATAAGGAGAGTGATTTCTTTTAGCAAATGTGTGCCCCTTTGACCAATTTTAAGACTGCTTTACATTGACAACGGGAAGATATGAACTTATGTTAAAAAGACCTATGTATGGACCTCTTCTTGTGTCAGCTGTCCAAGTACAGAGAAGATGAATCTCCACCAGTTTTTGAAGGAGCTGAAAAAATTATCTCAGTTTTCAAAGAGTGGCTTAGAGTGCTTAAACCGGCTTTTTCTACCACCAGAATGGCCAAGTGGTTAAGGCGTTGGACTTAAGCTTTTTATTGTTATTCAAGCATGCCAGTTCACTTTGAGTGTCTGGGTACAGCTCTCACCTTTAGAAAGCTAAGTGAAATGCTCCCGCAATGCGGATCCTTAGCTCAGCTGAAAATACATATATAAATGTACTTAATTATTTAAAATGTGGAGTATTTGATAGAAAAGGGTTTGTTTTAGATAGATAGATAGATTTTTGTACAAATTATAAATTATAATTACATTATAAAAATAATTACAAATTATAAAGCAAAAGATAGATTTTTTTATACGTGTTTTAAAAGGGAATTGCTGTATACTATTTACCTCTGTGTGATTTTTAAAAGGCTTATATCGAACTAGTTATCTCATGCTTTACACATGTTTCCTTTAGGGGGCGATATAGCTCCCTAATTGGAATAAGTTCTTTTATAATTGCGGAATTTTAAGTAACTGAAAAATATAGAGATATGATATTAAAAGGTGATATCTCTCCCATAGTGATATGGTGGTAAAAAATTATGTTCAACACACAATACCTGAAATTCTTAACCTTCAAAAGTTAAAAAGCACAAAATGTGCTCCTGTTTTCTCAGCAAAGGATTGTTGCGCGTGCTCGTACACACGCCCTCGCACGTAGGGCCTGTCAGCTTGACTTTCTATGAGATGAGCAGCTGCTGGAAGGTTGCCTTTGTGTGATAAGGCTTTCTGTGAGATGGGGAAAGCTGATTCATTTCAACTGCAGCTTACAGAGAGCAATTAAAAGCAGTTTAGATCAAAAATAGGTTTTCCTTTTTGTACACATTATAAAGCAAAGGTTAGATAGATAGATATTTTAATCTTGTGATAATATTAAAATAATAGATAGATGACCAATCAGGCGGGTGGGCTGGATTAAGTCGGGATCAACACCCATCAAGATGCTCTTGACACAAACCCTGACCAATCAGGAGGGTAGGGGTGGGATTAAGGCGGGACCAACACCCATCAAACTGCTGTTGACACAAACCCTGACCAATCAGGAGGGTGGGGGTGGGATTAAGGTGGGGTCTGGGCGCACCAACACCCATCAAACTGCTCTTGAGACAAACCCTGACCAATCAGGTGGAAAACTGGGATTAAGTCAGGGTTAGGGAGGGGACAGGTTGTAATTCACCAATAAACAGACAGGGGCAGGGCGCATCATTTAAATCCACCAATCAGAGGAAAGGGCCAGGGCCATCGTGTCATCAATCATTTTTGATTGACATTTTGTCAGAAACACCATGCCTGAATAATACTACTTTAGTATAATATCGGCAATGAACGTCATACACTATATATATATATATACATATATGTATACACAAAGAAACAATTGTTTAGTTTGTCAATGTGAACTGCTCTTGAGTAATCTTATGACCTCTTGATAAAACTTTCCTAGAACTATTGGGCTAAATATCTGTTCGCCATAATGTAGCTGTTCAAATAATTTTTCTAAAATGTTTTACAAATTTGAAGATATCTATGGTGGTGCTTGTAACGAAATCACTATTTACAATTTTACATATTTCAATAATTCTCTGGGTAAAAAAAAATGTAACATCTTGTAGCCAATTTCCATCTGTGTCCCATAGTCTTTCTGAAAAACAGATTTAAAAAGGTATAATTGCCATCCATGTTGCATTCTGTTCAGGCTTTCTTCAAATACTTTAATCATGTAATTTTTTTAAACTTTCTTTGTTTAAGGTGGATAATTTCAACTCAATATATCCTAATAATCCAACAGCTCTGTGTAAGTTTAAAAGCTGTAGTATTTATTTACTGTACTTACCCCTGTGTTGTATTTTCCTTTTTAGGTTTTTTTGACATTGATTGTGAGAAAAGGCCAGGGGTCTGGCCTGATGCACTCAGTAAAAAAGAGGCAGCATGCACAGGACATTGTCTCCCCCCCAAATGCTAGATGGCAGCCCCCCAGATTCTCACAGGGCATCATGGGAACTGAAGTTCTTTGGCTCAGCCCTGTTATGTTCTGAGGGAGCCACTATTGCCTTACCTGGAAGTGCTCCTGGGCCAAGCCTCTGAAACACCGGAAGTACTTCTGGGGATTACTTAAAAGGAGCTGCCTGCTACTGTCTGAGAAGCCAGAGTTGGGAGGAAGGAAGACAAAGCTTGCATGGAGGAGAGGAGGAGGATGTGGAGGCATTGACCAGGAAAAAGTAGAGAAGAAGAAGGCAAAGAGTTGTTGTGTGCTTGTTGTGCTTATTGTACTGTGGCTGTGGAGTGGGAAAAACTTAGAGAGGAACAGTTTCCCACAATAAACACTCTTTTCTGCTTTTATACTTGTGTCTGAGCCTTCATATCAGGTGTTTGGGGAGTTGGTGTACCCCATAGTGGCCACAACATAAAATGTGAAGGCACCTTATATAGCCATTATGTCTGTCTTGTTGTTCACGTTAAACAACTAGGCTCCCTGTTGACCAATTTCTTTGGAATTTGGTACATTAATTCTCTATGGAAATTGGTTGGGAGAGTTTAGTTTTCATTGAGATATCTCAAATATGTTGTACTGTAAAACTGTTTGAAAAATTCAAAAATTCACACTTAGAAAGTACTGACAAATTTTGGAAATCATCTTCTGAAAACTGCAGCCTCAGTTACTCATTAGTTCCATATTCATTATAAGAGAATTTATTTCAACTTGTATATTATCCTTTTTTAAAGATCTCATAGCAGATCCTCAGAGGAAAACATGTCCCTAATCCAAATTATTAGCCTGGAACTTTGCATAATATCACTGTTTGATAAATGCAGGTAGACTTCAACATATACTTTAAGTCTCTATTGATCAGTACTTCTAAAAAAATAATGTTTATTATAATTGAACTACAATTATCCGGGGACACTCCATAACCAATAACTAACAACAGTACATCAATCGATACAAATCACTTTATTTGGAATCTGATATCTAATAATTCTATTTTAGCCACCACAAACCTATTTGGGCCCAGTTTTTAACTGCATGATACTGTAAAATTCAATTTAAAAACATGAATTTTATGTACTCTACTATCACTGTATGTATTCACTATCTTCTATTATTATTGTACGGTGGCTCTGAAGGGCAAAGCGCAAAAACAAATTCAACAACAAACCAAATGAAAAAACAAAATAAAAAAACACAATGAAATTAATTAATATATGAAAACATGAAGTTAACAATAAAAAGTGAGGGCATAAACTTAGCAAATAGTGAGAGCGTAACATTTACAATTTAATTACAGAGCATGAAATTAACAAAAAGTGAGAGCGTGAAATTAACCAAAAGAAAGAGTGTGAAATGAACAAAAACGACAGCATGAAATATACGTTAAGAAGCTGCAGCATGAAATCAACAAAAACTGAAAACGGAAGTGGTTGCAGCATGAAATCAACATTAAGAGGCCGCAGCATGAAATCAACAGCCTTAAGAAGCCGCAGCATGAAATCAACAGCCTTAAGAAGCCGCAGCATGAAATCAACAAAAACTGAAAACGGAAGTGAACTTCACAACGGAAACAGCATTTTGAAAACGGAAATGTCCACACCGGAAATGAGACTTTCAAAACGAAATCTCTGCATGCGTGTTAGAAGAGAAATCTGTGCAACGATATCTTCAACTGATCAAATTTAAAGGTGAAATGCAGAATATTCTGTATATTTTAAACCTATATTTTATACTGTATACATGCAGTGTGACGACTGCAAGGGTCTGTAAACGTTTATCTCCTGAGCATTGAACATGTTAAGTGCGGGAAAGTCCGCTTCAGTGAAGGGTGTTGATAGTTGGTTGTAATAATTGCCCAGATTTCATAAGAAACGACGAACATATACTGGTTGTTCTTGTTAAATATAATCCCTTTACAACTACAGTTTTTGTGACTTCCTGGTAATTAAAAACGAAAACGTTGTCTTGGGAAACTGAGCAAAAAGTTTAACATCTTCACAAACTTTTAAAATAAAAATGTCAAACTTGAACTAGATAACTGCGGCTACTCCCTGTCGTGTCGGCTTCTTCTTACTCCTCGCGAAGTGTTATTAATAACATATTTTCTTATCAGAAAGTTTTGAGTGCGAAAACGCGCATGGATTTCTTTCTCTTTATTTGGTTGTGGTCCCATTTGGTGGGTCGATGGTGCAAACACATGTGGTATTGCGGACGCGGGGGGCATGGACGGGGCAGTAGGTGGGTTTGCGTCCCCAACGAGGGTTTACCATTCATTTTACTGTTTTGTTACAAATACTGCACTTCTTCCTGTAACAAACGTTCTCATTCTCCAAAGGCAGACAATGTTTTGTCCCTATTGTGGCAGTCAGCTGGGCACGGGCGCTGCGCCAGCTTTTTGTTCCACCTGTGGGCGATCACTTGCCTTTCTGCCGTCAGGTGACCAATCGTCCGCGGCGTTGGGAGGACCACCAACAGGTAATATGTCTCTTGCATTTTACTGTTTTCTCTTACCCTGCAATTAGCATGACATGATCATACAAAAATATGGTAAGTGACAAACTGACGCATAAGCGTAAATGTAATTTATTTTTTATTTTAGTCAGTGGGAATGAACACACACTTTTGGTCACCGATTGGATTACGCAGTACTTCTACGCAGGATACAAATATGAGGTCATTCTAGATTTTTTGAAAATTTATCACGGAATAAGTATGTGTTTAAGAAGTTTGAAAATGCGCCTGAAAGAACTGGGATTATCAAAACGTAGGAATTACTCCAATATAAGTCAAGTGCGTGAGGCCATGGAGATCGAGATACAAGGGCCGGGTCAGCTTCTTGGATATAGAATGATGCATCAGGTGTTACTGCAGAAATATAAACTGCGCGTGAGGCGACGTGATGTCATGAATTTGTTGTCTGAAATTAATCCGTCTGCAACTTCAGCTAGGAGGACAAGGAGATTTGTCCGAAGAGTGTACCACTCACTGGGTCCAAACTACGTTTGGCATGTAGATGGATATGATAAATTAAAGCCTTACGGCATAGCAATAAGCGGGTGCATCGATGGCTTTTCAAGAAAGATTTTATGGCTTTCATGCGGACCAACGAATAATAACCCAGCAGTAATTGCAACAAATTATGTGCTTTGTGTAGCAAAACTTGGGATTGTACCAATGAGACTGAGGACGGATTGCGGAACAGAAAACACCTTGATAGCAGCAATGCAGTGCACGTTGCGCTCTCAAGGAAACGACCACTTTGCTGGTGCAGCTAGTCATGTTTATGGTACTTCTGTAATGAATCAGAGAATAGAATCCTGGTGGGCACATTTCAGAAAGCAACGGTAAGAATATTTGTGTATATATTTTGGTATAGTAAGTGCAGTCGTAACTTACTTAATAACTGCAAAATGTTTATGAATAATGTTAAAAAAACAGCTTGCCCCCTGCATCATAGACTTGATTTATTTTAAATGTGTAACTGCGTGCAGTTTTCCAGTCCATAACCTTTTCAGTGATATATTTTACTGATTGCCCTTCACTGAAAGCTTTATTACTTCAGTAAACAAAACAATTTAAAAACGCAATTAAAAATGCATCCAAAGCTATATTTAAGTAGCTCTTGCATTTCGTTTCATTCAGGTCACAGTTCTGGATGGAAGTCCTGGTGGATCTGAAAGATTCTGGCAATTTCAGTGGTAGCCACCAGCATAAATGTTTGCTGCGCTTTGCTTTTCTTGAATTGATGCAAAAGGATTTGAATGAATTTAAAGACCTCTGGAACCAACACAGAATTAGACCCTCAAGGATGTCAGCTTGTCCTTCTGGAATTCCCAGTGAGATTTTTAGCCTACCACATAGGTATGAATAAATGGATATATGTAAAGTCGACAGTTTCAATTCCATTTAGAATAATTAGAAAATATAAAAAAAATATCTTGCCAGGACTAAGTTTTCTTTGTTTTAATCATCAGTAAAAGTAAAGAGCTAAGTTTGTAAGGGAAGAGTTACAGATTTTAAAATTGTATGATTCATTTTAAGAATGTTCTCAAGTTTCGACTACACAGTACTCAATTAATTGTATAGACTTCTGAATATATTCTTTTTTTCTTCTTTTAAACATATTACTTATTTGTCTAGATTCCAATCAAGAAACTTTGGATACGTTGTTTCAGAAGAGAAGCTTCGTCAACTGGCAACACAATGCAAGGAAATTTGCAATTGTGGAGATGAAACCATACAAGAATATTTAGATTTCATAAAGCAGCAGTACAATTTACAAACTCCACTCACATGGAGATCTGCTGTAGAATTATTTTTGAGGCTAAAAGAAATTTGTAATACCTGAATATTTTGTAGTATGTATCAATGTGGTTTGTTTTTTCTTGTGTATGTTGCGATGTAAAGTACTATTACTTCTCTCATTTATTTTAGCTAATATTGTAACACTTTATATTTAAATAAATATATTTTGGGTATTCTCTTTCCCGAGTGCATTTTTAGATCTTGCATAATTTAAATTAGTTATTCCAGCACCATCAAGCATGTACCAGAAACCACCTGTAGACAGGACTTGCAAATTGAAACACAAATTGAATTGATTTGAATTAACCTTCACAACCATGAAATTTAGTTGTTATGAATTTGTGTGTTCCAGCTGCAAATATAACAATAAAAAGGCAACAGTGACAAGCATTATTTAATCTTTCAACAGTAGATGCACCAATGGTGACAATATAACTTACAATATACAATAAACACATGATTAAAAACTAATATTTGTAGAATTTCATTTTCACTTTTTTCTCTATAGGTCGTTATTAAGTAAAAGCTGGGGGGCAACAACAGGTATTTCACCGGTTTTGACTGATCGGGAAAGAATGCACATAAAACAATGGTTTATAGTTTAAAATGACGCAACTTGTTTGTATCGTTCTGCTTTTAGGTATACTATCCTCCCTGCTACCCAAAAGATTTCATATTTTCTCATGGCTCCTTGTGGCCTTCTGCAGTCTGGCATATAGAATGACGTAATCATCACACATTACAAGTTTTACAGTCAAAGCAGTAGAGGTGCAGTCATTGTTGTACAAAGAGCAAATGGCTGGAGACAGAAAATGTCCCTGAGGCAATCCCATGTTTCTGAGCAGGGACACTTTTACATGTCTACCCTGTTCCACAGCCTAGAATCTGCTATCCTTAGAGTCAGAAATCAGAGATTTGTACAATTGTCCAAGTTTGCATTGGATACATTGTTTTGGAGAGGTTCAGCTACAATGATGTTAAATGATGTAATAAAATCCTTAAACAGGATTGTGAGCTATAAGTACCTTGGCAGTTTGAATAGTGTAAGAAGTAGTAAAATATTGTGTTTTCTTTTTTTTTTTACTGATGTACAATTAAAGGTTGACAGTAGTTAAACAATTAAATGTTTTTGTTTCTTGAACTTGTAAGTGTCAGGAAAGGTTAAACAGGATAGACTGTTTCTGTTCAAAAGTCGATTACCAAAATAATTATAATTGAACTGGAAATTGAAGTCAACCATCATATTTTATTTGAAAATGAACATTAATTTTACAAATGTTTGTTTAATAACAACAAGATCACTTCAATGGTACATCTCAGGAAGCAACATTAACAAGGTTCAAGTCAAACTATTTCAAAAGTATGGTTTAAAACATTACATAATATGAAATATAAAAAAAGCTCTTAGTATTACATTGTAAAATTTATATTTACACAAAATATGTATAAACATAAAACTTAGCAATTTCCTTTCTCTGAAAAATTAACATCATTAATAACATAATTGCAAACAAAATGTAACTGTGCACAACTGACCAAAATGAAATTACGTGAAAAATGACTGATGGAAGATCCTGGTTATTCGGTATTAAAGAAAAAATGTCCATGTTTGCAAAATGAACTCAAGCAACTTTAAATGTAAAATTAGCCAAAAACGTTCAAAACATAATAACTGACATAGCTAATAGTATAATTTTTGTGGAAAATGTAATGAAAGAGCAAGTTCAGGGCTGGCAAAAATATAAGATGATTGGTATTCTTTCATTAATTATATCAGAATTTAGTGTTGTCCAAATCCAGGTGAGTTTAAAATACCAAAATTCATATGATATTTGAATTTATCATATGTTTTATGTATGGGGATGCTTAAAGAATTGGTGCATGTTTGAGCAATGGGATATGGTGACTCATTATGCAAGAAATTAACTGTTGGCTTTGGATGGAAGCCGATTGGTGGGATTGAGGAAACACCAGTTGAGAACATGAGGATATCTTCCAAAGATGGTTCAGCAAATGATGTTTTACCTAAGAAAATATAAGCACATGTTAATATCAGTTGTTTCACATATTAAGTAACTCATTCACATTGCCCTCTTTTTCATAGCACCACATCATTGAACAAAGTTCTGGCCCACCCTAGTTGTTACATATTGATCACTCACACTATTTAACACAGTGAGATGATAAGTGTCTCTAAACAGCAGGCAGATAATTCATACAACAAAACAATTCATATAACATGTTTGTGCTTCTTAAATATGTAATCATTTTATTGGAATGCGTTATTAAAGTTTAAAACTTTGTGAAGTATGAAACCCAGAATGAATCTGTAGCACTGTTGTCCTTTGATGTTATTACTTCAAGCAGTTTCAACCAGTATTATACATTTTGTGCATAGCATAATGCATGATGTGCATCACATTTAATTTTGTTGCTAAATACACAAAAATGAATTGTACAGATAAGTATAACTATTTTATATGCATGTGTTTTGACCAAACTGTTTTTCCTTTTCCTCTTTCCTTAATATCTGGATTAATATCTTCAGATTCAGTAACACTATACTGTGCAACCCCAATGTCAGCAGCTTTGTTGCATTGTATAATTTATTCTTGCTGGTCCCATTCCTGATCACGTGGCATAGCAGCCCAAACCTATGATTAGGTGTCATACTGTACTGTATATAAAGCTTTGTAAACAATAGTCAGTGTTAATTAAAATATTACAGTAATATCTAATCAATCCAAAACACATAGTAAAAGTAATCTTTAAACATTAATGATAAATTGGAACCACCCTGAGAGATCCACACCCTTATTTCTTTGTTGGTTAAGAGATGTGACAACTTTAGTTTAATGTTGGTGAAATAAACAACCAATATAACAGGCATAAATTCATTAATTAATACAGTATATGCATAAATTGCTAGCCAGCTAAAAATGCCTATGAATTGTAAAAGTTAAAAAAGCAGAAATTGCTTAATTGGTTCATCTTAGTTGTGTGTTTATCAGAAGTAAATTATTGAACGCTGATTTGTACTCTAAACTTGTGGGCACACAGAATACAAACTCTCATCCTGTGGACAGAACCTTGTGTGTCTCCTGCTGCACTTACATTCAGTGTAGTTTTTTTCATAAATTGTGTAAGGTGAAAATCTACATGTACTATACACAATATTACATATTTCAGTAAGTATACTAAACAAATATTTTCTCCAATACTTGAATTCAGACCTTCAATATCTAACAAGTAGTCTGCCCAGTATGCAGCTATCCTCAGTTCCTCTTGTCTTCTGTTGCTACCAGGCTGGCTAAACTCAGCTTTAAAAAGATTCTCTATAATTTCAGCTGTTATTTTTTTCTCAGAAAAACAGAAGTATTTCATGAATCCTGATGGATTTTGTTTCATTGCTTCAAGAACATTTAGTGTGGCTAGTCCTTCTTTGAACCTGCAAACAACATATACAAATAAAGATTAGGTTATTATTAGGTTTTTATATACAGCACTTATTTCATACTCTGAATATTACAAGGTGAGTGTCATTAGAAAACAATAAATAAAATGCATTTACCAAGAGACTGAGTTGACAATATAGACCAGGCAATGTAAAACCACCTTTAATGCCCAAGGAAGGACATACTCAAGAGAGGATATTTCATTACTGTGATGTACTGTACATCATGTTAAGAAAGGTGGTCAGTGTCTGTCATCCTTACTGCATATAGTGTTATGACTATATAAGATGTTATGGATAGCTTAGCAGCTTAGGGAATGCAGAAGCCCTGATGATATGATACATTTGCCAAATGTAACCTGGACAAACAGGATGATACCAGAAGACCAAAGATATAGTTCACATAAACAAATATATTAAATCCTGAACACAATGCAAGATAAATCATCAACCCACTCCTCCCTAATATGAATGGGATTAGGCAGGTTTGAGAATGTAATGCATGTCACATTATGATCTCGGTGAAGCATAAAAGCGTTGCCCAAAAACACGGACCACATACTAATATGACCATCAACACACACCTGTATATTGTGATGTCAACTTCTGAGGATATGTTTCCATAAGATCTGCAGCACTGTTTGCTAGAACCTCAGGAGTACAGATGCAAACATTTCTTGGTTTTAGTGCATTTCTCACAGAAACTATAATGTGTCACTTTTTGCCATTTTCTGAGGAGCACTCACAATGAGATATTGTTTCCAAAATCTTTGACATGTCAACAGAAGTAATTGCTATGAACATACAGATCTACAATGTAAATACACTGTTGCAATGAAAACCAACAAGTCTTTCTAGCACACATACACACTGATAATAAAACAAGCATTTGGACTTCCCTTTAGCTTTGCTATGTTTGCTGCTAAAACAGGGTTTACTATTTTTTTTCTTTACATTTCCTGTGTTCAGAAATAATACATTATAGTGCAAATTAATATGTTAGTAGTACTATTTTTTATTACTTCAAATGAATGCCAGCACTATACAAACGATTAAGAAACAGTCACCATTTAAGGGTGACATTTTGGGGCAGTGGAAGAGCTGGTACACTCGCAGTAAGGAGACCTAGGTTTGTGTCCTGGGTCCTTCCTGCATGGAGTTTGCATGCTCTTCCCATCACTGATTGGGACTCCTCTGGGTGGTGCTCTGGTTTCTTCCCACTGTCTAAAGACATATAGGTTAGGTAATTGGTGACACTAAATTGGCTCTAGTGTGTGTTTGATGTGGTT
This sequence comes from Polypterus senegalus, assembly GCF_016835505.1. Lineage (NCBI taxonomy): Eukaryota > Metazoa > Chordata > Cladistia > Polypteriformes > Polypteridae > Polypterus > Polypterus senegalus. The sequence continues at coordinate 86,650,132 of NC_053157.1, forward strand.
AGTGTATGTGTGTGTGAGATTGCCCAGAAATGGACTGGCGCCCTGTCAACAGTTTGTTCCTGCTTATTGTCCTATTCTAGCTGGGATAGGCTTAAGCCCTCCTGTAACCCTCACCTGAATTAACCGGGTTAGAAAATGACATGATATATTCACCATTACCCTATATTCTTTGCTGCTGCTAGTTTATACAGTATATGACTAAAGTCATGTGGTATATTGTATGTGCCACATTCCTCAGCAATACATGAAAATTTGGATTAGCTATTAACTACTACTTAATTTCACTTTCATTACATTTATTCTGATGAAAATCATGGTGGCAACATGCTCAGCTAGACAAATGTCATTGAATCTTCAATATCTTTTGCCAAATCCTCCTGGGGAATTCTGAGACACTTCCATGCTGGTCAAGAGGCATAATCCCTCTAGTGTGTCATTTGTTCACTTCTAGTTTAATGTAAATGCTACTTCCTCATCTTGGTAACTTTTAGAATTTATAAATAAAGCATTTATTACAGCTTACCTTTGAATACAAGCAGCATTTCTGGTGAAAAAATACCACTTCAGATAATCTTCCACAATTTTGTCTTTATCAGAAAGCTCCCTGATAACATGGCAAAGACATCCCGCTATCATAAGCATTGTAGCATGCACCTCCACTATACTCCTAAGACATTCCACTGAGGACGATGACTTGATCTAATTCATTTCAAAGTTATAATAAAATGTAACATTAATAGCAGTCAGTCACAAAGAAAAGAATGCATTTTTAAAATATGAAAAGTATATTAATTCAAAAGTTTGCAAACAAATTTATAGCACCTGCCCAAAAAGGAACCCAAGGGGTATTAAACCAACTTTTTTAATTACTTTAACATTTAGATTTATAGAAGCATATTTTGTTTGTTTAGTTGTTTTTACACATATTATGTATGGTTCTTTATATACATTATCTGTACACATTTTTTTTAAATCTAACTGCTTTGTAGAAACTGGAGGCATTATAAAAGTAATTTAGTAATAGCCACTACCAAAGGACATCAAATATTTGACATGTCCAGGGTTCCAAAACATTTAAAACAGAAAAATACTATTACAATATCTATCTTCAAATACACTGATGACAACAGGGATGCAAAGGAGATCCTATTTATTCCCCGGATTACCCCACAGCATTGACTACCTTGCGGTCTAGGAGACACAAATCTAAGTATGGTAGCCTAATGGAACACATATACACAGAGCATTTCAAATTAAAAAGGGTCTCATGTATTACATAACAATCTAATTTATTGTATTAAAATCAAATACATTACAAATAATATGTACTTATATATTTGCATGAAACATGCATAGACAAACAAAACAATGTTAGCACAGTGAAATAAATATCAGTTTAGTTTTCTCACAAACAATCCTAATTAATGAAGTATACAATTTTCAAAAAACACTAAAACATTCTGTGGAAGAAGCATTACTGTATTACTGTGCATTTAAGTCTTTAAAACTTAAAATGCAGATAAAGTCACGTAATACCTTTTGTAGCATCATCTGTATTTCTGGATCACAAACATCTTTTGTATCAGGGGAAAAGTTACCTTCACATAAAACATAGTTGAACAAGTTTTTCGAAAGGAACTGTGGCCCAGGACCACCATGAACCATGGACACAGCGATCATTCGCCCAATGATGAAATATTCATCATTATCAAATGCTAAAACAAAAACAAAGTGCAAAACCAGTCACCACATCCATTCAACTACCCATTGCTTAAATTAACTTATTTCAGCCATAGTTAATGCACATTATATAATGGCTACACTGGGCAAATGACAAGAAATCATACACGTACAAGATGTCAGTCCACTACAGGATGTGACAGCTCATAATACTCACCAGCACTGTCACAGGTCAAGTATTTTTCAGTTTCCCTTCCTTCAAATAGTGTTCTGTCTTTAAGATGTTGCATTAGGAGTTCTAAAAATTCTCGCTTGGGTCCTCCTGTGTCAATGCCACTCTCCATGTAGCCAGTATTATCACTGAATTTCACTAAAATGGTGTGTGCTGGATCAAAGGATGAACGCTTAAAACCACGTAGAGCTCCATCCCAAATGTCAGCTCTGTTTATATTGAACCGTGAGACTTTTTCAGACTTAATCTGCATAGCTAAATTTTCCAGGATGTCTTCCACACTAACTATTTTGTCATTAAAACTGTATGCAAAAATAAAAACAGGAGAAATAAAATTTACTTTTACAAATAACCAGTATAAGTCAACTACTGAGGAAAAAGTATATGAAAAAAGCAACAGCCACAATATCTGTAGGATATATAACAAGATTTTACTCATTGCTGACAGACTATAAAACACACACATTAATTTAAAAGATAACCATGAGTTGTTCTAAAGAACATATAAATGAAACAGATATTAAATCATTATTAAATAACAATAATTACCATATTAACTACATTTATTCAGACTGGAAGAGAAAGTGTTACCACAGAAACTTACCAATCAACATTGTGAGCAAATTCATCTTCTGATGAGCTACTAGTATCACTTTCAACTAGAATTGGAGCGTAAACCTCTGTATATGTTCTTGGAAAAAATAAGAAAGCAATTACATATTGAGATAGAAGGATCAATAGTAAAAGTGATGAATTTCAAAATGTTGCCTATAGACAAACTGGACGATCCCACCCATGAAATCTACTACGTTGTTCTTCTTATCTTATTGTATTTTTATATTGTAAGAAATTTTAAATAAATTACATTTATTATTACTTTGCCCATAAGTAACAATCTGGCTAATGTGCGACACTACTACATAAACTAATAAAATTCAAAAAAGGACATAGCAGCACTAGAAAAAGTCCAGAGAAGAGCGATTAGGCTGATTTAGGGCTACAGGGGATGAGTTATGAGGAAAGATTAAAAGAGCTGAGTCTTTACAGTTTAAGGAGAAGGAGATTAAGAGGAGACCTGACTGAAGAGTTTAAAATTATCAAGTGAATTAGTACAGTGGATCGAGACTGTTATTTTAAAATAAGTTCATCAAGAACACGGGGACACAGTTGGAAACTTGTTAAGGGTGAATTTCACACAAACATTAAGAAGTTTTTCTTTACAAAAAGAATCACAGACACTTGGAATAAACTACCAAGTAGTGTGGTAAACAGTTGGACTTTAGAGACTTTCAAAACTCGACTTGATGTGTTTTTAGAAGAGTTAAGTGGATAGGACCGGCGAGCTTTGTTGGGCTGAATGACCTGTTCTTGTCTAGAATCAATATGAAAACGTGATTATTTACATATATATTACATTTGTAAGAGTATCCTCTTATTTGAATGTTACATTTGAAGATGATTTGAGTCCTAAGGCATGCATTAAAGACATTACTAATTTTAAATTGCTTGGTTTGCAAATGTACTTTAAGTGGTATTCATCCTAAATAATGAAAAGAAAAAAAAGTTTTAATTTGTGTCTATTAATACATGTAATATTGATAACAATTGAGATACTATAAAATACTTTGTTCAGCAACATATTCAACGGAAATTATATAGGTAGCATTGTTGATAATACCTGTAGCAATGTGAACCCGTACTAACACTAGTGTAGCTTGTGGAAACATCCTTTGATGATGTGCTTGCCATATTTTGCTTTTCATTTGATACAGGATTAATCAAAGACATCTATTAAAACAGAAACTGAAAATCAAAACAGTTTAAAGTAACAAACACAACAGGCACAGAATTACAGTAATTTACTAATACTGTATTTTAATTCAATTAAATTCTCATTTTGTACAGCACTTTTAACTTAATGCAGACACTGAGCTCTGTGTCAAGTTTTCAGGTAAAATGCAATTACAACTTTTCTAATTATATAATGAGTACATAAAACGTATTGAGATAAACAGAGCTCAGCACTATCTGTTCCTTGATTAATTGTTGAACTATGGCCAGTTAACAACAGAGGAGATGAAAACAACAATTCAGTCAGTGAGAATTTGTAGCAACCTGCATTTTAAACTGCAAACATGGTTTTAAACTACTGTTATATTTTTTGTTTTAACTGAAATTGTTACTAATGCAGTTACTCCTAGTGGAGGATCTCTTTATAACTTTTGGTCTAATTGTGCTCTTTATAATATGAGTATTAATTCATTTAGATTTTGCTAAAGTAGCTAATTTAAAAATGCCCCATAGCAGGAATTTTAGGCACCAGCTCCAGAAAAGTTACAGGTGGGATAAACAAGCGCCTGTGATGATAAGAAGGCTGTGTCCTGGGATGAACTCTGATCAGTCAGCCAGGTAGTTTTGCTGTCATATTTTCAGATAAATTAAAAGATCCTCTCTAGTCAGGATGAAAACCATCTCTCTTGAAAACTCCAGGCCTTTCTCAAAAATCATCCAAATTAATCACAAAGACTCTTCTTTTATTTGAACACCAGATCTCTAACCAGCACTGAATGGAATACAATCTAATCCATCCCCTCTAATCCTGGTGTGGACAGACAATTAAATTCCAACTTTTTCTTTATCTTTAGTGCAAAAGGTTATTAAATTCGTCTTTAATAAAAAAGATTGCTGTAAAATGATATTATTAGTGTCACCACGAAGCAGTAAGGTAGATAGTATATGTATTAGTAAAGTATATCAGAGTAAAGTAATCAAAGATAAGAAAAAAATATTAAACCGTATACACAGGATAAGCATGAACAAACATTTCAGATTTACCACATCTTTACTCCTTGCAGTTAGATTTTCATTTTTTTCCCTGGGGGAGCTGTGGACAAAAAGCTGGAAGATAAAAGTGAATTCCAAAAAAAACATAATTACAAATTAAAACAGTAACTGGGTTTCTACACAATGCACTTGCTAGTTAGCTGTTTATACAGAACATTTGGGTGAAACATTATGACAACTGTTTTATTTTAAGCGCTACTTACACTACATTTCACTATGAAAGGTTTAGTTGAGCTGATTATGAATGAATAAACCTATTAATTAATTGATTGATTGATTGATTGTTTACCACAGTATCATTGAGAGAGTCCTCTTCTATTTTATGTTTTGGATGAATAGTCACTTCTTCAGGATCACTACTGTCATTTTCTGCAAAAATATTAGTTAAATAATTAAAAGTTAACCACCAACTAAAAATGCAGAATTGTATCCTAAACAGTTGAGTATATATACTCACTAATAATGTACAAGATGCTCAAATTTCTCATGCAAATATTTTCAAATAAATCACTAAAAACCACAATATTTATTTTCTTTCTTGATAGTCATTTAAGTAATAAACATACTTTGATACATCCTTAAAAAACTACGAAAAATGTAAAATTTTAACATTTTTAAACAGGTTGTCACAAGTTGTGCATAACTAGGAACTGATCAACCCATCAAACTGTATAAGTTATTTTACTACTATTTACAAAACAATTAACTTTTAAAAATTAACCCTTTGCTTCTGTGATTTGTAATTAAATATACACAAATACTTAAATAGTAATTGATTCTGAACCTACCTAATTTATTGTATTCAGCCTCTGGGCAGATGAAGAATGTTATTCTGTTAAATTGTTTGCCAATTTCATTTTTGTAGTCTTGCAGTATAAAATTATTTGCAGATCCAGGTATTTTATTAACAAGACTCCCATCAGCATACAAAAGCACATATGGGCCTGGTGGTAAATCATTGTTGAATGTGCAGAGTTTTGTCTCAGCAGCGTGCAAAAGTTCATTTTTGGAACTTCTTGAAGAAATTCAAGTGGTAATGTCCTGCCTCTTTCTTTTTTTAACATTCCTCCACACTCCCTCATAATTCCTACATTAATCTACATACAGAAAAAGTAATGAAGAAAGAAATAATGAAACAACATGATAAAATAAATAAAAAGAAAATAGTTTTGCATAAACTGGATTAGAACTGAGAAATTACAATCAGAATTAAAAAAACGCATTTATGTTCATTTATATATTCATTGATATGTTTCATAAAGTAAATGAGTAAGGCGCGACGTAAATAACGATACCTTTAATTAGTAATTGAACAGATTTTTAAAAAATATATTTCACGCGTGTAATATTTAAAATATTCAGACGTACCTGTACACAACTTACAGTATCCTTCTGAGACTTTCTTTTAGTGGTAAAATTAACGGATCTTTCTTTGTTTTTTATTTCTTTGAAACGAAAAAACTCCGTCAGTGTTGGAGAATTTTCAGGATGCTGGCGTCCTAAACATTTTCAAAAGGGTTATTCGTTTTAGCGCGCACAAAGTACTGTAGCGAAAAAAATTACATATACTTAAATGCAAGAGACATATTACCTGTTGGTGGTCCTCCCAACGCCGCGGACGATTGGTCACCTGACGGCAGAAAGGCAAGTGATCGCCCACAGGTGGAACAAAAAGCTGGCGCAGCGCCCGTGCCAGCTGACTGCCACAATAGGGACAAAACATTGTCTGCCTTTGGAGAATGAGAACGTTTGTTACAGGAAGAAGTGCAGTATTTGTAACAAAACAGTAAAATGAATGGTAAACCCTCGTTGGGGACGCAAACCCACCTACTGCCCCGTCCATGCCCCCCGCGTCCGCAATACCACATGTGTTTGCACCATCGACCCACCAAATGGGACCACAACCAAATAAAGAGAAAGAAATCCATGCGCGTTTTCGCACTCAAAACTTTCTGATAAGAAAATATGTTATTAATAACACTTCGGGAGGAGTAAGAAGAAGCCGACACGACAGGGAGTAGCCGCAGTTATCTAGTTCAAGTTTGACATTTTTATTTTAAAAGTTTGTGAAGATGTTAAACTTTTTGCTCAGTTTCCCAAGACAACGTTTTCGTTTTTAATTACCAGGAAGTCACAAAAACTGTAGTTGTAAAGGGATTATATTTAACAAGAACAACCAGTATATGTTCGTCGTTTCTTATGAAATCTGGGCAATTATTACAACCAACTATCAACACCCTTCACTGAAGCGGACTTTCCCGCACTTAACATGTTCAATGCTCAGGAGATAAACGTTTACAGACCCTTGCAGTCGTCACACTGCATGTATACAGTATAAAATATAGGTTTAAAATATACAGAATATTCTGCATTTCACCTTTAAATTTGATCAGTTGAAGATATCGTTGCACAGATTTCTCTTCTAACTACGCATGCAGAGATTTCGTTTTGAAAGTCTCATTTCCGGTGTGGACATTTCCGTTTTCAAAATGCTGTTTCCGTTGTGAAGTTCACTTCCGTTTTCAGTTTTTGTTGATTTCATGCTGCGGCTTCTTAAGGCTGTTGATTTCATGCTGCGGCTTCTTAAGGCTGTTGATTTCATGCTGCGGCCTCTTAATGTTGATTTCATGCTGCAACCACTTCCGTTTTCAGTTTTTGTTGATTTCATGCTGCAGCTTCTTAACGTATATTTCATGCTGTCGTTTTTGTTCATTTCACACTCTTTCTTTTGGTTAATTTCACGCTCTCACTTTTTGTTAATTTCATGCTCTGTAATTAAATTGTAAATGTTACGCTCTCACTATTTGCTAAGTTTATGCCCTCACTTTTTATTGTTAACTTCATGTTTTCATATATTAATTAATTTCATTGTGTTTTTTTTATTTTGTTTTTTCATTTGGTTTGTTGTTGAATTTGTTTTTGCGCTTTGCCCTTCAGAGCCACCGTATTATTGTCATTTAATCTATACTAATAAAAGGCAAAGCCCTCATTGACTCACTCACCAACTGACTGACTGACTGACTGACTGACTCATCACTAATTTTTCAACTTCCCGTGTAGGTAGAAGGCTGAAATTTGGCAGGCTCATTCCTTACAGCTTACTTACAAAAGTTGGGCAGGTTTCATTTCGAAATTCTATGCATAATGGTCATAACTGGAACCTATTTTTTCGTCTATATACTATAATAGACTTCTGCTCGCTGCCCGTGGGAGGCGGAGTTATGCCTCCCACGTAATTTAGTGCCTGCCCATATAAGGCCGTCCATCAGCGGCAATCCAATGGAAACACTGCCGCTAAATATTTACGGGTGAAGGACTGTGCTTATGCAGAGGAAGATGAGATGGTCAGGGTGGTGTTTGGCACAAACTCAGCGAAACTGCGAGAGAAACTTTTAAGTGCCGAGTCTTAGCTAACATTAAATACAGCCATGGACATTGCATGAGATGACTGCTCGTATTAGTGGTAATTCTTTCCAACTTAGTCATTTTTTCTCATGGTTTTGAATCATGTAGAATTCAAATTTACTTTTGGTTTCTACTTATTGTTTTGGTTTAAGGCTTGTGATATTTACTTATAGTTATTGATTGACATTTGTTTTATAGTGGATGCCAACATGCTTGAAGACCTTTAACACTATAGTGGCAGACATTGAGTAGGAGGAGACTATCCCCTTTTCATTTTTTACAAATAGACTGATTCCTGAAATTTAAAATTAGTTAACCAGCCATGGTTTAGTTGTGAACACTAGAACCCAGAAGTTTTGTCTATTATTAGTGCAGCACATCTGGACATGAGCTGTCATTTGCAGTGTCCCAGAGATAGTACTGTAGTTGCTGCAGATCAAGACCAGACAAAGTAGTACGATACTAAGATCTAAGTGCTACTGCAGCAAACAACGGTATAAGATCATTACCAGGTTTAACTCAATTGCATATAGTCTTGATTTAGTTTTGTATTTCTCCTCAGTTTGCTCAGCTGGCCATCTGATTGCCCATTAACAGCAGTGTACCAGGAAGTAACGTCTTGCTCTCTCAATTAATGACTTGTAGCTGCAAATTCTTCTCTATTTAAGGGGACACAGCACAGGGAAAAAGTACATCCTCATGTAAACTTAATAAAAATAATTGCAATCATTAAGCTACGAGATCGAAATGAGCGTTGCTGTTATTATTGTATTGAAATCTCTGGAAAGTGTATATAGTAGTAGGGTGTTGTACCATGTTAGCCATTATGAATGTAGAGAAAAGCCAAGCAAAATTACAACTTTTATTGGCTAACTAAAAAGATTACAATATGCAAGCTTTCAAGGCAACTCAGGCCCCTTCTTCAGGCAAGGTGGAAAGTGTATAGAAAGTAATGAAGGACAAAAGGCCAACATTGATAGTATCATATACAGTATGAAGCATAATTGTCTTTCTGCAACTTTTGGGAGGATGATGGTCTATTAAGGTGACCTGGGTGTAATCCCTGGCATATGCAAGAAAAACGTAATGCAGTTGTTATACCAAATTCATACACCCCCACCCACCAAGTCACTACTTCCCTTTCGTGTAAACACATGTCAAGACAAGAGGTGTTATTTTATTTTTAAGGTAAATATGTAAGTGTTATTAATTCTGTAATACTATAGAAATGCATATAGTGATCTTAAGATCAAAAATATTTCTATTTTCCATGTTACTCCATTGAGTGTTAGGCAATATTATTTGACTGTAGCTGCAACAGGATTTTAAAATGTTGAAATCTCCCCAACAGAAACAATCCTACCCTTAGCTGGAAGGTCAGATTTGGATTTGGGTGTCTGGCTATTAGACATATATCAAAGTAACAGAAGCACACTCATTTCAAGAAACAGAACAATGCAATTTATTGATAAATACAAGTATTATAGGAATATATTAACTGTATACATATATTGATATATACTTCTCAAAAACTTAATGGAACAATTATTCATTACAGTTTAACACCAGGTGAGTTAAGCTTCAGGGATATCAATCTGTCCAATTAGGTAGCATAAGCAATTGTGAATCAACTTCACCTGCTTTGGTGCAAATCAAAGTGACAATGTGATGGTGCTGGTTGGCCTTTCAGAGTCTTGTGAACCTGCCACCATCGATAACGTAACCAAGGATGAGCCAGGTAAATTAGGACACTCATATAACAAGTGGTAGGTGCATAAATGACATAGTGCTTTTATTAAAAACCAACAAACAACAGTGTTCAAATAAATAGTGCATTGCAAAGTCAGTCTGCAATAAATAGCCTATAAAATGCCATGCTTGTGATGGGTAAAAGTCCCAAATAAATCATCCAATAAAACTGTCCGTGTCCATGTGGAAGTTGAAAAGCCATTAATAAATATTAATAAACAAGGTTAAAAGAAATCAGAGAGACAGTTCCTTTAAAACAGCCATGACCTCCAAAACTGCCTTCTCAATGCTGATGTCTCCTCCGCTTATCCTATATGGGATCAGGGAACTGAGAGGTGCCCAAACTACAGGTGCAGTCAACTATTATAGTATGGCTCAGGTCCTCATTGCCGGGCCCTCTGCAACTGTTGGGTACCACACACACATCTTGGCTGCAGGAGACAATGTTGGGCTGCTTCTGCTTTCTAGCAATTGCTCAATTTCCTAACCTCAGGCTCTTGCAGCCTCATTCCCGACCACCTGCCTTCATTTACTTCAGTCAGGCTCTCTCTTTTGGTACTTTTGCTCCTTTCTCTTTTAACCTTCATCTTTTCTTTCTTTAATTTTCTGACCACCCCCACCCTGCTGTGCAGGCTACTCTTATATTGCCTCCCTAATTGGGCACAGGTGAGATGAGGTGCTTCCTCCGTGGTGCCATTGATGTGCCTGACTTATTTGTCGGTCTCTGTCTGCATTATTTAAAGAGGGGGGCTGAACGCACCCCTAGAAGATGCGGTTGCTCCTCTGAAAGCCCCTCTTAAATGGCAATACAATGGGAAACAAATACAGTTTTTTTACCTCCTCTTTGGTTGATTAGCTCTGCTGCTGCTGCAATGCCGCGTGATCTGCTTCGTGTGCAGCGCTTAGAACATTTAAAAGCCTGAATAGCAGCTGTGCTTTTGTCATATTGCCTTGTCTCACTTCTCCCCCAGACATCTTTACGATTTGATGATTTTTACAAATAAAGTTTGTTTCTTGAAAACCCTGAATTGCTCTCTTCTTATCCTTCCTGACTGATTTGTCTCAAGTTTTGCATTTTTCTAGTGTCCTTGCCATTACTGGTAGCATGAGGTGGTACCCGCAGCCAATTCAGTTCCTCCAGGATAGTACATCCATACAGGTCGTTGCAAGAAAATTTGCTGTGTCTTTCAGCATAGTCTCAAGAGCATGGAGGAGATACCAAGAGATGAGCCATTATACAAGGAGAGCTAGACAGGGCCATACAAGGACATCAGCCTAACAGCAGGACCGGTATCTGCTCCTTTGTGCAAGAAAGAACAGGAGTAGCATTCCCAGAGCCCTACAAAATGACTGCTAGCTGGATACTGTTGTGCATGCTTCTAATCAGACTGTCAGAAACAGACTCTATTAACTCTATTAGGGTGGCATGAGGGCCCGGTGTCCTCTAATGGGACCTGTACTCATAGCTAATCTCTGACATTTGCCAGAGAATACCACAATTGGCAGTTCTGCCATTGGCACCCCATCCTCTTCACAGATGGAGGCAGGTTCACACAGAGCACATATGACACACATGAAAGAGTCTGGAGACGACATGATAAACATTAGGCAGTCTGCAGCATCATCCAGCGTGAGTGGTTTGGCAGTGGATCAGTGATGATCTGGGGAGGCATATTATTGGAGGATCGTACAGACCTCCATGTGCTAGGCAATGGTACCCTGACAACTGTTAGGTACCGGGATGAAATTCTTAGAGCTTTTGTCAGAACTTATGCTGGGCCCTAGGTTCTTCCTGGTGCAGGACAATGCCCAGTCTAATGTAGCCAGAGTGTGTAGGTAGTTCCTGGATGATGAAGGCATTGACGCCATTGACTGCCCTGCATGTTCGTCAGACCTGAACCCAATTGAGAACCTCTGGGACATTATGTATTGGTGCATCCGACACTGTCTGGGAACTCACTGATGTCCTGATCCAGGTCTGGGAGGAGATCCCCAAGGACACCATCTACCACCTCATCAGGAGCATGCTCAGACGTTGTAGGGAGTGCATACAATCATGTGGGGGCCATGCCTACTACTGAGTGTCACACACATATGCTTGGGAGGCAGACTAAAGGCTTAACCAAGGGCGGAAAACAAGAACAGGTTTTTTCGAAGTGCACTAACCTTTCCTCTCCTTCTCCTATCAACATAGAATACTTCCTGGTTTCCTTGTATAACCACGCCTCCTACCAAGGTCACTTCTGACCTCAATTATTGGACCCCACCTTTTCCTCCCTGGCTGTTAGTGTTTAGTTGTCCCTGTTTTGGACAGGGGACCAGATGTTGCTCTGGAGCCATTTATTGAAACTTTGAGTTGTTTTGCCTTGTACACTGTACAATATAGGGGGTGGTTCCCCAAACCTTTTTCTGCCTTCATTGTGTATCTTTACATGAGTCACATTATGAGTCGCCGTGATGAAATTGACGTAAATTGTATCAGCCTATAATTTCAATTTATGATTTTGATTTTTGGTGTGATGCTGAATCCAGCCCTCACTGACTTGGTGGTTTTGATTTCCATTAACCCATCTTATATCATTTTATTTTTAATGAATTACTCAGTAAAGATTTTCCACTTGAATATTTCTTTCATTGAGATCTAATATGTGATTTAAGTGTTCCGTTAATTTTTTGAGCAGTAATGTATATAAGACAGAATGCAGAAAAACTAGACAGGAAAGCATATAACATTGACAGGCTGGCTGTTCACTTGCTATTGAGATGTCTAATTTATCTTGGCACATATAAATAGTTTTACAATATCAAGTCTACAGTATAAAGATGATGTCTGATGTTGGGTGGAATTGTTGCTTCAAGTGCTGTTCTGGGTTCAAGTGGGGGATTTGTCTTTAATTGGAGTACAAACTTGCTCTTTGTTGCATGGTTCTTTGCTTGTGGTGTTCTGTGATATTCCCTTTCTCTGGCGTGTCTTCAACAGCTTCATAGGGAAATCAATAACATTTTCTGGCACTAGAGTTTAGATGATGAAGTTCCCTTCTTGAATTAATAACTACATCTCAGCAGACTGAACTCAATGGTTTATCTTGGCAGACTGGATCTCAGCGAGAAGAGACTCCGTTTCAGTTACCCATAGAGAAGATATTCAGTTTTCAGCTTCCAACGTATCAATTTGATTGGCTTTCTTGTTACAGAGAGAGGTTTTACAAGGTCATTTTGCAAAGTGAGAGCACAATTTTCACCTGGAACAGTGTGCCCCAGGGAGAGTGCCCCAAGAAAATCTCCATGCAGTTCACTGAAAGTGTCTGGGCATATCCTTTGTTGGAATGAGTGAGTGCAAGTGGTTTATGAATGAATGTTGAACTTCTCGTGATTGTCACTTCCTGTTACAAAATCAGGGTGTACTTATAGGTCCATTATTTTGTCCATCACGGTTGTCATAGTGTTGAATTGTAGCTCTTTGTTCTTGGGTGGCTATTTTGCACCTTCTAGCTCACAAAGTCTGCAGAGGGTCCTCTGTAAAGATGTCAGTTCAACTCTGATTTACACTTTTTGTCAGATGAAGAACAGTCTGGCCCTGGTAAAAAGAGTTCAATCACTTACTTTGGAATTCAAGATAAGAGAGACCCAAAATAGGCTGAGAAATAGAGAATGGTGACAAAAAAATGTGAATATCTCTTTATGAAACCACCCCAACTTGCAAACTGTAGAAGTGAGGAAATGTATTCTAAAGACCCATTACCTATCCCTTCCCCATCTACTGAAACAACTCATGGCTTATCTTTTAAAGTGACCAGTTCCTTTAATAATGAAGCACTGATAAAATTCTCTGCTGCCCCACAGCATAAACATAATCTTGTAACTGATTGGGAAAATTAAAAGATTAAGAGTTGGAGTAAGAAATGTAAGGAGGACTGTCTTAATGTTCAGTTGCAGTCCCCTAATCTTTGTGCTCAAATCAATGTCCTTCCAACTTAGTATTCTGAATTTCATAATGTATGCAATTAAAGTCTTTCACAAGAACTTTACCCTCATCATGAGTATCACTGTGCCATTGACCTTTAAGCCAATATGCCCCTCCCCAAGGGTAAAATATATATGCTAATGTTAAATGTTTGTCCTGAAACTCAACCTATGGTGTATATTAAGGACAATTTACAGAATGGGTTTATTATTCCATCCTGTAGTCCAGTGGTGGTAGTTTTTCTTTCCTGTTTGAGAATAAGGATGTAGGATTAGAACCATGTATAGACTTTGGGGAATTCAATCAAATTACAATCAAGAACCTCTACACTTATCTCATCCCTTCATAATCAAGTAACAGATTACACAATTTGTTCTAAATCAGATCCAAGATCTAAGACGTATGTACAATTTAATTAGGATAAGGGAAGGAGATGAATGGAAACCTGCCTTTAACACTATCAGTTGTATTTACAAATACCAAATAATCCTGGGGCGGCATGGTGGCGCAGTGGTAGCGCTGTTGCCTCACATTTAGGAGACCCGGGTTCGCTTCCCGGGTCCTCCCTGCGTGGAGTTTGCATGTTCTCTGCATGGGTTTCCTCTGGGCACTCCGGTTTCCTCCCACAGTCCAAAGACATGCCAGTTAGGTGGATTGGTGATTCTACATTGGCCCTAGTATGTGCTTGGTGCGTGTGTGTGTCCTGCAGTGGGTTGGCACCCTGCCCAGGATTGGTTTCTGCCTTGTGCCCTGTGTTGGCTGGGATTGCCTCCAGCAGACCCCCGTGACCCTGTGTTCGGATTCAGCAGGTTGAAAAATGGATGGATGGATGGAAATAATCCTCTATGTGCTTGCCAATGCACCTATCTTTTCTCATTCATTTGTTAATGATATTTAAAGATGTTCTTCGTCTCATTGTTTTGATATATATTGATGGTATTTTAAGAAGTACTGAAATGTCTTAGAGCTAATCACCGTTTTGTGAAAATTATTGCAGAAAATGTATTAGCAATATCATTTCTGTTATTTCTCCTATCACTTCCTTGATGAAGAAAGGTAAGAAAAAATCTGCATTGACATTTGAAGCACAAAAAACTTTTCACAAGGTAGTCTTTATTTACATCCCCCATTTTGAGACATTTAAACACCTCATATCAATTCATTCTCAAAGTTGATGCATCTAGTATTGGGATTGGAGCCATTTTACCACAAACATTTTTTGGTAAAGATGAAGTGCACATCCAAATCACTTCTTTTCAAGAAAACTATCTTTTGAGGAGCAGAACTTTGATGTAGGTAACCATGAGCTTTTGACATTTAAGTTAGCTTTAGAGGAATGGCGGCATTGGCTAGAAGATGCCATTTGTAATCTACACTGATTATTAGAATTTAATGTATTTAAAGTCAGCTAAACATTTAAATGCATGTCAGGACCATTGGGCTGTATGCTTTAGTAATTTCAATTTAGTATGTTTACATATATCTGGTAAGAGAAATGGCAAAACTGGTGCTTTATCTTGCATGTATTAACCTGATGAAATTCAGTCTAATCCTGAATGTATTATTCCCCAATAAAAGTTTTTTCTGAGATAACATCACATCTCCATCTAGCAATGCAGAAACTCTGATTCAAGAGCCCAGTCTACAAAACCTCCAACTGTCACATTATCAAACGGGACTTATTATATTCCTCCAAACCTTTGTAGTAACGTAATAGACAGGGCTCATTAGTCTAATATGTTTTGCCAACTACGAGTGTCACAGACTCTAAACAACCTCAGGAGATATTTTAAATTGAGAAACATGTGAAAACACAATAGAAAATGTGTTTTGGCATGTGAGGTTTGCTGTAGAATAAAATCCTCTCAGGGTCTCCCTGTAGGTCTGTTGTAGTCTATTCCTTGCCCTTCACGTCCATAGGAGGCACTCCCTGACCTCCCTCTCTGACCTATCCCTGACCTCTCTCTCTCTTTCTGAAGGTTATATAACTATTTGTGTAGTTGTTAATCATTTTTTCCAAATATGCACATTTTATTCTGATTATGAAACTCAAGCTAATGGGCAAATGGAAAAGGTTAATCAAGACCTTGTGAAATTACTGAGATGTTTAAGCAATTCCACTAAGGATAATTAGAGTGACGTATTGCTCTTGGCAGAATTTGTGACAAACATTCTTTATCATTTGACAGTTAAAATGTCTCTGTTCAGCATCTGTATGGCCTTTGTTCTCATCTTCTGGATCTTCCATCAGTTTCATCATGAGTACCTAGTGTAACTAAGCATCTCCACTATTTGACAAGTACATGGTGGCTGGTTAGATAAAATCAGAAGATGTTCGGTTTCATTGTCAAACATTTTGCAGGTTATAAAAGGAGGTCAGCTTCAATATACAAGATTGGGCAGAAAGTTTGGC
Organism: Polypterus senegalus; assembly: GCF_016835505.1. Classification (NCBI taxonomy): domain Eukaryota; kingdom Metazoa; phylum Chordata; class Cladistia; order Polypteriformes; family Polypteridae; genus Polypterus; species Polypterus senegalus. The sequence goes on from NC_053157.1 coordinate 86,666,419, forward strand.
TGGCAATTCATGATATTTGCCTGAGGGTTCATCCCATAAACAGGTACCATGTTATACTGTTCCTTTCATCAGAAGGGGACAGCCCACTTTAAAAGTCATTCTACATTTCATTTTTCCCTGGTTAAAACCTATGGGTTACAGTCCTTATTATTCAAATAAGAATCCTCCTCCCTCAGGGTTGGTGGATTGTTCTGAAATATCTGGGGATCAGTCTATTTTAGATTCTCAATTCTGGGGCAGAGGGTTAAGTATCAAGTATGACCCCAGTGACCACCCTAGGGTCCATTCCAGTGACATTCATGAGTCTGGTCTACATTCTGAGCATGATAAATGGTTCCCTTAAATGCCTGATGGGCATTTTCAGGGACCACATCCTAGACAGGGGGCTGTGTTATGAATGCTTTTCTTTAGCTATAAAAATCATCTCTGTGTCATTTCTGGGGGTTTTTATATTTGAGGAATTCAATTTTAATGGTCGTGTATTTTATTAGAGCCTTTGTTTATAATATGATGGTTCTAGAAACATGCTCTGTTTTTGGCTTTATTCTCTAAGTTGTGGAAACTCACTAGAAAATGTTTTGCAAGTACATGTGTTTGGATCTGCTGGTTACAATGCTTTGTCTAAGAATTCTTGATTTTTGGTTCTCGTGTTGGTCAAGATACATAATCTTTTTCTTTTAGGCATTGGCCCCCATCTGTTTAGATTATGTTTCATTTTCTGGTTTACCTTGTGGCAGTACATCAACATCAGAATCAGTTATCTAAGCCCCCAGAGTGGCAAAGTGTGCATATTTTCTAAATACACATAGCATTCCAGATATGTTATATGGGGTAAGAACATATTCTTTTGACCTGCAATACTCATCACAGGCTACAGTATACAGCCCAACATCTAATTAGATTTTTTGATTCTTATGTTTATTGTCAGGTTCATGATAGTGATAAGCTCAGAACTGACACCTGTGGAACCCCATTTAAATCCAGCTAATTTAAAGAAATTATCTTTGAAATATATTTTTTCTGTGTGTAATGTAATTCTGTCCTCATCTGCACTGTTCCATGAATGTCTGTTTCCTTTACTTTAATGATAATCACTAAACCTTATCAAACACTTTTTTGAAAATAGAGCTATATAATATTGTAGCACTATGTAGTTTCTGCCAGCATGGATCCAACTGATTATTGTTCATCTACCTTTTTAACTGCTTTAAATTATAATAATGTCAAAATGGAACAAAACAGATGTCTAAAATGCAAAAGAAAAATACAATTGCATTATTGCTTATTTTTACTTTTCAGCCATTTGGTTACATTTTTTTTTTACTGCATTATTTTTCTACAATTCCAAGAACATGCAGTTTTCAGTTAAATTGCTACTTAGCAGATGACATTTTGCTTATTTCGAACATCATCCATCCATCGCTTATCCGAGGTCAGGTCACGGGGGTAGCAGCCTAAGCAAGGAAGCCCAGACCTCCCTCTCCCCAGCCACCTCCTCCAGGAGGTTCCCGAGGCGTTCCCAGGCCAGCCGGGAGATATAATCCCTCCAGCGGGTCCTGGGTCTGCCCCGTGGCCTTCTCCCAGTGGGACATGCCTGGAACACCCCCCCAGGGAGGCATCCAGGGGGCTTCCTGACCAGATGCCCAAACCATCTCAACTGACTCTTCTCAATGCAGAGGAGCAGTGACTCTACTCTGAGTCCAGATAACTAAACTCCTCACCCTATCTCTAAGGGAAAGTTCAGCCACCCTGCAGAAAAAACTCATTCCGACCGCTTGTATTTACGATCTTGCTGTTTCGGTCATTTCCCAAATCTCGTGGCCATAGGTGAGGGTAGGAACGTAGATTGACTGGTAAATCGACAGCCTCTCCTTTTGGTTCAGCCCTCTCTTCACCACGACGGACTGTTGCAGAGCCCACATTACTGCGGATGCCACACCGATCTGTCTGTCAACCTCCTGCTCCATTCTTCCCTCACTCGTGAACAAGACCCCAAGATACTTGAACTCCTCCAGTCGAGGCAGTAATGTGTTCCCAACCCAGAGAGAGCATTCCATCCTTTTCTGGCTGAGAACCATGGCCTCGGATTTAGAGGTGCTGACTCTCATCCCCGCCGCTTCACACTCGGCTGCAAACCGCTCCAGTGAGAGTTGGAGGTCACTGTCCAATGAAGCCAACAGAACCACGTCATCCGCAAATAGCACAGACGAGATTCTGAGGTCACCAAACCAGACCCCTTCCACTCCTTGGCTGCGCTTAGAAATTCTGTCCATAAAACTCATGAACAGAATTGGTGACAAAGGACCCCCCTGGTGGAGGCCAGCCTCAACAGGAAACGAGTTTGACTTATTACCGGCAATGCGGACCAAGCTTCTGCTCCTCCTGTACAGGGACTGAATGGCTCGTAACAACGAGCCTTGTACCCCGTACTCTTGGACAACACCCCACAGGATGCTTCGAGGGACACGGTCGAATGCCTTCTCCAAATCCACAAAACACATGTGGACTGGTTGGGCAAACTCCCAAGCCCCCGCCAGGATCCTGGTGTAAAGCTGGTCCAGTGTTCCATGGCCGGGACGGAATCCGGGTTGTTCCTCTTGAATCTGAGATTTGACCATTGATCGAACTTTCTTCTCCAGCACCCCTGAGTAGACCTTACCGGGAAGGCTGAGGAGTGTGATTCCCCTATAGTTGGAGTACATCATCCGGTCATCCTTCTTAAAAAGGGGGACCACCACCTTGGTTTGCCAATCCAGAGGCACTGGCCCGAACCTTGTCCACCCTAGGGGCTCCGCCACCTCGGAGCTTTTTAACTACCTTGGCGACCTCGGCCCCCGATATGGACAGGTCACCCCCGGAGTCCTCTAGCTCTACTTCCTCTAGGGAAGACATGCTGGTGGGATTGAGAAGATCCTTGAAGTATTCCTTCCACCGATCAATAAAGTCTGCAGTTGAAGTCAGCAGGGCGCCATCTTCACTATACACAGTGTTGGTGGAACACCACTTTCCCCTCCTGAAGCGCATGATGTGGGCCCACAACCTGCAAGAGAGGCCATAGGGGTCAGGTGCAATGTGATATGGGTGGTGGCCGGAGGAGGGAACTCTGGCGTTCCAATCCTCAGTTGCTGAAACTGGCTCTTGGGACATGGAATGTTACTACTTCTTGTCACACACGTGTGCATGGGAAGCAGCTAAAGGGCTTGAGTGAAGGCAATTCTGAGGCATGCCAGGATGTGGCAGACTGCACTGACTCTTTTTCTCCCTTTCCTGTAGACCATTCCTGGGAGATTCCACCTGTCTCTCTTGACATCACTTCCGGGACCGAGCCAACGGAAGTATACCTTACCAGCTCCGGCCCCTCTGATGTCACGTCCGGGCTTGATCCAATGATTGAAAAACACGTGCCCGATCCATATGACCTCACTTCCTGTCTTCCCCTTTAAAAGCCTGCCTTTTTTCCCTTTTCACTCAGTCTAGACATCCTATAGCTCAAATACGAGTAAGCTGCACTCCCTTTTGTGTATCACCTGTTCATCTTAATACTGCTTGCAAGCATTGTTTCTCAGCTAATCTATTTCTTTTTCAGCAAATGTTTTCTTTTCAGTGTTGTAGTGCAACGCGAAGGACAATAGCTATGAAAGCATGAAGTCTGAAAGTTGGGACATTCTGCATATGGGTTAGGGATCCAAAAAAAAGTCAGGAATTTTAAATAGGATGTACATTTTTTTTTCAATACAAATCTGGCTGGCTTGTACCTGACTACATGACCGCTGCCTCGCACAAAATGCCGGTCTCCCGATCGGTGATGCAGGGAACATTATAACTTGGCCACTGACCTGGCCCCGACCCTCCCTGTTTGCTATGTCTGTGTTTAGTAGAATGGTAGATCCCGCTACAATAAATAACCTTGCTGTTCCTGTTTCAAGCGGAATAAAGCTAGTTTTGCTATTGTACTGAGACTCAGCCTCGTTTTTGGAGTGCAAGGCATAGACATCAACTCACGCATCACAAAGGCTATATTGGTGATTCAATAACAGATTACGCTATCCATGCCTAACTGAATACTAATGTTGAAATGAATGGACCTTTGCTTTAACATTTCAAAACAATAATTTTAAGTGCTCCATCGTACTGGCTTAATTATCCCTTAGTTTTGTCAGATTCATATTCAATTAGCTCATTAAAGAAATTTATTAAGGTCACGTCAGTTTTTGCAAGTTTGTTACGCGGAGCACATAATTTGATTGTGTTTATCAAGTTACTGAGGGCTACTAACTTTACTATGTTATCTGTACTATAATTAATTACTTCAGTAATTATTTCCAAATCTGCCCCGGCTGACATTGTGGTTGAAGGTTTTTGAGTTATGATGTAGACAGGAAAAAGATGAATATACCTGGCCATAAACTAAACTTAATGTTAGATTAATTTATTAATTAAACAGAGGAAGCAAAATCAAACTCAAAATTCAAAATTTAAGCAAAAAATAACAATTAAAATCAAAAACAAAACAAAATACTAGAAGAAACAATTCAAATCTACAAATTCTGTAATTCCGAAGTCAACTTCCAAACAAACAATGCAAAGGCCAACAAAGTCTCCAAAACTAGCAGTTTTGTAATGGCTAGCTGAATTTTATAAAACCCTCAGATACTGAAGCTAAAAAAATTGCAGCACTCAAGAGTTATTTCCCAATTACAGATTTCTTCTTGATCTCCATCAATAAACCTAATGCTGTAACATAATTAACACAGCATGGTGAAATTAATTCAGCTAACACAAACATAATGAAATATAATTAGCAAATAAAAACAATTAAACAAACAAACAAGTAGCAATTAAGAAAATACAATTTGGAAACAAGAAAAGGAAAAAAGAAAGACAATAATACAGATAGGTGCAAGCTTTTGTGAAATCCTAACACTTTGTAAGTGTACTTTATGTCCTGGAAGGACATTAGGTAGGTCATCAGCACAAATGTGTGAGAGATAGAAGGAGTAGGCAGAATTATGCAATTTTTTCCATGATGCAGAAGGAGCAGATGACCCAGTTATTGGCAGACTGTGACACCCAGGTTGCCTGCAGGTGGCATTTTCTGAAACTTAGATAAAATAAGGCGACTAGGACAATTGAGGAAACAGCGACAGAAAGATGCGAAACAGAGCTCTTTGCTTTCTTTTCTCAACTAAATTGTTCAAAATAAAATGCAGCACAGTTTTCATTAGTAACCCAATAAAAAACATAAAACCTATTGTTTTTCTATGGAAGTTAAAATCAATGAATAAATAAATAAAAATAATAGGTTAAAAATAAAACCATGCAGACATCAGTTGTCTTTTCTTTTCTCCCTCTTACTCCCCAGTTCACTCGTCAGGTCTTGCAGATTTGCTGAAACACCAACAGCTGCAGTCCCTCTGTCCTACTCTCATCCACAACACCATCCATCGTCATCTGCTGAGAAGCTCAGAGAAGGAACTCTGTCTTCCCTATGCCCTCCTTGGAGTCCGCCTGATTGTTTCCTGCTCCTTCATAGTGCTCAGCGGGGTACAATCCACCTTTGGAGCAGTGTTTCTCTTGCTCCCTTGTAGGGCCACTAACTGCATGCCTCCTCACCACTCCACCACTGCACTGGCTCACACTCCTGATTCCTTTCTCGCTTCCCTCTCTCTTGATCTCCCTCTCATCTATCATACTCTGGTTGCTTTTATTGTCATTGGTGCAGGTGTATTATAAACCTCAGCGTGCTAATGAGGAAATCAATCAAGCAGGTCACATCTGCATACGTTCAACCAATTCCATCATAAATGCTTTGTGTCTGGTCCGCGATGGTACCATGCAAATCTATGTCCCTCTGAGCCTGAGCGCATTGTTTTTATTTTAAAACTATGCATTGACATGACTTAAAAATGCATTCTGCCACACAGACACAGCTGACTCACCCCATATAAAGAGAATTAAGCCAGGGAAGAAACACCAGAGATGGTAACTCCTGCTGAACATTAGACAGCACACAGATTCCACAAAAGTACATACCGTATATACTTGCATTTAAGTTCTCCTGCAGATAAGTCAAGGCTTGATTTTACCTTATAATTTCTGGTATTTTATAATGTCGGTCATATAAGTCGATTTCGGAAAACTCACACTATTGGTCCAAGAGATTATGATATACTAACGCCCACCTGAGTAACCACGGAGCACACTGCCTTTTTTTTCTTAGTATTGTGCTTACGTGACCACACGGTAATACCCGAACTATTCCAAAGCGATGTTTGCACTGTTTTGTGTTTTTTGGATCTCACATCCTCATACACCTTTATCGTAACAGCATCCCTTATCTACAATGGAGCGTTCGATCCAAAGAAAATATGAAGTCAGTGCAGTGGCAAAAGAAATTGGTAACTGTACTGCTGCAACAAAATTCAATGTGTTTGAGAAACTGGTGCGAGATTGGAGGAAGCAAGAAAATGTAATGGTTGCATTTTTGAACAGGCGTATAAGTCGGGGTCTGATTTTATGTTCGATTTTTCAGGTTTCGAGACCTGACTTATACATGAGTATATACGGTAGTGGATGGTGCTACTACTCTAGGAGAGCTGCCTTGGAGCTGACATCTAGCTTGGTGTCCCATGTGCAAATTGAAGGTTGCTCTAACTTTGGAAGTGATTCCAGTATTTTGACAGAAGTGACAGTGAGATATGATTTTAAAGGTGCCTCTTAGTTAGAGGGTGGATTGAGAGTGGAATGGCAAGACAGATGGACAGTATAAACAGGGAACATTGATAAGTGGTACTGTGGTGGACAAGTAAGCAAGGCACCCATTGGATAGCTAAGGTTCAATGCTTGTTTTGGGAGCAGGGTTTTAGCTTTTCTTTGGTGTGAGTTATACTTGGGATTCTGTCTTCAGCATATCCCTCCATATAACTACTTTGTAATAATACAATACAATACAATACAGTTTATTTTTGTATAGCCCAAAATCACACAGGAAGTGCCGCAATGGGCTTTAACAGGCCCTGCCTCTTGACAGCCCCCCAGCCTTGACTTTCTGAGAAGACAAGGAAAAACTCCAAAAAAAAAACCTTGTAGGGAAAAATGGAAGAAACCTTGGGAAAGGCAGTTCAAAGAGAGACCCCTTTCCAGGTAGGTTGGGCGTGCAGTGGGTGTCAAAAGTAGGGGGTCAATACAATACAATACACAGAACAGAACAAATCCTTAATACACCATAATAATAAAGATTTTAGAAGTACGGAGCAGCATATTTTTGGATCTTTTGACTGTTTGGTGGTATTTTGTGAGTGTCACTGTCTAGCACCCTGGTATCACTTTGTATGCATTTTATTGCTTGATACAATAATTAAATTTACACCTCCTTTTTAGGAGATCATCAAAAATAAGAATTACTATTTCTTAACTTAGTTCCTTGTTAAAAAATTATTACATTAATAAAATGGAAAATCTAAAGTCTTGATGGTGATTAAACTAATTACTAAACTTTAGCTGTATTTATTTTAAGAACAGAAATTGCAGCATGAAGGAAAAACTGGACAGTTTAGTGATTAATATATATATTCTTAGAGAATGAAAATCTGATGAAAGGAACGGGAGAAATGTTAACTTGAGAAATAAACATTCTGCAGCTTACTGTTTCTCTCTCTTTTCACAGAAACATATGAAATCACTGAGTCAAATATGGAGATCTGTGTAAAATCAACAATATTGTACTGCCTGCCTTGACAGATAGAAATGTTAATTGGCTGCCAAAATCCAAAACAGAGAGAATGGCCGAGTATGTAAGCTGAAGCTTCAGGCTGTTGTCAGGTGATACTTCAATCACAGCTGATAAGAGGAGAAGTCTGCAGCATCAAGACAGACCAATAGTGAGAAAATATTTTCATTTCAAAGGTCTTCTATGAAATATTCTGGGATTTTTCTGACAGATAAATTAAATGCTGAGTCACAAAGTTAGCTGATATCTTATTTGTCACCTTTGCCATTCACAACATGCTTTTCTCCTTGAATTATTCAGTCTTATGAGTACACAAAAATAAAGCACTGTTTGGTACTTCATATTTTTAATATTCAATTGAATGAATACTGTATGTCTTACAAGAAGGCCTACGTCTAGTTACATTTTTAACTGTAGTGATAAACCATGTAGTCATCTTAATATTCACAACATAGCACTACCTAAATAAGCTCCAGTAACAAGGTATTATGAGTTTAGCAATTGATTTTATATAACTAGCTTATCAGTGACTAAGTGAAATGAACCACTCAATCTGAAGCAGAGTCCACTTGCGATGCACAAAAATGTAGAGATTTCATGCAACATTATTTCTATGAAAATGTTTGTAGCCAACAGGGTGTCATACTTGTACAGCAGCAGGTCTCAAAGATTTAATTGTCTAAAGTGGTATGGTAAATTGGAAGCATAACATTACCCATTAGCAGGCTTTCACAAAATAAGTATTTTTCACTTTGACTTGACAGGATATAAAATTTATGATGAAAAACAAGACCACCTGTATCTTGACTGCTTTTTCAAAGTTATAATGTTTTTCTGATTTCCTGTTCTTTTGAATTGTGCCTGCTCTGACTGATTTTTGTTTTGCCCATCTCCTGGTGCTGCCTTCTCTGATTCATGCTAATGATGGGGAGAATTAAGCTTCATTAAGCACCAAAACATTAAAAGCAATTGTGCCAGAACTTCTTACAAACTTTACAGCATTTGACACTCAACTCTCTAGTGACATCTCCTGGCCATTTGTATTAATTTAAACACTCAGACAATAGAGATTAATGACAATATGTGAGACATCTATACTAATAAAAGGCAAAGCCCTCACTGACTGACTGACTGACTCACTCACTCACTCACTCACTCACTCACTCACTGACTCATCACTAATTCTCCAAGTTCCTGTATAGGTAGAAGGCTGAAATTTGGCAGGCTCATTCCTTACAGCTTACTTACAAAAATTGGGCAGGTTTCATTTAGAAATTCTATGCGTAGTGGTCATAACTGGAAGCTATTTTTCTCCATTTACTGTACTGGAGTTGAGCTCGAAAGCCGTGGGGGGCGGAGTTTTGTGTGAAATCATCACGCCTCCCACGTAATCACGTGAACTGACTGTCAACGCAGTGCGTAGAAAACCAGGAAGAGCTCCAAAAAGCGCTGAAGAAAACATGCATTATACAATTGAGAAGGCAGCGAAACAATAAGAAGCGAGCGAATGACATATACAACCATATTCATGAGTGCTGCTACTTCAGAAACAAAAGCACGGTGTAAACCTAAAGTTTAAATTAAGTTCATAAACAGGCTGCTGCTGGCGTTTGTCATGCCCACGGGTAATGCGGGATACAAGTTTAATGAGAGGATGCAGGATATAAACAAGAGTTTTGATCACTTTGTAACTAGGTTAAAATTGCACGTGAAGGGCTGTGCTTATGCAAATTCCGAGAAACTGTGTTTGTGGGGGATTGACAGTTAAGGCGGGTGGGGGAGTCACGTCATCATCTCCCCTCCCATTCACCTCATTTCGCTCTGAGATGAGCATGCAGTGTTACAGAAGCGACTTTGTGATGCTGCCACCAAATACTCACAGAAAAATCCACAAGTTAATACACACGCAGTCTCTACAGTTTCTCCACACTGAATCCTCCAAGCACTACTTACAAAAGGTTACATTGACAATCATGTTACGTTATTTTTAAAACATTTCCTTTTCTTAGCACAAGCACAGCTGAGAAGCTTTGATGCATGTGCTCCATAATGCGTTTAAAAATCACACATTTAATCACACTTTGCAATACAAGCAAAGGGGAACTTATGTCAATGCATGATTTCATGGTACACCGATTACATTGATCAGCGCTTCCCGATTCATTTTAACCTCGCACCCCCTTGGTTTGAGAAGAAGTATGAAAAAATATGAGGTTAACACAGAAAAACAGATCACCAATTGAAGCTTTATGAATAATCAATTCGCCATCAATAATTGTTTTGGTAAAGCCATACTCAGTGTAATCCTCCTTCCATTTTATAATTTTTCCGCCACTAGCCATGATTAAATGAACGGTAAAAAAGTAAGAGCGAAGCGAGGGTGACTTATTCAGGCAGGCAGGCGACAGCTCAATAGCTCGAATTTGGATATAAGTAGGTTCTATTTAGTCGCCAGAAATATCTTTGTTAGGAATGGAAGTTGAATTTAGTCTTTAAATTTCTATGGTAAAGAAAAAGTTATGCAATGATGACTATATCTATAATAATAAAAGGCAAAGCCCTCACTGACTGACTGACTGACTCACTGACTCATCACTAATTCTTCAACTTCCCATGTAGGTAGAAAGCTGAAATTTGGCAGGTTTATTCCTTACAGCTTACTTACAAAGGTTAAATAGGTTTCATTTTGAAATTCTAAACATAACGGTCATAACGGTCGATAACGGTCGACAACATCCGCCATGTTGAACTTTCTTATTTATGGCCCCATCTTCACGAAATTTGGTAGGCGGCTTCACTGCGCAAACCGAAACTGATGTACTTACTTATTTCGATGGTATGACACCACTGTCGGCCACCATATTGAACTTTCAAACGTCACCAATTTTCAAACTTCCCGTGTAGGTAGAAGGCTGACCTCATCTTCACGAAATTTGGTAGGTGGCTTCCCTGCGCTAACCAAAACCGATGTACATAATTATTTCGGTGGTATGACGCCACTGTCAGCTGCCCTATTGAATTTTCCAAACATCACTAATTCTCCAACTTCCCGTGTAGGTAGAAGGCTGAAATTTGGCAGGCCCATTCCTTACAGCTTACTTACAAAAGTTAAGCAGGTTTCATTTTGAAATTCTACGCATAACGTCATACTTATTTCAGTGGTATGATGCCACTATCAGCCGCCATATTGAACTTTCCAATGTCACTAATTCTCCAACTTCCCGTGTAGGTAGAAGGCTGAAATTTGGTACTTATTTCGGTGGTATGATGCCACTGTCGGCCGCCATATTGAACTTTTAACGGAAACCGATGTCCGTACTTATTTCGTTGGTATGACACCACTGTCGGGACGCCATATTGAACTTTCCAATGTCACTAATTCTCCAACTTCCCGTGTAGGTAGAAGGCTGAAATTTGGCAGGCCCATTCCTTACAGTTTACTTACAACAATTAAGGAGATTTCATTTCGGAATTCTACACGTAACGGTCATAACGGTCAACAACGTCCGCCATGTTGAACTTTCTTATTTACGGCCCCATCTTTACGAAATTTGGTAGGTGGCTTCCCTGAGCTAACCGAAACCAATGTACATACTTATTTCGGTGCTATGACACCAATGTCAGCCACCATATTGAATTTTCCAACATCACTAATTCTTCAACTTTTCGTATAGGTAGAAGGCTGAAATTTGGCAGGCTTATTCCTTACAGCTTACTTACAAAAGTTAAGCAGGTTTCATTTTCGAAATTCTACGCGTAATGGTCATAACGGTCAACAACGTCCACCATGTTGAACTTTTTTATTTATGGCCCCATCTTCTCGAAATTTGGTAGGTGGCTTCCCTGCACTAACCGAAACCAATGTACGTACTTATTTTGGTGGTATGATGCCACTGTCGGCCGCCATATTGAACTTTTCAACAGTCTTTGTTACTTATGGGCCCATCTTCAAGAAATTTGGTACACGGGTTCCCAACGCTAACTGAATCCTACTTACGTACATATATACGTCCATAGCCTGCAGCTCGGTCACCATGTGAGGTGGCGTTGGGTCCCCCATGTTGGCTGCCTGCCTATATAAGGCCGTCCACTGCTCCAGTCTCTACATTCCCTTCCTTGCTTCACCACAGGATTCACGTCTCCTTACTGATAACTACAGCCTTTTTGTTTAATCCACGGCTTCTCCGCTGTTTTATTGTTTGTTTATTACAATTATAGTTATTGTGTAGGTATTTTACACTTACTTTACATTGCTCAGGTACCCATTTCCTTTATCATTCCAACCCCCATTACCATGTCTATCGACATGATCACTATCGATCAAAGAACTATCACTTACCAAGTGGTTTCCATGCCCGGAGATACCACCTACCTTTTCCATTCTCTTTGTTACATATTGCACGGCCATATCAGGCGCATTCTTGATATCCGGAGGAACATTGTGTCTTATGTATTGAATGACTGGGACAGGTGCAAGGTGTGGACTGATGACGGTACAGGAGATAATTATACTACACAGGAGCACTAGAAGAGTGAAATGCTTAAGCCCTTCACCTATGGTTCTGCATGTGAGTTGATGGCTGCCGCTGAATTGTTCGGTTGTCGCTTTCAAGTGTACTGAAATGGCCAAATATTTGACACCTTTCGACAGGTGACGATTTCAGTAGTGGACACTTTGATGTTTATGAATGTTTAAACTCTCAAAAGCTGGATGTGATTTTATCGCTGAAACCGGTTGTGTGCTTACAACGCTTTACAGATGCCGAATGTCACTTCAATACAACAAATCCTGCAAATACTGTCATAATTGAAACAAACCATGAAACTCAAACCAATTATGACAGTAGCAATCCAAGCTGTGAGATTTGAGACAAGAACTCAAGAACTGTTCACATGGCCAACTGTAAGTTGCATGCTCAAGAGTAAGCTCAGCACACAGCTTGGTCATGTTACAACCGGAGGGCCAAACTGACAACATGGTATACAAAGAGATCCTTAACAAATAATTATTGGCATTTTTTCCCTCTGTTTAAAAAGGTTAAATTTTCTTCTTAATAAAAATTTTAATGCAGTACTTCACCGCTGCGAAGCGCGGGTATTTTGCTAGTTTAACTATATAAAGTCAAAACTTGATTATATAAAGTCACTGTCGGAATAAATAAAGTCAAAACTTGAATATATAAAGTCAGCGTCGGTATATATAAATTCAAAACTTGAATATATAAAGTCAGCGCTGGAATATATAAAGTCAAAACTAGAATATATAAAGTCATTCCCAAATATATAAAGACAAAACCTGAGTATATAAAGACAGCGTTGGAATATTTCGGAATATATAAAGTAAGCGCTAGAATATATAAAGTCAAAACTTCAATATATAAAGTCAGCGTCGGAATATACAAAGTCAGTGCTGGAATATCCATCCATTTCCCAACCCGTTGAATCCAACCACAGGGTCACGGGAGTCTGCTGGAGCCAATCCCAGCCAACACTGGGCGCAAGGCAGGAACCAATCCTGGGCAGGGCACATGCATCATTTTCAAAACATTAACCAAACAGTGTTTTTAATTTATTTTTCTGAATACGTTTTTGTTCACTTAGTTCAGTTCAGCGTCATTTCAATCAATAGATTTTGACTTTGACTTTATATATTCAGGAATGAGTTTATATACTCCGATGTTGACTTTATATAATCAGGAATGACTTTATATATACCGACGCTGACTTTCTATATTCAAGTTTTGTCTTTATATATTCCAGCGCTGACTTTATATATTCTAACGCTGACTTTATATATTCAAGTTTTGACTGTCTATATTCTGACGCCGACTTTATATATTTACAAAATCAATTTATTTGCCTGTTTGGCACCCCATAGTATATGTGTGTGTGTATATATGTACACATGTATGTACTGTATATATATATTGTAAGATATGGCCGGCCATGTACCCCGGCCAATACCCCCAAGCCCAGGTGGAGCCCTCCTTGCAGCATGGAGGTCCCCAGAAGACCAGCAGGGCATTATGGACCATGTAGTTTTTGTGCACCGCCCTGCTGGATGCCATGGGGGCCACGAGAGGGAGCTGCAGGGAGGACCGAAGAATTCTTCATGCCCTATGACCCGGAAGTTCGTCATAGGAAGAGCGACGGGCTTCCGGGGTGAGAAACATTATTTACCCTGACCCGGAAGGAATAAGGACTTGTGGACTGTTGGGAAGGAACACCTCCGGGTCAGGGAACATAAAAGGACTATGGGAGCTCCCAGACGATGAGCTGAGTTGGGAGGCAGGGTGGCTAAGCGTCTGGGAGTGGAGGATTTGTTATTGGTTATTGTTTATTGGAGTATTTGGGAGTAGAGGGTGCTTTGTGCACTTTATTATAAAATAAATATAAGTATTGGACTTTTACCTAGTGTCTGACGTGGTGTCTGAGGGTGCAAGGGTGCGAGAAGCATCTTATTCTGTTACAGTTGGCGTAGTCGGCAGGATTCTCTGGCCGTCAGTTTGGCAGAGGACCTGTATTTAAAAAATTTTACTGTGGACAGAATACCCCGGGAAGACAGCGTCACAACACACACAGGAAAATCGCCAGAAACCTCACCTTTTTTCAAGTCTATAATGGGAAAAAAGAAGACAAAACAGGGCAACAGCACCAGCGGAAGTTCCATGTTCGTCATGGCCGACACTCGGGATGAGCGACAGGGCGACTACGGATCGGGAGAGGACTCCGGACGAAGAAACCTACAACGAGGTATGTGCTGCAAACGTAGATAATTTATTTAAAATTACGCATTTTGTACCATGCACATACCTCGGAAAAGATCATCCGGAAGTTCTGCGGGATGCAGGAGAATCTCCCGAAGACAGTGTGGCGCTTTTGTGCGGGCAGACGGACAACGGAAAAGACTTCCGCGTTACGGGTGCCGGCAAAGGACACGTGACCCACCCCGGAAGATTATGGAAAGGTGACGTTCCGTGTCCAACTGTTTATGACTTCGCCCAAGAAAAGACGGACTTGATTTTTCCGAAGGAGAAAGGGGTGATGAGCGAAGCACTGCTCAACCCAAAAGAAGGTAAGGAGGGCCGGGAAATGGCTGGTCGATCTGCCGACAAATTAATAAAGGCAGGTCGCAGTCAACCAAAGATGGCGGCCCGGTCCTCGTCTGTAGAGAACTCCAATTCCCAGAAACCCGTGCGGAACCCGTCAGAGCACGTGCCAGGAGCGGCCGTGTTTATTGGCTCCCACCCGGAGGGTAAGGCTAATGATGGCTCGAGCATGCCTCCGGGTGAATCAAGTAACTTTTTGGACGTGCACGAGCTGGAAAAGTTGCTTCAGCCCGTGCACAAATTTTTACAGGTGGTGGAGACAATAAAGAAGATCACTGGGGATCTGGGAGCAGCGGCGGCGCCTTTAAGGAGGGTGGATGAATTCCTACGGCGATTTGGTCAGGAGTCTCCCATTATGATTGATTTGGCGGTACAGGTGAGTTTTACGGTACCGTACAGAATAAGGGGACACAGAGTGGCGGGCCCGCGGTTAATTAGTAGCGGTGCCAAGTCACTCTGAGCCTACAAACGAGTGTGGTGTGATGACAGAAGGGCGGTGGAAGCACTGATCGTACCAGAGCAGCTGAAAAGTGCTGTCTCGGGCGATGCGGTGCTGAAGAGCGCCGCCTCTGGTTTCTTTAAAGTCAGCGGGCATGCAAACAGCAAAGAGGCTCTCTTTCTCTAATAGAGACTCAAGCTGTCGCCGACAGAGTAAGCAGGAGATCCCGAAATACACCGTGGGTCTCCTGACAAGGTGGGAAAAAGGGCGGAGAGCAGCGAGGCGGCCAGAAAACCCTCCTTGGCGGGGGAAAGGGTGGAGCTGACCGAGTTCGAGATGTTTCAGGTCTCGGGAAAGAGCCAACCAGGAGGACTTCGTGGTGCTACAATTGCCAGCGACGGGTCACGAGTGGCGCCAATGTCCCCGGGGAGACAGGAGGTACACCGTTCCCCCAAGGTTTGCTCGAGGACAGGGACAACGCAGTCAGAGCCGGATGACGCGTCCTCTTGGAGGAAGACTTCCCTCTCGGGGCAGGCCGCTCCGAATCTTTATAATTCGTCGCTGGGGGGGGAGTACTGTAAGATATGGCCGGCCATGTACCCCGGCCAATACCCCCAAGCCGCCAGGTGGAGCCCTCCTTGCAGCATGGAGGTCCCCAGAAGACCAGCAGGGCATTATGGACCATGTAGTTTTGTGCACCGCCCTGCTGGATGCCATGGGGGCCACGAGAGGGAGCTGCAGGGAGGACCGAAGAATTCTTCATGCCCTATGACCCGGAAGTTCGTCATAGGAAGAGCGGGCTTCCGGGGTGAGAAACATTATTTACCCTGACCCGGAAGGAATAAGGACTTGTGGACTGTTGGGAAGGAACACCTCGGGTCAGGGAACATAAAGGACTATGGGAGCTCCCAGGCGATGAGCTGAGTTGGGAGGCAGGGTGGCTAAGCGTCTGGGAGTGGAGGATTTGTTATTGGTTATTGTTTATTGGAGTATTTGGGAGTAGAGGGTGCTTTGTGCACTTTATTATAAAATAAATATAAGTATTGGACTTTTACCTAGTGTCTGACGTGGTGTCTGAGGGTGCAAGGGTGCGAGAAGCATCTTATTCTGTTACAATATACATAAACACTAGCCAAATACCCGCGCTTTGCAGTGGAGAAGTAGTGTGTTAAAGAAGTTATGAAAAAGAAAAGGAAACATTTTAATAATAACGTAACATGATTGACAATGTAATTGTTTTGTCATTGTCATGAGTGTTGCTGGCATATATATATGTATATATATATATATATATATAGATAGACAGATAGATATAAGTGTATGTAAATGTGTGTTTGTATATATATATATATATATATATTATATATATTATATACCCAAACCGGATTCCAAAAAAGTTGGGACACTATACAAATCGTGAATAAAAACTGAATGCAATGATGTGGAGGTGCCAACTTCTAATATTTTATTCAGAATAGAACATAAATCATGGAACAAAAGTTTAAACTGAGAAAATGTATCATTTTAAGGGAAAAATATGTTGATTCAGAATTTCATGGTGTCAACAAATCCCAAAAATGTTGGGACAAGGCCATTTTTACCACTGTGTGGCATCTCCCCTTCTTCTTACAACACTCAACAAATGTCTGGGGACCGAGGAGACCAGTTTCTCAAGTTTAGAAATAGGAATGCTCTCCCATTCTTGTCTAATACAGGCCTCTAACTGTTCAATCGTCTTGGGCCTTCTTTGTCGCACCTTCCTCTTTATGATGCGCCAAATGTTCTCTATAGGTGAAAGATCTGGACTGCAGACTGGCCATTTAAGTACCCGGATCCTTCTCCTACGCAGCCATGATGTTGTGATTGATGCAGAATGTGGTCTGGCATTATCTTGTTGAAAATGCAGGGTCTTCCCTGAAAGAGATGACGTCTGGATGGGAGCATATGTTGTTCTAGAACCTGAATATATTTTTCTGCATTGATGGTGCCTTTCCAGACATGCAAGCTTCCCATGCCACATGCACTCATGCAACACCATACCATCAGAGATGCAGGCTTCTGAACTGAGCGTTGATAACAACTTGGGTTGTTCTTGTCCTCTTTGGTCCGGATGACATGGCGTCCCAGATTTCCAAAAGAACTTCGAATCGTGACTCGTCTGACCACAGAACAGTCTTCCATTTTGCCACACTCCATTTTAAATGATCCCTGGCCCAGTGACAACGCCTAAGCTTGTGGATCTTGCTTAGAAATGGCTTCTTCTTTGCACTGTAGAGTTTCAGCTGGCAATGGCGGATGGCACGGTGGATTGTGTTCACTGACAATGGTTTCTGGAAGTATTCCTTAGCCCATTCTGTGATTTCCATTACAGTAGCATTCCTGTTTGTGGTGCAGTGACGTTTAAGGGCCCGGAGATCACGGGCATCCAGTATGGTTTTACGGCCTTGACCCTTACGCACAGAGATTATTCCAGATTCTCTGAATCTTCGGATGATGTTATGCACAGTTGATGATGATAGATGCAAAGTCTTTGCAATTTTTCGCTGGGTAACACCTTTCTGATATTGCTCCACTATCTTTCTGCGCAACATTGTGGGAATTGGTGATCCTCTACCCATCTTGGCTTCTGAGAGACACTGCCACTATGAGAAGCTCTTTTTATACCCAATCATGTTGCCAATTGACCTAATTAGTGTTTATTGGTCTTCTAGCTCTTCGTTATGCTCAAATTTACTTTTTCCAGCCTCTTATTGCTACTTGTCCCAACTTTTTTGGGATTTGTTGACACCGTGAAATTTTGAATCAACATATTTATCCTTTAAAATGATACATTTACTTGGATTAAACGTTTGATCTGTCATCTACGTTCTATTACAAATAAAATATTGACATTTGCCATCTCCACATCATTGCATTCAGTTTTTATTCACAATTTGTTTAGTGTTCCAACGTTTTTGGAATCTGGTTTTGTATTTAAATACTGTATATATATCTATATGTATACAGTATATCCATCTATCTATATATGTATATCTGTATATCTATATCTATATCTATATCTCTATATATATATCCTTTGGGGTGCGAGCAGCTGTTGCTGGGGGTGCCAGAATCCATTGAGGAAGAAAAATTAAAAACATTATTTGTACAATATCTTAATTTATTTATCCATTCCTAAATAATTAAATGGGCAGGCTATTTTGTATCAGTGCAGTACGCTGCTTGTTAAAACGAATGACTCCTAATCTTACGTGCACTTAGTATTTGTTGAAGTTCTATTTAAATTTTAAAAATAAGTAATTTTATTTCGTCGACAGAAATATGTTTAGTAGGAATGAAAGTTAAATTTAATCATCATTGCATAAATTTTTCTTCACCATAGAAATTTAAAGACTAAATCCAACTGCCTGGTTCATCAGGCAGTACACACTCACTGCACCCACTCTCGCGAATCGAACCTCAGACATCAGCACTAAAGGCGAAGATTCTCATGTTGTGCTAGGATGTGTGGTTCGTTTATTTGACAGTATGTAGATTGGGGTGTGTATATATAAATATATATATAACTTTTGAGAATGCAACATATAGTTTTGTCCAGGAGGAAAGCAATGTTGCCTCAAATCAATGGCAACCTTTTGTAGGGTGTGTCCCTGAGACTTATTAATTGTCATCGCGAAGCAGAGCCTTACTGGAAATTTGAGGCATTTCAATTGAAATGGGAGATCAGGGGGTATAATGGTGATGCCAGGAATACATTCAGAGAGTGGCGCACTGCTGCTTTTTTTGTGTAGTTGCCTTCACACAGCCTCTCCGCTGCTTTATAAACGAACGGCATATAAAGCCATCACCTTGTCAATTGTGTAATGTGTTTTTTGAACAGGTTTGATGCATGGAAGTGATCACTCGTATTGTGTTCAGTAAGTTCACGTGAGCTGCTCTCTTGTGTGATGTTGCGATGTCCACGGCTTAATTTAATGTTAAGTAAGACCCGGCACTTAAAAGTTTCTGGCAGCTGTAATATGACGAAGCTGCGCGAGGTCACTTTTGAGAACGCAAGTATAGTTATCCAGGAGAAAAGCAATCTTGCCTGAAATCAATGGCATCGTTTTGTAAGGTCTTTCCCTGAGACTTATTACTTGTCATCGCACAGCAGAGCCTTACTGGAAATTGGAGGCATCGGAATTGAAATGGGAGATCAGAGGGTATAAAGGGGATGCGAGGAATACATTGAGTGTGGAGAAACTCTAGAGACAGCGTGTGTATTAACTTGTGGATTTTTCTATGAGTATATCGTGGCATTGTGACGAAGCTGCTTCGGAAGACGGCGTTAGCCGTGGAGCTCAGATCAGAGCGAAATGAGGTAAATGGGAGGGGAGATGATGACGTGACTCCCCCACCCGCCTTAACTGTCAATCCCCCACAAACACAGTCTCTCGGAATTTGCATAAGCACAGACCTTCACCTGCAATTTTAACTTAGTTACAAAGTGATCAAAACTCTTGTTTATATCCTGCGTCCTCTCATTAAACTTGTATCCCACATTACCGTGGGCATGACAAACACCAGCGGCAGCCTGTCTATGAACTTAATTTAAACTTTAGGTTTACACCGTGCTTTGTTTCCGAAGTAGCAGCACTCATGAATATGGTTATAAATGTCAGTCGCTCGCTTCTTATTGTTTCGCTGCTCTCTCAATTATATAATGCTTGTTTTGTTCAGCGCTTTTTGGAGCTCTTCCTGGTTTTGTACGTACTGCGTTTATAGTCAGTTCACGTGATTACGTGGGAGGCGTGATGATGTCACACGAAACTCCGCCCCCACGGCCATCCAGCTCAACTCCATTACATTATATGGAGAAAAATAGCTTCCAGTTATGACCATTACACGTAGGATTTCGAAATGAAACCTGTCCAATTTTTGTAAGTAAGCTGTAAGGAATGAGCCTGCCAAATTTCAACCTTCTAACTACACGGGAAGTTGGAGAATTAGTGATGAGTCAGTGAGTGAGTCAGTGAGTCAGTCAGTGAGGGCTTTGCCTTTTATTAGTATATATATATATATATATATATATATATATATATATATATATATATATATATACATATATATGCCAGCAACACTCATGACAATGACAAAACAATTACATTGTCAATCATTTTTCGTTATTATTAAAATGGTTCTTTTTCTTTTTACTTCTCAGCTGCCAAGCGTGGGTATTTTACTATATATATACATATATATATATATAGATATATATATATATATATAGATATATATATATATAGATATGAGAACAACACTCATATCAATGACAAAACAATTACATTAACAATCATGTTACGTTATTTTTTTAATTTTTCCTTTTCTTTTTCACAACTTCTTTAACACACTACTTCTCCACTGTGAAGCGCAGGTATTCTGCTAGTCAGACAATAAAAGTCACTCACAAACCTTGATTGTTATAATTCATGTTAATTATACTTTCATTTTTATACCTATTCTTTTATTTCATTCCTGTTTTTTTATTCACACAATGTGAGAGACAGGTCTTGTGACCTGGATTGTCGCATCTGTTATGCCACCAGGAAGTGGCAGTAGCCTGGTCTAGGTTATCCCTCAATTAGATAAACAAATAAAATCCATCAGAGACACAGGTAGCTTTATTACAACTAGGCCTAGTGTTAGGTTTTGTTTCAGTTCTGAACTATTTTTGACTTTTTGGCTTTGGTTTTTGCTTTGCCCTCTTGCTTTTTTCACTTGGTAATTTTGTAGTTGACTTGCATTTCTTATCTGATAGTCTTTTAGTTCACTCACAATAATTGCCAGAGTCTCATACCACGTATCATTGTAGAAGTGTGATGTCCTTTTCTAGTGGTGTGATGTCCTTTTCTAGTACTTAGTCTTTTGCTTTCAGCTACTCCCATTAGGTGTAGTTTGCACCAGATGGCAAAGAAGAGCTTTAATAATACGAAACCTGTAGTGTAAGGGTTCTTTTTAGAAATAGTCCCCTTTAGTGTTTTCTTGATATTGCCTTTACTTCCTTGTTTTTTGTTGTATTTTTAAAAATTAAAATCATATTTTTAAAACACTCCTCATTATTTCTCATTAATTCTTTCTTTCTTCTGGCTTAATCAATCCCAGTAGAGAGAAAATGAAGATATTAATAACCTCCTTTGACAAAAATAGGTATGTGAATTTGAGAAGGAGATGAAATCCTTAAATACACATAAGACAAAATTATTATATCACGCAATTAAATATTTCAATTATTAATATGTTATATGGGTGATGTGATGGAATAATTATCTCAAAAGGAATAACCTCGCTAGAAAAAAGAGACATCCTCACTGTTAACAGTTTGATCTATCAGATGCCTTCATTGTGCTGCCCTTTTGCTTGACTGACTAAAGTGGTCAAATTTTGTACTTTGTGCAGGGTGAGAACCTGAGTTCACATCATGGAGGTCCCCCAAGAGAAAATCAATGAAGGGAGGTTTGCACAAGTGAAGAGAAACTGATTGCATGCCATTTACTTATAAATCAATTTGACTAATTATTCTGTGATGTTCTATGGAAAGATCATAAAAAAGACCTTAGTCTCTGATGTGGTATCATTTCCACTTAGAATTCCTATAAAAAATGCAATGAATATTTTGCAAAAGACAGCTTGTGTATTTTCAATAATCCATCTTCTCGCTTTGACATATGAGATCTATGCATCCCACCATTAAAGGAGATAACAATCCCACAGTAACAGCGCACACTAAATCCAATCCTACATTGACCCTGTCTACCCTGTTGGACCCAAGATTTGGGTCTGGCAACCTCAACCATGTCAGAGAGGCAGACAGATGCTTCACCTCAGAATGATCACCAGACAACACACGTAGGACATTCCTAAATAAACTTTTCCTTTTTAGTTTTTCATGCTCTACTATATGTCATTGATATGGACTATAGTTTTAAAGTGTAATATGAATAAATTGCAGTCTGGAGAAGCACACGGTATCCTGCAGGGTCAACTCTTCCTCAAGGGGGGCTCTGTCCATGACGTGGCATGACCTAGGCTCCGGACACGTATCTGTCTGCGGTATACACAGCTCAAGCTCCTCGCCCTGCACTGGCCCTCAACAGACATGACTTCTGTATAAGTGATATATGAGAAACGGAACTAGAATGGTACTTGAATTAAATCCAGCTCCTACCCAGCTAACCAAAATCTGTAGCAGTTGCAGTGATTCTAAGATTTTCACCGTCAAAGGGACTTGATTTATTTATTTTTTTGGTGGGGATCCCAGTAATGCACCCAGCCTTGGCCCACCTCGCACACACTCACTCACAGAGACAAAGTTAAAACAGCAGATTAAATCATCAATAATGCAATATATTAAATGAAATACAAATACAGTGGAACCTCGGTTCACGACCATAATTCATTCCAAACCTCTGGTCGTAAACAGATTTGGTCATGAACTGAAGTAATTTCCCCCATAGAACTGTATGTAAATACAATTAATCCATTCCAGACCGTACAAACTGTATGTAAATAAATTTTTTAAAGATTTTTAAGCATAAATATAGTTAATTACACCATAGAATGCACAGTGTAATAGTAAACTAATGTAAAAACAATGAATAACACTGACACAAACACCCAGGCTCCCTGCTCAGCAGCACGCACCCTCGCTCTCTCTCTCAGCAGCACGCACCCTCTCTCTCTCTCTCAGCAATACGCACCCTCTCTCTCTCAGCAGCACGCAAGACCGTGCTTTCTCTCTCTCTCAGCAGCACGCGAGCCTGCGCTCTCTCTCTCTCTCTCTGTAACATTGCAGCAGTTTGCGCTATAGCCTTGCAAGCCGATCGCTGTATAAACACTTTTTTTAATGAGTTTTAAGCAACTGGGGATGGAACATTTGAACAAATCCGAACTTTATTTAAAAACCAACCACAAGCAACCAAGAAAGTAACATTACAGGAGTTCGCGCTATAGCCTTGCAAGCCGATCGATGTATAAACACTTTTTTTAATGAGCTTTAAGCACGGGGGAAAAAAAGGAACATTTAAAAAATCTGTAATTTAATAAACCACTAAGAAAAGTAACATTGCAACAAATCACGCTACAAACCACTAGCTGTAAACACTTTTTTAAGCACAGGGGAAGAAAAATGAACATTTGAAAAAAGTGAAAAGTAACACCACAACAATTCACTTGAGGGAGAGTCTGGCTCTGCGATGAAGGATGTTTTCCTTCAGGTGTTTTCTCTCGTGTGATTTCTGTTTCTAGTGCTTTTAGCTGTTTAGCTGGTGGGAGCGAAAGCCTCATGCAGCCATTCCAAAAACAAAGTCCTTGTGACCCAACCCTTCGTGTTTGCCCTCCACATCACTGGCAGTCTGGCTTTGTTTACATTGTGCTGCTTGAAAGCACGAGGGTTCTCAGATTGGTAAACTCATAAACAGTTTTTCCACCTCTTCCAGCACTTGAGGCCTCTGCCTGGTTAACACTGTAACTCCTTTTGCAACATCAGCTGCTTTAATAGATTCTTTCTGCTTTAGAATAGTCGAAATCGTAGGATTTGACTTCTTGAACTCGGTGGCAAGATCAGTAACACGAATGCCACGCGTACTTTTCAATAATTTCTTTCTTTACTTCGATTTCAATTTTCTGCAAAAGTGATGATTAATCCGTTAACATGAAAAAAAATCCTATTGTTATTGCCATATTATACATTGATGGGGTTGTATAAAATAATTTAAACACTGCTTAATACTAAAATACATAAATACAAAAGCAATTAGATGAAATAAATGAAAATTTACCCTCACTTTACTTTTTAACAAAGTCTTTGTTTTTGACAATCATAGGTACCATCATTCTTGTCAGACGGTATGCACCAGATATACATGCCACCTTCATACTTTTCATCAACCAATTCATATTTACACGAAAAAACACAAAGTCAAAAGAGTTATAGCGCGGGTTGTTCACTGAATACTAGCAACTGGCATACTGATGCTCATGGGCAGTTGTGGCTTTGTCTTGAGAGAGGTAAACAAGGGTAGCGCGCAATGTTCTAGCACGCAAGTTGTTCTCCAAACAAAAGTTGAATACCAGGCAAAATTTTTCACGTCCAAACAGGACGTATACCAAGTTGGACTTATTCCAAAGCAGATGTATACCGAGGTACCACTGTATAAACAGCTAACCCTGACCCATAACGTGACTCAACAACAACAAACCAGAATGATAAACATTAAGTCCAAATGCACTGGCAACAGATGATGATGGATGAGAGAGAAAAATCCTGGGAATGGTTCACTGTAAGCAATGCAAAGTTTGTCCTACCAGTATCCTAATGAGGTGAGGGATGATGACATTGGGAGTGACGAGACCAATCCGATCAATACTCATACAACTGGCAGTCACAATACAGACCATACATCCAGATAGGAATAGTAATTCAGGATAAGAAATGGTAATCCAAATGCGTGAGAACAGGACCTTGGAGAGGGGGGTGCAGCCTGTACATCGCTCCGGGGCCTATGAAGCTCAAGGGGGCCAATGAAGCCCAAAGCGCTCCATAATTTTTATTATAATTTGAAAATTTACTTATTTATTTATTTAATTCATTTAATTTTTTTTTAAGTCAGTTTAGTTTCAAAATTAAAAAAGCACTTGGGTCACTGGGAACTAAGCAGCGGTCAACAGTTTACGACGTAAGAGACATTCACGAAGGCCGCCCTGGGAGAGAAGTCACATGGTATACAAGGGTATTCCCCGCTCGTTGGGAAGTGACGAGGAGTAGGTGGTTCCGGGCGCATTGAGAAAAAAGTCATCAGCCGGCAAACAAGTATGTCACGTAGTCGCCTCGTTCTGAGACACTGCAAATTTGTTTCAATGCTGCAGTGAACATTTCTGAGAAGTTCAGCTTCCTCTGGAAGTACCTAACAATTCCTGTAGATGAGCTTAAAGAAAAATCAAAATCACTGGCAGATCAATATCCTGCTGATATCAGTGAAGATTTTGTAATGGAGATGAGTCATCTGCCAGCTGTTCATCGATCAAATTTTGGAGAGAACCAACTGAGCCCATTGGAGCTGCTGAATTGCTTGAAAAAGTACAAACTGGAAGGACTCTTTCCAAATATATACATCGGTCTGCATATTCTGTTGACAGTTCCTGCCACTGTCAGCCTCTGCAGAGCGCTCATTCAGTAAGCTAAAGCTGGTAAAAAATGTCATAAGATCCACTATGTCACAAGTACGACTAGTAGATTTGGCAAGAGTCAGTATTGAGTCTGATCTAGCAAAAATGATTAATTTTGATTATGTAATTAAGAGTTTCGCCAGGAAAAAGGCTAGGAAAGCACCTTTGTTCAGCAGACAATACATGCTATTATAAATGTCTTTTACTATTATAAATATATTACTTTATTTTTACATTTATACCTATACATACTTATCTAAATGTATCAATGTAATCTATAATTGTTAGAAATAAATAATAATATACACACATACACGTGTGTAGAATTTTGTATAAGGGCCCACACAACTTCTTTGCACCGGGCCCCGGATTTGGATGAATTCAGACCTCAGACCTCAGACATCAGCTTGCTTTTGCCAGTTCCCTCTTTAAAGGACCTGCCAGCCAGATCTTCTTCTCAGCAGCCCCTGTGTCCTCCACTGTCATCCAACAGAGCAATACTGTTGGGACCACTAGGATATGTAGACCTTTTTTCCATAGCCCTACTATGCCATTGTTCTATTCTGACCTGTTAAATAGATTACAGTACTTTTCCACTTTATCAGATAAAGCTTGGAATTTATGCCATTTTTAATCTTTTCATGTTTATTGTATGCTTGTGTTGCTGCTAAAGTTTTATTAGTGTTTTGTTCCTAGCTTTCATTATCAGATTCGTTTGGGGCAATTAGTGCAACCTCCAAACTTTTTCTGGCCAATTGCCTTGAGTTGCAAAACGATTGAATGTTTTCTTCCTGTCTTTACTAGCATCCCTGAACAACAATAGTACCATTAGAACAGCATTTTAGGTCATTGATGAAAAACCATGATTGATTTTTCATCTCTTATTTCTAGTGCTTCTTAAAAGAGATTTAAAACTCTCCTACGGATTTACAAGCAGTTCTTTCTTCAATTTAAAGTTGACCTCAGGGAACTTCTTTCAGTAAAATGTGCCTCAGTCTCACACTCTTTCATCTTTTTGAGAGGTTATTTAAAGCCATATAAGAAACAACTCAATCATCTTTGCAAAATAGAAAGTCCAGAAAATATGTTGTCTGGAATCAGAGTTGACAGATGTAGAACAAACCCCCAAGTGTTTGATCCACATCAAAATGCTTTAATTTCTCCATTAAAACCTAAACTGAACAGCACACTTTTTCCAAAAGTAGATGTATTATCTGCCAAAATATGATGCCTTAACTGATTGGATGAGTCTTGTGAATAAAAATGTGACCTAACATGTGTTTGACATAAGAGGCATCCCAACTTGTTTCTGCACAATTCTGTAGACCTTCAACCTGTTGTCTCCACCTCTTTTGCCGCCCCATACAATTCCCTATACAATGTGTGACCACATGGGGGCACCACACAGCACATAACACCAGACACAATGGCACTGAGACTGCTCTGGGTTCAAAAGTAAGTGATTTATATTCACAAAAGAGGACCTTCACAGGTCTATACTTCCAGCACACAATGCAAAATAACAACATTCTTTTCTCACTCTTTCCCACACCATTCCAGCAAGCGTTGTCCACCTTCTCCTGATCTCCTTTATATGGGACCCAGGAGTACTTAGAGTGCCATAGCATAGCACAGAGGAAGTTTTTCCGTGTCATGTGTAAGGTACACAAAAGAGGGAGATACTTTACCAGCGGCGCAATTTGGCAGCACCTAAGGACTTCAACAGCAGGTCCTTCTGAGCTCCAAGTCCCAGGCAACCCAACAGGTGTCCAAACTGGGACCAAGCCAGAGGAGCACTGCCATCTGTCATACTGGGGGATGAATGGTCCCTGGTACACAGGCTCCCCTGTCCATCCATTAGTGCTTCTCTACTACTTGGATTAGAACTGGGAACCAACCTGGCTAGGTTGATCCTCCATCTAAAGTTCTCCTTCCATTGTCCTCACAGCCAGGTAAAACACAACTCTCAGTCCCAGTCAGGATGCTTGTCAGTCCATTATGGAATATAAAAAATGCTACAGAACAAAATGATAGTATAACAGTAGGGTTAGAGATGAACAGAATTGTCCTGTATTATTATTTTTAGCAGCAAAATCTAGCCAATTGTCTGAACTCCAACTGTGTAAGAAAGAAAAATCCTCTATTACAAGAATTAAAATGCATGATAATAAGATAATAATCATTGTTACATTCTACTTTAATTTCTGCAATATAGTATCATATCCTTTCAATCCAGTTTATCCAAGGAAGAGGCAAATGAATTTGAAACAACAACCATCTAACGTGCCAAGTCCCAGGTTTAAACAGTATGAGATGCTACTTTTTTCTATGATCTGTTGATCCATTACTCTTGGTGTCACAATCAGTTATTAAGATTTCTGAGAAAGGAGATAATTACAATGATTCTCATACCTAAAGAAAGCCCTGTCTCCTAACCAAAATTATAGCAATAAGGAAACTCGCTTATCTAGTGAAAAATGGCTTTATTCACACTTGGTAAATTAAACATTAGGTGGAGCTGCACTTTTCTTTAATGAAGTGACATATTTTAATTCTCCAATAACCCTGAACCCAATTTATGCTGAGAAGGATTTTTACCAATTAAATTGGTCAACTCGTGGCTTGTAGCAAATGAGCTTTTGTGAGAAATGTAAAATAATGAAAAAGACAATTGAATTTGCCAAAAGTGTTTCAGAAAGGACCAATAACCAATGTTAACACCAACAATAGCATTGTAATTGAATGCATAAAAATATAATAAATTAAGTACTATATATTAGTGTTGCCTGGCTGACTCACCATGTTACTGAGTCATTGATTCATTAGTACATCATTAAGATGAAAAATATATTTTAAACCAGTTAATATCCACACCTTTTGCATTTTTAAATTAAATAAAACAGATTTATAACTTTCTAAAGTTTTCAATCAAGAAACCAGTTATTTAAAAATGTCTGCGTATGAAACATAATGCCAAACAGGACTCAGTTGTTATTTGGATGAGTGATTTTTTTCACTTTTGGAATCTGTTTTGTTTTCGGTCTAAGATAACATCTAGGTCAGAGGGCATCATTAGGGATGTGTTTGTTTTGTTTTTGTGCTTTAAATATAATATTTTGTTCATTTTGACTAGATTTAATAGTTGTGCATTATGTAAGACAGGTGTTACTACTTTCTTGTGGCATTTTGAATTTTTGTCATTTCCATGCAGAACTGATCACAAAAATATGTTGTTAACATTTAGGATACACACTATAAACATGAAAAAATTAGAATTTTGATATATATTTAAAAATTATAGTGGGGTCAATATTTATATGCTGAAATGGCTCATAATTTATTAAGTAAACAAAAACATTGCTTCTGGTGAAATATGTGACAAAATCATTTAATTCTGAAAGAAACAAAAAGTAAAGTGTAAGGTGAAGCGTAATTAGTATTTACCCACTGTGTTACTTTTTGAATTGGTTGTTTGAACATTTACTTGTGTCAATAACTACATAGACTGCATATTATATTTAAAAAATAACATGTAGTAGATTTAATTTTATACTTAGTATAAAGTTCTTTTTTTATGTGAGAGGATCATTTTTATTTCAGCAATGGCAATTAGTAATCATTAGGATCCTGAGGTTTTCACAACACTGAACCAAATGACAAATTAGAATGTACAATTTATAAACTATGGACTTGGTCTAGTTTTGAAAACTGTTACTTCACTCGATGGTTGGGTCAGTGTAGAATGTTTTCCCCTTTTCTGCAAACAGCAGGAAGCTGATAGCCTGCTTCCATTATAAAGATAGACTTTACTTGTACTCCGATTCCATTAAACTTGAGATTAGATATTCATGTATTTACCCTCTTAGATATTTTGTACCATACAGGTTAGGTATATTTGCGATGCTAAATTTGCAAATTGGCCCTAGTGTATGGTTGGTATGTGTATGTGTTTGTCCACTCTGTAATGGACTGATGTCCTGTTGTGGATTGGTTCTTGCTTTGTGCCTTACGCTAGCTGTTATATTCCCCAGCTCCCTCCATGACCCTATTCAGGACTAAGCGGGTTGGAAAATGATTGAATGGAATCAGGTCAGGTAATTTTTGTTTTTGTAGCTTGTTTGACATTTTACATGTTTACACGTGGCTCTCCCACGTCTGTAAAATTCTTGTTCTCTTTTATTGCATGTATTGTTTCTTATCTCTTTTGTAGTTGTATGTTTGCTCTCAACTTGTTTTGTATAGATGTGACAGTGCAGGTGTGCCCCATACTCCCTGTTGCATTTGGGAGCCTCTTGAACCTGACACTGTCAATAGTCATGATCGGAATGAGCTTAGTAGATGCGGACAAACACACACAAAGCAAGAGGTAAGTGCAAAGGTGCTCAAGTGCTTTTATTAAAGACAATCAAATGAACAGTGTCCTGAAGTGCAGTGCATCAAATTTTCAATAAATAAATAACCCAAAAAGTAAAAGGTGCTGATGGAGGTTAAAAGAAATCCAATAAATAAATATTAAGCAAAATTCTTTTTAAAACTAGTTAGCCCTGTGTGATGTGGACAAGTATTTATTTTTGCACCTCTTTTTAAAGACTTTTTTATCCTTTAGTTTAGCTGACACATATACTCATATAAGTTTCAACTGAACATATATTTTAACCAGATGTTATGTATTTAATATTTTATGTATTTGTTTATTTTAGAAATATTTTTGATTGTGTCTTTTGCCTACTCTGGCGTGGCTTTGTTAAACGTATTTGTTTTTCAGTCAATTATGTTTTTAGCGCTGTAGAGGTTTTTTTGCTTCACAGAAGCTAGATTCTTGCTGTCAGGTACTCACATATTTTTTTTTTGTAATCAGTTTTCAATTGATGTCACACAAATAGTAATGCAACAAAAAAGGAGACATTTCCATATGCAAATTTTGAAGAAAAACCCTCCACCTACACGCCCAGTGCCCGGTTGAGGAAAAAGGTGTTATTAAAGATAAGACTGAGCAACACCTGGCAAGGACAGGTCAGCATGAGTTTAGAAGAGGAAGGTCATGCTTTACTAACATGACAGAGTTCCATGAGGAGGCAACAAAAGGATACGATCGAAGTGGAACATATGATATTATTTATCTTGACTTTCAGAAAGCATTTGATAAGGTGCCACATGAGAGGCTGGGTATCAAGCTAAAAGAAGTGGGAGTTCAGGGTGATGTTTTTAGATGGATGCAGAATTGGCTCAGACACAGGAAGCAGAGGGTGATGGTGCGAGGAACCTCATCAGAACTGGCCGATGTTAAGAGTGGTGTTCCACAGGGGTCAATACTTGGGCTGCTGCTATTTTTAATATATATATAAATGATTTAGATAGGAATATAAGTAACAAGTTGGTTAAGTATGCAGATGATACCAAGATAGGTGGATTAGCAGATAATTTGGAATCCATTATATCATTACAGAAGGACTAGGATAGCATACAGGCTTGAGCAGATTTGCGGCAGATGAAATTTAATGTCAGTAAATTTAAAGTATTACACATAGGAATTAAAAATGTTAGGTTTGAATATACAATGGGCAGTTATAAAAAGAAGAGTACACCTTATAAGAAGGATTTAGGAGTCATAGTAGACTCTAAGCCAGGGCTATTCAATTACAAATTCAGTTGGGCCAGATTGCCAAACCAAGAAGATAAGCTGGGCCAGTCATTTTAGCGGCAAAGCAGCTCGTAATGACAAATTTTAAAACCAACACAAACAAATTTATTGAAAAACATAAGGTTTATTCGTTGTTTCTCTTTTAACTTTGGTCAGTTTGCAGAGCAAAAGGTGCATACAAAAAGAGCTGAATTAACAGAATCTGAGGTAGCTCCTATTTTTTCCACTTACAAAAGAAAAAAAACTGACCTAGGCTACATATCTGACCTATCTGATCACAAAGTGCATAAAACAAAATAGTGCACAGTAGTAGGCTATTAGAAATAACAACTTGCACACATTTGACCCAGGAACATCTCAAAGTGCATAAAATAAAAAGTGCACAGTATTCACAACTATAACAACACTGAGGGAACATATTTTAAATCACCATGTGTGATTAGGCATGCCTCTGTTACGCATCCCACATTATATTGATGTATAGGCTACAGTTACCCTGCTGACTTACTGGGAGAAGTGACATTTTTTGTTTTGAACAAGAGCAGTGACTTTAGGCTTGTAAGTTGTCAATGCAATTCGAAGGCATTGGTGGAGAGTATGTTCAGTCAGGGAGCAACGAGATTTGCTTTTTATGGAGTTCATGTGTGAAAAACTTGACTCACATGTATATGTTGATTCAAACATACTGAGCATGACGATCGCTACTTTCTTAATGTTAGGGAACTGATGTGCGTTGACATCAGTCCAAAACATTGCAGGCCCGTTAGTGGAAAGCTCCAGTGCCATGGTTACAGATGACTGCATGTCAACAAGTTCGAGTTTGAATTTCCCCTCGTCAATGGAAGGGACCAGTTTCTTAGCTCTGGCGGATAAGTACCCTTCTATTGCAACAGTGAACGGGTCTCTGACAAAAACGGCCAACTCTGTGGGCAGATCAAGTCCATCCAATCAACCAGCAAAGTTATTTTTCAACATCGCAATGAAATCTGTCATCACATCCGTGATTTGTGCGGGGGTAAGATGCCTTTGCGGAGTGTCGGAAAATGCAGCATTCGGCCTGTGCTCAAATCATTTGCGAAAAGGTCCAGTTTAACTTGGAATGCGCGCATCTGTTCCACAAGGTCGATGACAGTTTTGTCTCTGCCTTGTAGTCCCAAATTGAGATCGTTCAGGTGTTTGAATATGTCGCTCAGAAAGCAGGCATCGGCCATGAAGTTTTTGTCCAGTATGCGACTCAAGTGCGTTTCTGCCTTTTTTTACTTGCTGCCGCGGAGGAAAGTTATGATCTCTTCTCTGAGACCGCAGAAACGCTGCAGTGCTTTGCCTTTGGACAGCCACCTCACGTCATTATGCAAAAGAAGGTCGTGGTGCTCAGCAGACATTTCTGACAGCAGCATGCGGAATAAGCGGTGTTGGAGGCTTGATGTGGAGCGAATAAAATTAATTATAGCCATAACGCTGTCCATTGTCGTTTTGAGTGCCCCGCTTAGTTTTGCGCACAACACCGCCTGATGCACAATGCAGTGTAAGGAGATCAACTGAGGTGCAACAGCGGACCAACGTGCTGCCAAACCATTCACTTTCCCTGTCATGAACGGAGCCCCATCTGTCACAAGCATGCACACACGCTTCATATCCAGACCACTGTCTTTAAAAAAGGCGGAAATTTTCCCAAAGACTATATCGCCAGTTGTGTGTCCTTCTAACGGCAGTAGGCTGAGCAGCTCCTCTCGGAAGCATTTGCCATCAAAAAAACGGACATATATGCACAACTGAGCAGTATCAGTTTTGTCTGTGGACTCATCTACTGCTATAGACATAGTATCAGCTTTCATCAGGTCTCCTAACAGCGTTTCATACACATCTGCAGCAAGAATTTCAACCCTACGAATGTTTGAAGTATCTGACGGGGGCACGTTTTTTATAGCAGATACCACGCTCATTTTAATTTTATCGTCATTTATCACCTCATCCACGACAGCCAGCATACAGTCCTTCACGGTTTCAGAGTCTGTGAATGGCCTTTTCTTTTTTGCCAGTATCCAGGAAACACGAAGGGATGCTGCAGTAGCTCTCTCTTGGGCTGTGAATGACCGCACCATGGTAGTACTGCTCCGGTTGTAAGATGCAATCAAACTCTGCACTTTTGCAGTCCTCTCTTGAGATCCCTCTGGAAAATTGGTGCGAAAAGTGTGGTGTTTCTCAACATGATGCCTCCGCACATTGTAATCTTTAAATACTCTAATGCACTCATTACAAATTAAACACATCGGTTTGGCGTTTGGATGTGGTGGACAAATAAACAAGTATTTGTCAGTCCAGGCAGGGTTAAATTTACGGTTTTCATTGGCAATTTTACGTTTCAGTGTTGAGAAAGACATATTGATAGTAATCTAAGCTACTATCGGTACGCTCTGCATTGTTTGCGTGTTGCAGGCTACGTAATTTACGTAGGAATGCGCGTTTTGGGCGGGACCATAGACATATTAAATACTTTATATTTATATTAATATACTATATATTTATATTAATATAATATATATATATTTATATTAAATTATATTAAATAACAATTTATGAATAATATACAAAGTATATTAATTTATTATCTGTGGGCAGAACCACGGCCGGGCCAGTCGGAGGTTGATTCTAGCCCACGGGCCGCCAATTGAATAGCCCTGCTCTAAGCTATCAATTTCCCAACAGTGTTCAGAAGCCATTAAGAAGGCAAACAATGTTAGGTTATATAGCACAGTGTGTGAAGTACAGGTCCAAAGAAGTTATGTTCAAGCTTTATAATGCAATGGTGAGGCCTCATCTTGAGTACTATGTGAAGTTTTGGTCTCCAGGCTAAAAAAAAGGACATGGCAGCACTAGAAAAGGTACAGAGAAGAGCAACTAGGCTGATTCCAGGGCTACAGGGGTTGAATCATGAGGAAAGATTAAAAGAGCTGAGCCTATACAGTTTAAGCAAAAGAAGATTAAAAGATGATATGACTGAAGTGTTTACAATTATGAAGGGAATTAGTACAGTGGATCGAGACTGTTATTTTAAAATGAGTTCATCAAGAACACGGGGACGCAGTTGGAAACTTGTTAAGGGTAAATTCTGCACAAACATTAGAGAGTTTTTTACACAAAGAACACTAGGAATAAGCTACCAAGTAGTGAGGTTGACAGTAAGACTTTAGGAACTTTCAAAACTCGACTTGATGTTTTTTAGAAGAAATAAGTGGATAGGACTGGAGAGCTTTGTTGGGCTGAATGGCGTGTTCTCATCTACAGTGCTCTAATGTAATAGAAAAGTGTCAAGAGTGTTTTCCCATTTACTAATACTATGTACAGATTCCCTATTAATTAGCCTGTCTGATGGTTCTAATAAAGCTAGGTTGTAAATAACAACAACAACAACATTTATTTATATGCAAATAATGTAGCTCAAAATGCTTTACATCATGAAGAAAGAGAAAAGAGACAAAGTAAGAATTAAAATCAGAGAACAGTAATTAACAGAGAATAAAAGTAAGGTCCGATGGCCAGGGAGGACAGAAAAAATAAAAAAAACTCCAGTCGGCTGGAGAAAAAATAAAATCTGCAGGGGTTCCAGGCCATGAGACCACCCAGCCCCCTCTAGGCATTCTACCTAACATAAATGACCTCAATCAGTCCTCATTGTATTCAGGGTTCTTATGAAATGACTTGATGATGACGGTCACGTGGACTTCTGGCCTTTAATCTATCAATGTATGGACATCATGGTGCTTTGATTAGGTTGTAGTGGCGCAGGTCACCACCACAGAAAACCAGACAAAGAACAGAAGAGAGAGTAGGGGTTAGTACGGATATTGGAGCCACCATGAATAGTAATGATAATTAATTAAATATGCAGAGCATCAGCATTC
Source organism: Polypterus senegalus (assembly GCF_016835505.1). Taxonomy (NCBI): domain Eukaryota; kingdom Metazoa; phylum Chordata; class Cladistia; order Polypteriformes; family Polypteridae; genus Polypterus; species Polypterus senegalus. The sequence goes on from NC_053157.1 coordinate 86,701,442, forward strand.
AATTAAAATGAAGTTATGAGAAAGCCATGTTAAAGTAATATGTTTTAGCAGTTTTTAAAGTGCTCCACCGTATCAGCCTGGCAAATTCGTATTGGCAGGCTATTCCAGATTTGAGATGTATAACAGCAGAAGGCCGCCTCGCTGGTTCTTTTAAGTTTAGCTCTTGGAATTCTAAGCAGACACTCATTTTAAGATCTAAGGTTACGATTTGGAATATAAGATGTCAGATACTCCAATACATAAGATGGAGCGAGATTATTTAAGGCTTTGTAAACCATAAGCAGTATTTTAAAGTCAATTCTGAATGACACAGGTAACTAGTATAGTGACATCAAAACTGGAGAAATGTGCTTGGATTTTCTTTTCCTAGTTAGGATTCTAGCAGCTGCATTCTGCACTAGTCAATTTATTATCTTTTGGGTAGTCCTGAGAGAAGTGCGTTACAGTAATGTATTCGACTGACAAAAAGTAATTTCTTAGCATTTTCAATGGTATAAGAGATCTAACTTTTGCTATATTTCTTAAGTGAAAAATGCTGTCCTAGTGATCTGATTAATATGTGATTTAAAATTCAGGCCAGAGTCAATAGTTACCCCTAAATTCTTTACCTTCATCTTGACTTTTAATCCTATTGCATCAAGTTTATTTCTAATAATCTCATTATTTCCATTATTGCCAATCATTAAAATTTAAATTTTTCTTTATTTAGCTTGAGAAAATTACTACTCATCCACTCAGAAACACAAGTAAGACATTGTGTTGGTGAAGCAACAGAGTCGGGGTCATCGGGTACTATTGATAAATACATTTGCGTGTCATCGGCATAACTGTGGTAGCTCACGTTATGCCCCGAGATAATCTGACATATGGAAACATGTAGATTGAAAAGAGCAGGGACCCAGGATAGAGCCTTTTGAAACACCTTTTATAATATAATGTGTCTTTGAAGTATGATTACCACAACTAACAAAGAATTTTCTACCTGCCAGGTAGGATTCATACCAATTTACACACTGCCACACTGCCAGAGAGGCCCACCCATTGACTAAGGCTATTTCTAATAAATAAATAAATAAAAGAATTTCAGACTGAGAAAGTGACAGGTTGAGGATTCTTCCATTGGGTGACTATTAGAACTTTGGCTGCTATTGAGGCCAATGAAATAATGCAAAGAAAATCATTCATTGTGTGAGGAGGAGGAAGAAAGTTTAAAATAAAGATATAATCTATTCTGGGAAAAGTTAAAATGAGGGGAAAAGAAAGATAATTCTTTAGCTGAGGGATTTAATAACCTGAGGGAGTCTGCAAGGTTTACTTTCAAAACAAGTTTGGCAAGCGTGTGTGAAGTGAGGGGAATGCACTGTTTAATCATAGAAGGTGATTTATCAAGCATGGGGTCAATGAATGCATTCTCATTTATACCAATGATACACTGATATTCAGAAAAGGAAGGTAATATCAGGAAAAAATGCATTATTATATGGAGTTGCTGTCTCTATTGAAGTACAGGCAATCTTCCTTCCACTGATCTCCATCAATGCATAACAAAACCTGCCTTCCAAATCAAGTCCAGAACCAAGAAACTCTGGTGGCAAAGCATTTTTCTATCAGACTAAAATTGCAGTGGTCTCATGATTTTCTCAGGTTATCACTTTAATAAATATGAAGTATTCCAGGATCAAAGGAAGCAGGTGAGCTTAGTCTCACAGTAGTGGATTTTTTAACTTGTTTGATGTGAACATGGCATAGCAGCAGGACAACTTGATTAACTATACTGTATTGGCTTATTTTATTTTGGAAGAAGTAAAAGATCAGTGATCTAGAAAACAGTCTTATGATTCAGTCCATTGGACTAATGCACATTTCATGTCTCGCATATTTTTTTTCAAGACAGTGGGCAAGCTGCAAAGCTGTTAACCCTGTTGGTGCTGTGCCTAGTGTGCTTAAGCAATAAATAAGCATTATCAGGATCAGAGAGTTATGATTTAGTTGAATGTGTCCAGAGCTTAAATAATGTTCTTTGGAGAACTCTTATTTTTTGCTAAGGTTTTGAATATTTCTCTTCCTAGTCTCATTTAATTTTCCTGTTATGTCTTAAGGCTTGAAGTTTAATTCTATTGTTACTTTGTGATGCTATTTTGTTTTCTATATGGATGCTGCCATTTTGTGACTTTGTTGCTAAGATGTGGGTCTCTGTTGCAGTGCTGTATCTACCAGTGGTCATGTAGCATAACATCATTGATGCCACACTTTTGAAACCAACACCACATGCTAGACGTTGTTCACCTTTTTAGATACTAAAACAAAAATATTTTGCAACTGCTTTCCTTAAATGACTTTCTGATTAGTGACTGTCTGGAAATCTTTTGTTATTGAGTTATAGTTGCATAATTGATAGTTTACTCGATTTTCACTCAAACCTGGTTTCATTAATTTCAACTTCATTGTAAAAGTTTATGTCTTTGTGTCCTAGGTCATTTTATCCATGGCAGTGCACAGAGGAGCAGCATTTTTAATGTTCTGCTGTGTTTTTTTTAATGTGAGTTGTATTTTTTCTGTAATCATTCCCAACATTTTGTTATTTTGTTAATAAGGATTGGCCTGATTAATCTTTTTTAGTTGTGGTTGGTTGTCAAAAGGACTTTCTCCATTCTAAATGTTTTTACATTAGAATTACCAGAGCCTATGAAAAAACTCATAGGTCTGTCCCACATTAAATTGCTTCTTAAAACCATTCTCACCTCTCCGTCAGCGTCTTTTGTTAATATAAATGTGCTGGTAAAAGAAAAGCTGCAAGTAGCCGGCTATTCCATCCCCCACCGACTTAGAACGTGCACAAACTTCTCCCAGCTCATGCCTTGATTGATTATCTGGGAGTGAAGTGGAATTTTAGAGTGGAAATAATAGATCATTATTTGGAATACACGCATTTCACGTGTGTTTCATTTCTACAGTAATCCGTGTAAACACATTTTTAAAACAGAAACGTTTTTCATATTGTAGTAGTAAATGACAAAATGTAGGCATAAACTATATAATGTATATAGCCTGAAGTCCAAATATCAAACACTTTCACAAAAGGTACAAATATAACAGAACAAGTATGCTTTTATTCACAAATATAACTGCAGAAAAAAGCCATCTTAGCATGCCACATTGACACATACTAACTACAGCTGTCATGGTAGCGTAATTGTATCAGCTGCTGATTAGTAATCAAAAGGTCATGAGTTCGATCCCGCACAATTCAGTTTTGAGAAGTAAACTGCTGTTATTCCTACTATTTTAGAATATAAACATAAATTTGATTTCAGTGTGTAACAGCCAGTATAATTTATGATACTTGTAAAGGTTAGTTTTTTTTTTTTTAATTCACTTTTCATTCTCTCAGTTGTGTTCAGAATCCTTCCCTTAACCCCCCGACACTGCTATTTTCACATAAAGATGCGCTACAGCTCTGCAGCGTACTTGTGACTGCATTCTCGTACCAATGCTTGTGAACTGCAGTGCCTGCATGCACTTTTCGTGGCATTACACGTCTATTTTTTTGAGCATGCCCGTGTCGCTCAAACACAGGAACATATGTTGGTGTACAAGAATAAAAAACAAGTGCACTTTTATTCTAGACTATAAGTGAAGAAAAAATAAAACAAGTTACAGTAGGCGGTTGATATGACAGCTTGCGTGGGGCAATGCTAAGAACTGCTGATTTCCAATCCGTGCTGTATAAAATCATCACATTCAAATATTAACAGTTCCCACACACCCTTCCTACATTTACGACATGTGTACTTGTTGCAGTGTACACATCTCTCTGTGCTATGGTTGCTATTACACTGAATGAGCACCTGACACTGTTCTTTCTTCCCTATATAAATAACATTCGAGCTATAGCGCGTCTCCAAATAAATCACATTTGAGCAATAGCGCGTCTTTATGTGAAAACAGCAGTGTCAGATGGGGAGGGGGGGATTGTGAATGTGACTGAGAGAATGGAACTGAATTAAAAAAAAAAAAAAGCTAACCTTTACAATTATCATGCATTTACACTGGCTCTTACAGACTGACTGAAATCAAATGTAGGTTTTTATTCTAAAATAGTACAGTACATGCAATATTATTTGAAAACGAACAGTGTCAGATCGTCTTTGAATACACGCTGACGCTGTTACAGAAGGTGTCAGCTTATCCAGTGCAACAGTTTTAACGCACAGTACCTGCAATATTATTTGAAAGCGAACAGCGTCAGATCGGGCGCATATTCAAACCCGATCTGACGCTGTTCGTTTTCAAATAATATTGCATTAGTGCGATGGTTTTCACATATATTGTCTCTTTCATTCATCTTGTGGTTTGTAATCGGTGACGTGTGTCTAATGATTAGTGTCTCTCCTAATGTTAGTCTATAAGACTTTTTGTCTGGATTATTGCATTTCTCTCATCCACACTAAAGATACTACATCAAGTCCATAATGACATTACTACAGTACTAACTGCAGTGATACTATTGTAATGCCACTGACAAGTTGCATCAGGTAGGGATGACTCCCCCAGAGTATGAGCTGAGCTAGCAGAAGGTGCACATATAAAAACAGAAAGCCTGCAATGTCACAAACAGGATTCCATTTAGTGCAGCAGTGTTGAGCAGTCCTTTTAAGGATGGTGAGCCACCTCAACAAGCAAAGGATCCATACTGGAACTTGGCAACAGTGCTACAATATCTTACCTCAGCTGGCTTAGCATCACTGTTTTTATAGTTCTGAAATTATCTAAAAAAATATGTTCACATTTCAAAAGCTGATAATGCCAGCCACATCAGTTTGCACTGTTACACCCCATAGAAGTGAGTGACATGGCTGAAATTTTTTGATGTTAGTTTACCTGCTCTTTCAAAGTTAAATGCTAAAACATGAAACTTCTTTTATGTTGCTGATTGTTGTGATCAATATTTTATTAATATAGTCAATGTGTATTAAGAGGAAATGTCTATATGTAAGAAGTAACAAACCCAAAAGATGCTTAACATCAACAGCACTATTACTATTTACCTAAGAACATATTCAGGAGGAAGAGTTGAAGTAGTAAAACCCCTAGACCAATTAAAGAAACGCTTGAAATTTAAATTTAATTTCTATTAAGAAAAAGTCCCAAAACAAACCAACAAACTCAGGCATTTCCAAAAATGAAAAATAAGTATGAAAACACAAAAACTGTTGATAAATTCATAAATTCAAAATACCTAAACTATATTTTAAAACAAACTAAGGAATCCAAATTATAAAACAAAAATACAGTAAATAAATTAATAAAATAAAATCAAAACCAGAACAATAAGGCAAAAAGGCAGAACCAGAAAATCAGAAATGAAAACAGCCAAAGACCAATGGACTTAAAAAATAGGTTAAAACACAAGGTGGAGCCAACAGAGTAGCAGGTGCCTTAAATAAAAGATAAATCTGGGAACTGGACCAAAAAAAAATTAAAAAATGTAAACAGAAAACAGACATTATCTTAGAAAGACCCATGAAGTATAGTTTGAAAACAGGAGAGATAAAGTCTATGTATAAATTTTAACAGAGTAAGCTGGTGGTTATTGTTCCATGAAGAGTTTTTAATACTTTTGAAGATAGCATACCAGCAAAGGTGTGAAGACAAGATGAGATGTCTAAACTAATGGGAAAGGAGGGAAGGAATTTTTATGTGCCCTTAGAAATAAGCAAAATTGCACACAGGAGAAACAGAAAGGGAAAGAAACAACAGAGATGGGAAAATCTGGAAGAACTGTTGTGAGCTTGCTGATGGCATACTACACCCAGCCAAACTGAAAACAATATGACCTTCTACCAGAAATGTATGATTATTAAGTATGGGCAAATTGCAAGTGTCATTTGAGTATGGGGCTTGACTGACTGACTTTTCTGCACCAAATTTCCTAAGGCTGTAGAAGAAGCTTATGAGTACAAACAAATTACATTTCATTTATAGGGGCAGACAATTGCAGACTTTTTGGAACCCCCAATTCCTGTCCTCCTTTTTCTTTCGGCTCTTTAATAAATGTCAAGCCATCTGTAAGCTTAGAACGCAGATTCTTCAGAACTTTTAGGGAACATTTGAATATCTTCATAGTACATGTTTAATTATTCCTTCCATCTACCCATCCACGGTCACGCCAGTCCCAGCAAGCGTACAACGTGAGGCAGAAACAATCCCTAAACGGGGAGCCAGTTCATCGCTGCCGCTGTCCACTGTGTCCACACATTTAATAACAGTATACATTATTTAAATGAAGTTAAAAATGTATCTGTACAAATTAATATATATACTTTACTGCATTTCATCTTAAAAATGATATCAAGAAGATAGTGCCTGGAAATCTAAATCGACTTAGAAGCCAATCGTCATCATCTGTAAATACACTATGCAAATCCTCCATAAACTTTTTTTCCTATAAAATGGTAAAATAACAAAAACAATAATAATAATAATACAATAAAAAATGAAAAATATACAATATGAAAGCATAAGTGACTTAGGTAGTGCAATATTACAACTGTAATGCAAGTTTACAGTGAGGTAATTGTACTCTTAAAAACAAAGAGTTTTAGTGGGAGCACTTGATGTACTGATTGAGTGCATATAGAGCTCTCAGGATGAAACTGTTACTGAACCACAAGGTTTGTGCAGGAAAGGCTCTGAAGCGTTTGCTGAATTGGAGAAGTTCAAATAGACTGTGTGCATGGCTGAGTCAGTGTGTGCTAGGAGCCATACCCCGATAATTGTCTCCGCTCTTAACACAATCTGTGGTAGATTCCACACTCAGAATCTGTGAACAATGTCTGTGACTTAGTCCTACTTTTCTTTTACTGTACAGTATTTTTACTGTATATTATTGCAGAGCAGAAGGAAACTGGTCTGTTTTATTTTTTACTGGTTTAAAACTTGTATTGACTTTTTAACACATCATTTGGGAGAAATACTGTTCTTATATTATATATGTGTGGTGTAGTGGTTAAGGCTCTGTACTTCAAACCCTGAGGTTGTGGATTCAGACCCCGCTGCAAGTCACTTGAGCATATTGGTTATGTATTGGGATATAATATGTGTCTTTTTGACATGATTTATTGAGGATCTGGTTGTTTCAGTCAAAAATAAGTCACTTTCAAATAAGTGAATTGCCTGTATAATGGATTGGCGTTCTATACAAGGCTGATACTGTTTTGTGTGCAGTGTTGCCTAGGGAGTCTCTGAGTTGAATTTTGCAGAATTGAAAATGGTTTGTTATGTTATTTTATGTTAATGGAGTCTGTTCAAGGCTAGAGAGATAATAGTGATGATCTTGTTTCACTGTTCTCTAATCGGCTTTTTCCAACTTAGACATATACTAGTTCATTTCTTTGCAAAAGTATCTTTATCAAAAGACATCCATACAAAAAGCACTTGTTAAAATAGCTTTTTTCCATACCTGCTACTGTGTCTTAGGGAATTAGCATGATTGTAAACAGACTACAATAATGTTTTTCATCAAGAAGTACACCTGCGTATTAGTGAAAAAGGACAGTGAGGAGAGCCCACTCACACTTCCCTCTTCCCTCGGCCCACAGCCTCTGTCTCAGAGTAGCACAAATATATCACACTTGCAAGCAACCTATGATTCTTAGTGTGATGAGAGAAGTCACAAAATCAAAAGGAATGTTCAAGCAAATTATATAAAAAAAAAAAACCAATCTAAATCCGTTAAGTATTTCTCTCATTCTCTTGCTAAGCGGAGGTAAGGTACACACCCCGAGGCTGGCATGTGAGTTAGGAGGTCCCCGCCACCTCCTCTCGGCCTGCTGCATGTCTCTTGGATTCACGCAAATAAATCGGTACCGCAAGTGAACTATGATGCATAGCGCCATGAGAGAAGTCACAAAATATACCGGAATGTTCAAACAAATTATAGAAAAAAAAACAATTTAAATACGTTAAGTAGTTCTCTTGTGAAAAGCGGACAGACAGACAGACGTTGGATTTTATATATATAGAGATGAAAAGCTGAGAAAACTTTATATTATAACTACTTTGTAAATGGTGGAATGATGGTAAAATAATAGACATTGCAGACTCATAACTCTAGACAAAGGAATTTGATTCCTAGGCTGATCATTTTTGGCGTGGAGTGTGTAGGTTTTTCTTACATTTTAGATTCATTCTACATAGTGTCAGTATGAGTGACTATGGAGGATATGGACAAAATATCTTATGCTTTATACTATAGGGCTTGGCTCCACTTTTCAAAATCCTGAAATAGAAAAGATGAGTCCAGAATTTTATTTTATTAAAAAATATTATTTTCAAAATTTTGTTTATAAATTATTATAATTAATATAAATTATTTTACTTTTTACCAATTTGCTTTGTGCAAACTATAGAATTATTGAATATTTTTGTTTGAACTGAATTGACTTGGCATAACAATTCAGGAAGAAAAAGTAAGCCACAAAATTAGTTAACAAATGGAGGCTTTTAATTTATTTCTTATAAAAAAGATTCAGACTCAGTAAAAAAACTTGAAACTTTTCTATAAGAAATAAATAGCTTACTATTAATAAAATTGGGCTTAAATTGGTGAAATATGCCTTTGAGAAAAGTCTGAAGGCAAAATTTCACAAATTCATAAAATATGTTGCTGCAATCAAGTGGAGTTGCACTAAATGGAAAAAGCGTCCAAGAACAGCTAGAAAACAGAGTAAAATACCATTATTCCTCAGGTGACGGCATGCTTTAATAAACAAAGGTGGGTTGAGTATGTATTACTGCTCAAGTTTTAAAATGTACCCAATGTAGGTCCAATGAAGTGATTTAATGTAAAAGATCCTGGAAAAATAGAATGCCTGTACTATCTAAATGAGGAAAACCAGTACAGACCCAACAGGAATAGTTAAGCATTGAAGTGGTCCAAATATTAGATATGGCCAAATAAGTATTAATAACACTGCACTGTCACACATGTGTTTCTGGAAGACAACCTCAATGCTTTTTTAATAGCTGTTATACTCTTAGACAGAGGGTGGTGCTGTTGTCGAGTGCCTTCACTCTTCTCCCATCTCCTGAAAAGATGATTGATACCTATGATGTTATTTCCAGTTTTTGGCATTCTGGTTTGCAGATGTCATAGCCAGCTCCAGTGCCATATTGGGGCAGTCTGAAGAAAGCTCACATCTGAACAATACATACTGTTTATTTTAATAAAGTTTTTTTTCTGTTCTTTTTGACCATATAGTATATGGGGATTACAACCATGCCCCAACTCTTTCTGATGTTTCTTGTGTCTCATTACAACATATACACAATGGTTATATTCATGTTTAATTGGGGTGTGAATATGTGAATGGGCACTTATTTTGTGGAATTCAGGAAATTGCGTGTAATGTCTGGCCTGCTGTCATTTTCTTCTGAACCCAAATAAGCTCACGAAATTCCCCCCTAGACCTGGAAGCCGATGACAATTAGGATGACTAAGATAAGGAGTCCTTGTTCTGTGTAGCTATGAGTTGACTATGGGATGCATGGACCCATACTGGCTGGCTGTCTTTCACACTTCACAGCTTCTCAAGTGGTGAGAAGCACTTGTAGAGGGCTCATCTAGAGTTACGCTAAGACAATCTTTTCATTGGTGACCTTTAAGTGTAGACAAAATCTCCTGGATTGAAGGAGTGAGCAGGTCTATTCCCAGAAGGTGATAGTGCAGATTCAACCTGAGAATAAGCAAACCTGAGAGAATATGATAAGGTATTACAGTTTTCAGTGCTTTCAGTCAAAGAATGTGTATCCATTTGTTTGCAATTCAAATAGCAGTTGCAGGCTGTTGCATAGGTTGTCCAGTTACAACTTGATGAGGACATAGTCCTGTTCTGGTGGTATCCTAATAGTCATACTAAAGGTAAAATGTCTGGCTATTTCAAGTCTGTTTCTGCAAACATTTTTGCAAGTTTATTTTTTAATAGTGCCATTAGTTTCTTCAACTAATCCAGCTGATTCAGGATGGCAAGAGCAAAGAAAAGGCTGATGAACCCTTAATCCTTTACAAATATCCCCAATTACATTATTTACAAAATGCCCCAGATGACTCAGCCAGGACTGATCAACTCCCAGCTTGTGCCCAAGTAGCTTGTATCCAAGTAGCTTGTACCCATGACTCACTCCTCTTGATCCACAGCCACCTTGAGGCTTTCACTACTGCCTCTCTGGTGTTCCTGATGGCTTTCTTTTTCTGCAACGCTGTGATGCCTTGGAAATTGTAGGCCTTGCACAAGGATCAAGCCCATCTGCGGAGTTGAAAGAGGACACTGGAATACTGAAAAACCCATGACTGCTACCTGCTTAACATTGAAGTCTGCTAAAGTATTTCTTCTGATCACTAGGTCATTTCCTTCAGCATGTGTCTGACATATTATTACGGCAAGTGCAGGCGGCAACTGTAGAGCTTTAAGCTGATTTAAAAGAACCAGAGGAAGTTAGAAATCCATGATGCTTGTAAAGAGCCCTCAAATCATGGTGTATCCATCAGGGGCGCTTCTTCCCTGAGATTGTATTATTTATTGACATAGAATAAACAGACTTGAGCCATATATATTCCTTTTAGTAATCATGGTGGAAATAATCAGACAAGAGCAATATGGTACAAAGAGAGATATATTTATTGAATGTGATTCAAAATGTACCTTCTGCCCTTAAAATACAATGCATAATTATTTATACATACATATCCAGGCCAGAGAGAAGCCAGTGGAATGTACAGTCATCATTCAGTGTTTTCACTGGGGAATGCTGACAGCTATAAGTCCAGCAGGTTATTTAGTGGCATGTGGACAGTTTCTGACTTTGTGATGGATCCTCGTTATTATAAACATTCACATATTTACATATTCATAGAATCTGTTATGAATTTTGTCAGGTATGAGCAACTGCCATTTGAAATGTCTGTTATTTCTGGATTGTGCCCAAATAACACCTTTCCCTGTTCCAGTGCCTCATGGCTTCTGCAGACACACTTGCCATATATTGATATAGCAAACATCATCATTTTAAAATAGCCTGCCTAGGTGACTTTTCACATGTTTCTGTCCATCTTCCTGGCCAGTTTCACCCTGTCAGCTTATTAATGGCTTTGAAATAAATTTCACAGATTACAGTGCACACTTCAGACCTATTACTACACATGGACAACCCCAAAAGCATGGAGATAGTCAGTATAAATGTCAGCAGTTTGATCTTTAGCAAGTATAATACCCCTAGTTAATGCAAATGAATAAGAACTTTGAAGCAGAATATATGTCGGGATGTTTAGCCACTGTAATACATTCTGTTTCTATACATATGCCATAACCTGACTGAATTTTTCCATCCTCAGAATGGCTGGAGGAGAATCCACAAATTGCTCTAAGTCCACCTAACAATGGTGTGTCTTGGAGATTTGCACGAGGAGTAGCTATTTGAGAAATCATTTGCTCACAATCATGAAACTCGTTCTCCAATTCACAATCAAGCAGTAAAGGCAAAAAAGTAGAAGGACTTAATTGAGAACAATTTTGGATTTTATCATTAGAAAGACCTAAAACTGACAATTCATTTTTGTTCAGTCTAGAAGCTGTCAAGTGCTGAGTAGCTGTTGTGGTAAAAAATAATCAGTAGACAGAAAAGTTTGGGGATTTCCATTCCTTATACTGAAAAATCAATAAAAGTAAAGAAACATCGTTAACATAAGCATATTTCACAAATGAATTGACTAACAGGTTGTATACTGGTCTTAAATATGGTGGAAAAAAGAAAGAGGTGGAGTCAGGGCAGCCGGAACAGGAACTGATGTGGCAGTGAGATGGATTCTGGGTACCGGAAATTACATTATCAGAGGTTGCTGTGCTCACCGCCCTGATCCATCTGTCAGTCTCACCATCTCATCATACCTTTTCCCCCTCACTCATGAACAAGACTCCGAGATACTTAAACTCCTCCAGCAGTAACTCAATTCCTACTCAGACAGGACAAGCTAACTTTTTCCTACTGAGGACCATGGCCTCTGATTTGTAAGTACGAATCCATGCTACATGCTACTTCACATTTGGTCATAAACCATCCCATTGCCTGTTGGGCTTCACATTCCTGGTGGATGCCCACACCCACTGAGAAGATGCTTTCCTGAGTATGCAGACACAACTCTTACTGCAATTATACAGGGAATACATAGCCCATATTAGAACCCCATACTTTCCCAGCACCCCACACAGAATCCCTCTCAGAACACGGTCATTTTTCTTCTCCAAGTCCACACAAATCATGTAGACTGATTAGGTGCACTCCCATGGCCCTCCAAGATCTGAATGATGGTAAAGAGCTGGTTGACTGTTTGTTTCACTGTTCCAAAATCTGAATGGAATGCACATTGCTAGACTTGGACTTTAGGTTCCATGACTGGGTGGAGTTTCCTTTCCTGGACCTTTGCAAAAGCTTTCCCAGGGAGGCTAAGGAGTATTATCTCTACTAGTTTGAGCATACCCTCTGGTCTGCCACTGTAGAGGCACTGCTCCTGACGACCATGCAACATTAAAAAGGCATGACAGCCCAACAGTGGCCGAAGCCTTTAGCATTTCTCAGTGGATCTCCTCCACCCCCGGGGCCTTGCCTCTGCAGAGATGGTTAACTACTTCAGTGACCTCCCTCATAGAAATTAGATTTTATCCCCCATGTGTTTCTGGTTTTGCAAGAAGGTTTTAGTTCATTTAGTAATACAGAGAAAGATATGGAAGGATTTTGACAGATTTGATACAAACTGAACATTGGACTTGCTCTGTTTATTTTGAGTATTCATCATCTTTTAATCTGATTAGAGTTTCTGATCAAATATAGCAGCAGAACCAGTCTAACCTTGTCCTTGTGGATAGCTGGAGAGAGCTGCTGGAGGAGGATCCCTTGTGAGGTGGAACTTCTGCCTGGCCCAGAAGTGCTTCCTGCCCATCTATTGCTGTTTGTGTAGTCACCCTATGTACTGTATCTTCCTGTTCTAGGTAAGACATGGTGCACAATAAAAAGACTGTAGTTGAATTCCCTTTTTGAGTTGTGGTTACATTGTGCATGGGGTTTGGAGTGCAAAGTGCCTCTTAAGATCCACACTTCCTTCTCAATAAAATCACTGCAGATTGCTATTTAAGTAACCGTGATTTTCATCTTCCCTTGCATATCAAAGGTACATTTTGACCATCAACTTAAGTTTGGAAACTAATGATATACAGTTTTTGAGTTGTCAAATAACTTCCACATAAAAGAGAGATATTAGATAAAGTGGCTTCTATAAAAAAAAAAGTGAAAAAAAGGCTTACATTGGTTTTATTAGAATGTATGCTGCCTAAATTAGAACACTGCCAATTTGGGTGTAAACAATTTTGCATTTACTGAGAATATTAGTTTCTAGAAAAGCACTAATTTTCCAGGTTAGTGGATGAAAATGTTAATATCCATTGAATTTAATTGATAACAATAGCTGTAAGAAATCTGAACTGACTCCTGGTCGCGGAACAGTGGACCAGCTCTACACCCTTAGCAGGGTCCTGGAGGGTGCATGGGAGTTTACCCAACCAGTCTACATGTGTTTTGTGGACTTGGAAAAGGCATTCGACCATGTCCCACTGGGAATCCTGTGGGGGGTACTCCGAGAGTATGGGGTACTGGACCCCCGATAAGGGCTGTTCGGTCCCTGTACGATCAGTGTCAAAGCTTGATCCGCATTGCTGGCAGTAAGTCAAACCCATTTCCTGTGAGAGTTGGACTCCGCCAGGGCTGCCCTTTGTCACCAATTCTGTTCATAACTTTTATGGACAGAATTTCTAGGCGCAGCCAGGGTGTTGAAGGGGTCCGGTTTGGTGGACTCAGGATTGGGTCACTGCTTTTTGCAGATGATGGTGTCCTGTTTGCTTCATCAAGCCGTGATCTTCAACTCTCTCTGGAGCGGTTCGCAGCTGAGTGTGAAGCAGCTGGGATGGGAATCAGCACCCCCAAGTCTGGGTATCTCAGATCAAGCTGCTGCCCCTGCGACCTGATCTTGGAAAGCGGAAGAGGATGAATGGATGGATGGAAATCTGAACTGACTGACTTTAATTAAAATATTATCAGTTACAAGTTTTTAATTTTCTTTAATAATTAACTAGATTAGATTACAGATGGAACACTCTCTAAATCTGTACTGCAATATATTATGTGTCACACCTTATGCCTAACATCTTAGTAAATTTAAATTGATGACAGAAAAGGAGATCTAACATATATTTCCTACTACCTGCCATTTGTCACAGTAACAAATAATATATCTTTATTTAATAACATTGTTCTTGACTTTCCTTAAGAATTAACGACCAGTTTCCAAGTTATTGTACGTTTTCTTTTTAAACTTTTAGAGACAATTGTAACCTTACATCTTAAAATATAGTTTAAAAGAAATAAGCAGAAATGAATCAAAAGTTGGGTTATTAAGTAGCAAAATTCCTGTTCATAATTGGTGTTGAGTTTTTAAGCATTGAAACTGGCACCACTACACTGCCTGTGACTACTGTTGGTATACTTTTTCAAATTCTTTGCAGAAGAGCTGTTTCCATCTAGTCATAGACAAATATGAGAATGAAGTGATGGTCCTTTGATATTTTAGTATGTACAGAAATCCAGTACTCCCTTTTTCCTGTCTGCTGTTAAACATGATGTTAATCAGGATATAGGAAAAAGTCTCTTGGTTCCATATCAGTGTTTCCTAAAGTAGAGGTTGAGACCCAAATTCGGTCATGGACATGTGTCTGTGACGGGTCACCATAAGTTTGTGTAATAAAATTTGTGCAGCTGTTGCAGGAGTATGTGAAACAATGCCATTGATGCATCACAAAGAACTTTAGTTTCTGTGTAAAAAATAAGTATTCCCCACCTTGTGTCTCACAACCTGTTAAACAATCAGCCGCAGAAGACTAACAGCAAGAACATGTAAAAGAAAGGGGGACAAAGGAGGAAATAATATAGACATGCCTTTGAAGTGAAGAGATCAAGGTGGTAGACCCAAGTACCTCTTGGTGCTTCATGTGGAATGGGGAGTGGCTAAACATGGTTAAACGTTTAACTGTCACACTAGATTCAATTGCTGAAATGAAAATAAGGGATGCAGCACAATAATGTGATGATTTTTAGGGTATTATGAAAGACAAGTGAAATTTGGTCTGAGTATATATACAATGTGCTGTAGTAATGTTCTATGGTAAATGCAGTTTCAGTGTCCATCACAAATCTGGTCAGTGGCTCATGGTGAGGTTTAACATGCCTTGGTGAAAAAGAATTCCTTCTTGTCTCACTATTTTCAAGTGGTTCAATAAATTCCAACTACTTATAGTGTAAAGTATAGGGTGGTCCAGATCTAATTATGCAACTTTTAATGCAATGCTGGAAAATAAATGCAAGACAAAAGAATTGTTCAAAATATCTTGTAATAAATAAAAAATGGACTTACATTGAATTAATTCACTGATTTTCCATGTAATGTCCCACTTGTCCTCCATTCAGTTGTGAATTCTCTATGTAATAAACTTAATAAGTTATAGCGTAATGAAAATTTCATAATTAGATCTGGACCACCCTGTAGGTGTTTGTTAAACCACTGAGAACCATAAAAACACCAGAAAATACAAAAAAATTGAGACAAGCAGTTAGCATTCAGCACAATATCAATGATAAACATTTTAAACTGGGCAGTTCATTGAATTCTTCAGCAAGATTTATCTCATCATCCATGTAAAATACAAATATTGTATATAGTATATAATAATTTAGCATTTTTTTATTCAGTTAATTGAAGTCTTAAATGGAACCTGGGTTATGTTAAACTGTTTCCAATCTAATTTTAAAAATGTATTGTTTATGGTGACGCTCATTTGAAAAAAAGTCTCTCTAATATAAAAAAAAAATCTTGTGGGAGGGAATGACTAGGAGACGATACGTGATCTTCACATTAAGATCACGGAAGACAAATAAAAGACCCACGAGACGAAAGAGAATGGCCTCGGAGTGTCTCGCGGGGATAAAGAAAACAAGAGATTCTTGAAAGACACACCCTACTTACAAGCAATATCAGAGCACGGCCAGAAAAAAAATCAGTAGTGTAAAGGCACGCAGCACACACAGATACAGGGGTCTCAGTGCATATAAAGCATATAAAGAACAATACGTTATAAATGAAACGTGGACGACTAAAAGATTGCATTAGTACAAACAAAAGGAAATTAATTATCAGGACCAGGTGTAATTGAAAAAATAGCAGGACAAAGCGAGGTCAGAAATAAAAGGCAAAGAGCAGAAAACAAAGTCTTCACATTCGCATCATTCAATGCACAAAACGTAGAATTACACAATAATGGAACATATGCTATGAGAATCTATGATCCTGCAACAGTTAAAGCAACGACAAGTTTATTTTCAAAGAAAACACAATTCAGTCAGGTGTATATTTCTGATCACGGAGAAGCGATCACAACATGAGCAGCAGAGACACGAAGTGGTAAAAAGGACTGTGACTGTACAGGCTTTGAAATGATCGAAGGGCAGCACGACAGCAGCTGTCTCCCCTTCACAACGCAAGCAGCGTTATACGTCCTGCAAGAAAGAGATTTAACCAACCCAGGGGCAGAAATAAAGGACAATTATTGTTTTTACAACGTCATGCAAGACAAGGCAGTGAACCATCATTTAAAACAAGTCCACAGACATCTAACCTAGCAGTTGTTGGATTGATCCGACGTCATATCCTTAGTGTACGTTCAGCAAACCCCTCCCCCCCTTTCACAACATGAGCAGCATTATACGTCTGGCGAGAAAAAGATGTAACCACGCAAGGGGCCGGAAATAAAGAACAAGTATTGTTTTTACAAAAGTAAAAGTGAAAATAATGCATATGTACCAATTCCCATGAAAACAACAATCTCTTTAAATTGTATATTGCCTGCCTAAGGTAAAGTCATCCCTGATGGAGGATCGTAGGAATCGTGGGAAAGAGTGGTCCTTTCTTTGGATTAGCGCTATTTCAGCTGTGGAATGGCCAAATGGGGGAGACAGCTTGATGAATGAGGTCTCCAGGATTTAAAACAAATCCAAATCATGTTATGTGATATCATCTACTGTTAAATTCTACTCCATACTGCTAAAAGTTTTATTTTTATGCTGTACAGAGGATTTGTTTTGTTCTATGTTTTGTACTGAATTGTATTGAGCCCCTTATTTTTGACACACACTACACACCCAACCTACCTGGAAAGGGGTCTCTCTTTGAACTGGCTTTCCCAAGGCTTTTTCCATTTTTTTCCGTACAAGGGTTTTTTTTTATGGGAGTTTTTTCTTGTCTTCTTAGAGATTCAAGGCTGGGGGGCTGTCAAGAGCCAGGGCCTGTTAACGCCCATTGAGGCACGTGATTTTGGGCTATACAAAAAATAAATTGTATTGTATTGTATTGTATATCCGGTAAACCAAACACGGGGGTGGGCGAGCGAAGCGAGCAGAGCGGAGACCCCTAATTATATAAAAAATATATGGTAAGACAAAGTAAGTGAGCTCCATTGATCAAATAATTTTAACTGCTTCATTCCTTATCTTGCATTATGAGTTAAGTGATTAACTTAAGTGACCTTTCATACTATTCTTTCAAAATCACCATATCTTTACAAAGAACCCCAAGAATTTCTTTCTCTCACCTTTACTATATCGTACACTAAACATTCCCCTGGCATTGATATACCTCAGGAATCTATCCCTGTTTTGAATGATAATAACTGTTCTAGGTTCAAGTCCCAAGTGCTCCCTGCACGGAGATTGCATGTTTTCCCAATGTTTGCGTGACTTTCCCTTTAGCTGGTCCGGTTTCCTCCTACAGTTCAAAGACATGGAGGTTAGATGGCCTTAGCTTGTTTGTGTGTGTGTGTTTACCCTGTGATAGACTGGCGTTCTGATCATGTTTTGTTCGTGCCTTTCTCCTTATGCTTGCTAAGATAGGCTCCAGCTGCTCTTTGACCCAGTCTGGATTACCAGGTTAGGAAGATGGATAGATGGGGTACTGTTTTAGAAATATATTTGTTTACCAGTTTTCTGTTTTAGTAATATTCATTTGAAAAATATGCATGAAAGGAAGCAAAAACATTTACTATTGTTTTTATTATATAGCCATTTGTTATATAATAATAATAATAATAATAATAATAATAATCCTTTTCTTAGGTCCCGTTACACTTTTATAATTTGGATGTCTGATTAAAAAGTTTAAGAACCCCTGGTCTATACATTACCATACAATATTAACTTTGATTAATTTGTTGCTGGCACTCATTGTATTTGTCACTACAACCAAATAATATAATTTTTCAACTACATTAACTTTAGTTAAAATACAAACCAAAATCTAATACATCTACCACAAATACTGTAGATACTCTTAGTGCAGAGGAATTGAATAAACCATTGGCACTATCAGAATTACTAGATGCTATAAAGTCACTTCAGAGTGGGAGAAAAATTGCCTCTTACAGTGGAAAAGCAGCAGGCCCCGATGGCTACCGAGTCGAATTTTATATGAAATTCTCCACTCAGCTAGCTCCCCTATTATTAGCAACATTCACAGAAGCTAGAGACAATAAAACTCTACCTCAAAGTTTTCAACAAGCATTAATCACCATCTTTCCTAAACAAAATAAGGACTTATTACAATGTGCATCATAAAGACCAATTTCACTTCCGAACAATGAAGTTAAGATACTCTCCAAAGTCCTAGCTAGAAGGATGGAGAAAATGCTGCCTTTGGTAATATCACAAGATCAAGATAAAGATGGACACTTAGCTTCTAATCTTCGAAACCTGTTTAATGTAATATATTCAGCTGCAAAGTCAAACACCCCAGAGATATTATTATCCTTGGATGCAGAAGAAGCATCTGATATGATTGAATGGAACTACCTTTTCACTACATTGGAGAAATTTGGGTTTGGCCCTAGCATTTGTGTATGGATCAAACTACTGTATACCAATCCAGAAGCTTCAGTTTGTATTAACAACATTAATTCAGACTACTTTAAACTAGAATGTGGTACCAGACAAGGATGCCCCTTGTCATCACTACTTTTTGCAATCGCCATTGAGCCACTGGCAGTTCATTGTCAAAATGCTTATGAGATAAAGGGGATAATCAGAGAAGGACTTGAACAGAAAATTTTTCTGTATGCAGATGATATGGTACTGTATATCAGAACAACAAAATACTGTGCCTGCTGTCCTAATAGCACTAACATAATTTCAAAAGATTTCTGGTCTCAGAATTAATTTGACTAAAAGTGTGCTCTTTCCAGTGACTTCTCAAGCACACAATATTACAGTACATTGGACACCTTCCCTTTTATGATCGCAGATCAGTTTAAATACCTAGGGCGTAAACATCACAAGTAAACATAAAGCTCTTTATCAACAAAATTTTGCAGTCTGTATGGAAAAAATTAAGCAAGACTTACATAGATGGTCAATTCTTTATCCCACTTTAGCTGGAAGAATTAACATTGTTAAGATGAATATCCTTCCTAAGCTTCTCTTTTTATTTCAAAACATTCCAATATTTATCAATAAATCATTTTCTAAGAAATTAGATTCAACCATGACCTCATTTGTTTGGAATTCAAAACACGCACGTATCCAAAGAGCTACCTTACAAAGACCTAAGACAGAAGGTGGCATGGCTGTACCTAACTTTCAGTTTTATTACTGGGCAGCAAACATATAAGCTATAAAAACCTGGACACGGACACAAATAGATGAACATACACAGGCTTGGTCCACAATAGAAATACAATCCTGCAGTACTTCTTTATATTCCTTGCTTTGTGCCCCATCAAATGGAAGTTATAGCCAATATACTAACAACACAATTGTGCTTCACTGACTCAGAATATGGAACAATGTAGGAAGCATTTTAAGATAGAGAAGCTTTTATCTGTGGCACCTCTGCAGGAGAACCACCTTTTTCCACCCTCTTAAACATGCAGTTTTTAATATCTGGAAAAGATTTGGGATTAAATCATTTAGAGATCTGTACATAGA
The DNA here is from genome assembly GCF_016835505.1 of Polypterus senegalus. Lineage (NCBI taxonomy): Eukaryota > Metazoa > Chordata > Cladistia > Polypteriformes > Polypteridae > Polypterus > Polypterus senegalus. Next base: position 86,721,569 of record NC_053157.1, read on the forward strand.
CAACCTCTTTGCATCCTACGAACAGTTACATTCCAAATTTAACTTCCCAGCAACACATTTCTTTCACTACTTTCAAATTGGAAACTTTGTTAAACACAACCTGGACAATTTTCCTCACCTCCCACCTCCCTCTATGGTGGAAAAAATACTGATTAGTCTTGAGGACTCAGACAACATTTCTGATATATATAAAACCATTTTACAGTCCCTCCCTTTCAAAGATTCAAGAGGACAGTGGGAAAAGGATCTCTCACTCAATATATCAGAAAGGAGTAGAATGTAGCAATGCAGAGAATTCACTCAAGCTGCATATGTGCAAAGCATACAATTATTCAACTCAAAATTATATATTGAGCTCATCTGTCTCATTGAAAATTGTCCAAAATGTTTCCCGGGCAAGATCCAACCTGCGAACGTTGCAATCAAGTTCCAGCCTCAATGGGTCACATGTTTTGGGCCTGCACTAAATTAACATCATTCTGGACCAAAATCTTTAAATGCCTTTCAGACAGCCTCGGAGTCACAGTCCCTGCTAATACCCATTAACAGCTGTGTTTGGCGTACTTGCGGATGGGCTTAAAGTGGAGAAGGACAAACAAAATGTGATTTATTTTACTACACTATTGGCACGTAGACTTATCTTCCTCAACTGGAAGAATCCTAACTCTCCTCTTTTAAGTCAGGGGGTAACTGATATCATATACTATTTGAAACTGGAAAAATTCAAATTCGCACTTAGAGGATCTGCGCAGAACTTTTTCAAAACTTGGCAGGATCTAATCAATAACATTTTAGAATAAGCATTTAACTCTCTCAGGGCGAATGTCAACTTTTGTCAAAAGGAAAGGTTGATGGTGGTAAACAACTATAAACAGTGACAAAACCTGCCATTGTGTTTTAGTTGGGCTCTCTTTGCTGGAAGGAAAGTTATCTTTGTTGGTTTGACTGAGATTCCCTGAGCTCACACGAGTAGCAAGGAGCAAACAACGGCAAAAATTAAATTGATATCTGGCGAGAAATAGAAGCGAATGTGTAAACCAAAATATTGCATATTATCACTGAATTGGACTACAAGTGATCAAAAATAATTGCGAAGTGCCAGCATTGACTGATCAGTCCCCAGCTGGACGTGGTGCTGAAGAGGTTTGTGTGGCTGGGAGGACCGCTACTTTCAATGACAAAGTTACACACCAGATTGGGATGCACTGTAACCCGACCAACACCACGCAAAGACAGCCTGGCAGCCAGCCTGCTGTGCATTCCTGCCACAGCACACAACAACAGATGTTTTATGTTGACTTCTGTCGGCACAGACAGACACAGGAGGCACACTGATAAAACAAATAAATTTTTTATTTTTCTTTTCTTCTCCTGTGGGCAATACCTTCCCCATTCCAATAAGCACAAGTACAATCCCCACAATACCTCTTCTCTTCCTCTTGTCTCCACCACTCCTTTCTGGCAAGCTTCATCCACAGCCACCCGACTCTGGTTCCTGGAGTGGTGGCTGCTGGCTCCTTTTATAGCCCACCCGAAGTGCTCCAGGTGTTTGACAACCTCTTTCCGGCTGCACTTATGGGTGTGGTGGAAAAGCCGCCACCCACACAGGGCTCAGGAACAACCGCAGCACCACCTGGCAGCACCCCCAGATCCCAACAGTGTTGTAGAGAACTCCATCTCCCATGGAGCCCTGTGGGAATCCGAGGCACCACTGCCACCCAGGGAGGCTGCCATCTAGTGTCCCGGGGGAGGTACTGATCAGTCCATACTTGTTCCCCTGGACCATATATAGAAGAGGCATCCCGATTGGGAAAGGGCCCTGGCTGTCCACCAGAGCATGAAGCCACTGCTTTGTGTGCTTTCCAGAAAACTGTATTTTTTTGGCAAAAATATTCAGCCCTCAAAGAGTTAAAGCATTGAGGAAGCAGATTCTCTAACCATTTCTTTTTCTTCTCCATTTATCTTTATTTACTTATTAATTAATATATTTACTTATTTTTACTAGCTTTAAGTTTTACTCTGCTGCTCTCTTTCTCAGGGGTTGAGGTTGATTTTTTTTCAATCCTATTTTTGTAAACATTGATCTATTTGTATGGAATGTTGTGTGATTACAATAAAATCAATAAAATTATAAAAAAAAAAAAGTTTATATGGTCACTATTGCCATCATATACAGAGTATAGTGATTTTCTTACTTGGGTATGCTGTTTTTGTCATCTTTTCCTGAAAATGTTCAGATGATTATAAATTCAATGTGGTGTCTTGTAAAGAACTATAGTACTCTAATCTAGTATTGGATTTGAATCTGAATTTGAAACATTTTTTCTGTTGTCACAAACTTGTTTTGAACCTAGTGGTATTTGTATTTGGACTTGCCACAGTCTTGGCTGTTGATCACACCAAATTTAATTTTTGGTCTTAATTGAGATTAGCTGCCTTCTTTCAAGTGTTTTTTTTTTTTTTTTTTTTTTTTTTTCTTCAGGCCTGTTTATGTCAGGATTGTGCAAGTACAGGGGGTATTTTTTGTACATGGATTACTCGTTTAGCCGGATGTAATTGTTGACTATTTGGCAAGATCCTGGATCTGTCGGTTTTTCAAAACTCTTGCTGGATGTGTTGTCATAGCAGTAGATCCAAATCATCAACCCTGCTCGGAGCAGAGGGGTATTGCACAAAAGTAGAATTAAGAAAGCCAGGATAACAGAACAGTCGCGGCTTGACCTAGTTTAATCAGTGCATCCTGGCTTAATCCGTTGCACGTTTGCTGAGCCAGGATGAGAACGCGCGGATATGTTAAGCCAGGTGTATATAGTTTGGATAAATGCGCGTTCATGGTATTCTTAAAAAGATCACGAAATCGATCACAGAATCACCGATGCAAAAATGGACAAAACCGTGCGGCATACTTTTAAGCCTAATGAGCAACAGCTTCTTATGGAAACGTATGAAGAAGTGAAACATATAATATGTAAAAAAGGCAATACAGCTGCTGTAATAAAGCAAAGAGAGAATGCCTGGCAAACAATAGCGGACCGATTGAATGCGTAAGTAGTCCAAATAACCAGTGCTCCACTGAAACCCTCATAATTACAATTCAAGGAGTTACTTGTCATTTTCAAAAATAATTGTATACTTTGCCTTAAATGTGTCCAGTGGACATGCATTTAACATGAAGAATAATTGCAAACACTTACCCACTATATGCATCTATTTGATATATTTAGTTTATTTTATGTCTCTAATGTGTTTAATCCTTTTACTCTTATCTATTTGTATGTAGGTTTTGTTTCTAATTAATTTGATGTAATCTATAATCAGATAATTTGCTCTATTTTTATCCATCTAATCTATTTTATCATTTGTATCTTTCTATTCCTCTTAAAGAACAAACATGTCTGGCCAAAAAAGGACTTGGCAGCAAGTCAAGATTAAATACAAGAATATTTTGCAGGCTGGTAAGTGACTTGTTTGCTGAGAACATAGGTGAGATGTGAACAAAAGAAAGCTGCAGGACATGGACCTTGACATGCAAATTAAACGCAAGACACTGAGGAAACTAGAACTGGAAATCCAGAAACTACAAACAGAAGTAAGTGACTTCAGTTCATACTGTAACCATGACTGTAACCCAATGTATTAATCATCATAATTTGTTCTGTCCACAGCTCCAAGCTGACAAGTGATAACAGCAAAATAATAAAAGAAAAATATTCCAAAACCATTGTGGTCTTCTACAATTTTTTTATGACTGTCAGGTACACTTTATAGTGATCGATCCAGTGAAGTGGAACTAGAATTTGGGAAGATAACCACAGTGTGTGCTACTGATGCCAAATAAAATGCATGTACACATGAAAAAGTTATATAGCCTACATTATCCTTTATTAAGGGATGGGCTAAATCAAAACTAAATTAACTGAAATAATTTGCAATGTATTGTTCTCTAACAAGTCTACCATTTCTGTTATCTGGGAATATGGCAGCATTGTCCCAATCAACATCCAAAGCAACTCTGGGAGCCCTTTCTTTTCTTAGGCTGGCAATATTGTGCAGCACTGTGCAGGCAACAGTCACGTCGCATGCTCTGTCTGGGAAGACCCTCAGGTGGTGCAGGCACTGAAATCGGGATTTCAGGAGGCCGAAGGTCATTTCAATTCGAGCCCTGGTTTTGGCATGGGCATGGTTGTAAGCTTGCTGTGCTGGGGTTTGGGGGTCTGTAAGGGGAGTCATCAGAAATGTCTCACAGGCATAACCTTTGTCCCCCAGCAGCACACCAGAGAACTCACCTGTGAATACAAAACATAATTCTTACAAGTACTGTACTCTTGCTGTTCAAGGTGCTTAAAAAAAATGGGGTGGTTTACCTAGAGAGAGTCTCTGGTAAATTCTACTGGCCCGAAAGATTCTGGAGTCGTGGCTAAGCCAGGCCACTTTGCCTCTAAATTTGTGATAAGGCAGTCAGCATCACAGATCATCTGTAACAATATATAGCCTATTAAAATAATTTAATGCACAGAATAATTATGTAGCTGACAGTAACCATTACTTATTCTTACCTGAACATTGACACTGTGGAAGGATTTCCTGTTCACATAATCTCCCTCATGTGCCCCTGAGGGCGTTGGATACTGAATATGGGTGCAATCCACTGTACCAATTACATTAGGAAAAGCTATAACACAAAACAATGACTGTCATACTGTGACTGTGCTAATGTAACATTTTGTAGTAATCTGTTATTATTCATGTTACCTGCAATCTTGTAGAACTCCTCCTTGATGTGGATGAATCTTCTGTGGCCAGGGAAGGTGATAAATATGTGCACAAGAGATTTCAATGCCAGACTTACTTTTCTTATTGTGCGGCAAATAGTGGCTTTATTGAGGTTTTCTGCATCACCGACAGAATACAGAAACATGCCACTTGCAAAGAATCGCAGTGCTATGCAGACCATCTGTGGGACAGTGAGAGCATGGCTCCGTGCGGTCCTGTGCTGTATGTTTGGACCCAGCAGCCTACACAAATATCTGATGCCATCACTTGAGAATCTGTACCTCTCAGTCAGATATTCGTCTGAAAAGGCCAATGGGTCTGCCCTATCTCGGAAGACTCTGAATGCTCGTCTGAGTATTAAAACTTCCTCATCAACTACATCATTCAACAAAGGGCAAGCCATTGTGGATAGGAAACACACAAATCTTTAGTCTATATATACTACGTATTGACCTCGTTACGGACTTAATTGAAACCACATTTGCAAATTGAGGAGCCATTTCTTATTATCTCATCAACTGCAATAAAATATAATATATTGATATTTTTATCATTCAACAATACATTTCTACTGTATACTTGCATATATAGATATACATAGTCTATATTCTATTTCTCATATTGTATAGTATAGTTCTTTTGCACTGTGTTGGCATTCATTGTGGACAGCAAAGTAATAATTGCTCAGGAAAATGTGCTTTCCTCACTGGGTGTTTTAAATCTCTTTAAATCTCGAATAATATATATTTTCATCAAACCTCTGACAGTGAAATGAACAGCAGTTTTCAATAATAACTAAAATGACAGTACGCATAAATAGATGAATGACAGTATATCTAGTTTTTTAATGCAGGACCATGAAATGACTAAAACACATTAATATCTAGTAGGATTTAGGGAGGAACTAGCCGATAAATCACTAAGATTAATCTTAGCCTGGTTGTTAGCCTGCTCTGGAGCAGGCTAGCTGCAAAGTGTAAATCTCCATAGTAACTTAATGTAGATTAATTTAGCCTCCCTTCATGCAACCGAGTCAGGGCTAAATTCAGCCCGGATAACCAGAAAATCCCAGCTTAATTCCTTATCTTGGTTTTGTGCAATACCCCCCAGGTTTGTTCTATGTAAACAAGGATTAGCTCACACACTTAATCAGTTTCCATGCATGGAATTCATTCAGTCATGGCGTTGCCGTTCATGAATGAGCTACCAATTGATATCGATGCACAAATTATAAGAAGAGAATTTCATATTGAGAGGGTTTTGCGCGATCGGCAAGATCCTTTATTGTTTCCGGAGGAAATTCTTTTCGGAAGACACTGCTTTCGCCGAGGGGGAATATTGTATCTCAAAGATTTATTAGCACCTCATATTCAAAATCAAACTAGGCGAAGTCGGGCTCTCACAACCACACAGACAGTATGCATTACTTTGAGTTTTTTTACAAGTGGCACTTTTTTTATATTCTGTAGGTGATGCGGAAAATGTATCTAAAAGTGAAGTTTGCCAGGCAATTTGTAAAGTCTGTTTGGCTCTGAAATATTTCCTTCTGGTTTTCATAGTGTTTCCTGGACACCTGCGTGTGCAGACAATAAAAGAGGTGTTTCATGCCATTGCAGGTAGGTAATACACAGGCAAAAACACCCACAGTTCCATAAAGAATCTCACAATCAGCCTAACATTCTCATTACCCAGGATTTCCAAATGTGATTGGGGCACATGGGACTGATCAGAGTGGAGTCTGATCAAACATTATTCCAAAAGTGTACCTCTCCTCCTGATGAATAATCAAACACAGTGTCTTCATCAAATATTTGACCGTCAATATCTCGTTGGTCAGGCACAAATTCTAGGGATATGACATTCACTGCAACTGACCCAACAAAAAAAAATGCCCTCACAAACAGGGCGATGGGCATTTTTCTGGAGAGCCAACTCTGCAGGGGTTAGGTCTGAAACGCGTGGACCTCCACCTGTTTTTTGCTTATCTGCCTTCTTATTAGCTTTAAAATGAATGTTTTTTATATTATATATGATTCTTTATGTCAATAATTCTTTAAATAGTTATATACCAATATTTACCAGTTTGAAGTATATTCTTGTACTTCACTTTAACCTGTTCCCATGTTCTCCTTGTGCTCACGTTTGATTTGGAATTATGACATATTAAATAATAATTAATCTGACACATAGGAAATGAAACACTACATTCACTTTTTGCCAGCCATCTTTTCTGATTTGGGCTGCTTTTGCAGTGTTACCCCTTGTGCCTATTAAATCTTGAAATTCTTCATATCCTTTGAATAAAAGGTCCTGCTCCACTTGTGTGAAAATAAAATGCGCCCGTTCTTTCATCATTTTGTTGCAGTCTATCAAAGACTTGCCGATCATGTTTTCTAGACTCAATATATATGGGCTTTTCAATCAGTGCTGGTGCGCACATTCATCTCAGATGATTAGATCCAGCTAGACTAATCTACTACACGGCTGCATTTGAAAAACTGATTTATCCTGGATTAGCTTCACCGGCATTAACTCATCCAAGATGAGGCATCTGGTTTCGGATGATTTAAGCGACATGCGGAAAATACCCCCCTGGTCTGAGCCCACTGTGCTTATTTTCTTTGTGCACTTTCACTTTAATTTCTTACTGTTAGATTCACATTTGAAAATGTCCTGATTAATTCTATTTAACTTTTGTAATTAGTAATATTTTAATCTTTTTGTACAAATGTTTAATCATTACCTTCCATGGGTGCCATTGACCAGTAGAACTGACTGCATGCCCAACACCCTGTCATATCATTATGAACACAAGTTAATGACTCAAGGTTATTCTGATCAAGAGAACTTTAGTGACAATTAAGGCAAGGCTTGGCAACTGCCTGTGATTTTGACTTTTGCTTAGCCTGTTGTTCTGATTTATTAAACTTTTGAGAATTCAAGTTTACCAGCCCCTATTCATTAGAAGACACCTCAATCGTTCTGTTCCTTCATTGCAACAACTAGTGTGGTTTCACTGCAGCTGTGGCTTAATTTGTTTAAAAATATTTTGCGTTCTCTGGATTTGCATATTATAAATACTTACAAACAGAAAAACAATATTAGGCTGATTCAAAAACTGTTCATCTAAATAGATATAAAGTATTTTGTCAATCAATGTGCAGATTATTTGGTCATAACCTTTATTGGTTTTAAAAGAAAGTAATGATCCATAACTTCCATTATGAAGTCAAAAGAAAAGAAGATGCCAAATAACCAAGAATAAAAAACAATCTGCATTAGTTACAGATACAAAAAAAAATAACAGGATATATGGTAAAATGTTTTCTTCCATAAAAAAATAACAAAACAAAATGGAATTATGACAAAATCACTTTACAGGCCTACAGTTAATACTGAGCTTATTTTAACATCCTGCTTCTTATATATAAAGTCATTAATGGTATAACATTTCCTTACCTTAAAAAATTACTCTATGGTGTATATTGCAGTAAGAGTGCAATCCTCCCTAAAATTCTAAATAAATTAAACTAGTGTAGAAGGCATAGCTTTTCATTATAGGGCACCCAAACTCTCAAATGATTTGCCTACTAATATTAGAAGAAGCCCAGTCGGCCTTTGCAATTAAATGGCGGTTTAAGACTTACTATTTTTTGCACAGCCTACCCTTGTTACAGTTGCTACTGTGGTTGTATCTTATATTGCCTTTTAATTAAATAATTGCTTTTGTGTTGTCATTACTGAGTCTTTTCCACTTTCATTCTGTTCTTGGTGTCTGTGGTGGCACTTGATCTGCCTTGTAGGTCCATCATAGTCCTTGTAGGACTGTGTGGAGAGGGTGTCTGACTTCCACTTCCTGGGAGTCCACATCATGGAAGACCTGTCCTGGGGTGTGAACGCAGCTGAGCTGGCGAAGAAGGCACAGCAGAGACTGTATTTCCTGAGAGTCCTCAGGAAAAATAACATCACCCAAAAACTGCTGGTGTCCTTCTATCGCTGTTCTATTGAGAGTATCCTGTGTTACTGCCCCTGCGTTGGGTTTTCCAGCTGCACAACAGCGCAGAGGAAAACACTTCAGTGGATCGTAAAGACTGCCCAGCAGATCATCAACTGCTCTTTACCCCCTCTGGATGAACTGCACATCTCTCACTGCCTCAGGAAAGCAAAAAATATCTTAAAAGTCTCCACACACCCCGCTCATGACATGTTCCAACTGTTGCCATCAGAAATCAATGCATCAAAATAAAGACAAATAGACTGAAAAACAGTTTCTTGCTTTCTGAATGCCACCTAATCACCTCTAATGCAGCAGCGCAATAGATGAACTCTTGTGCAATTAAGGTCTTGTGTTGAATGTTTGTGTTCTACCTTATTTCTTCTTATCCTTTCTTATCGTATTGTAATTATATTTATTTATATTTTGACACTGCTGGGACTGCACCCAATTTCTTTGTATTTGTTACAATGACAATAAAGATATTCTGATTCTTATTCATACTATATGTCATTGCATATCAGGGTTCCCATTGCCTTTAGGGCAAGTTGGATTTTAATTTGTCACCCAAAGACAATGTAATTAGTACTGAAATAATTTTAAAAATCATCTTCATATAATTACAATACACAAAAACCTAATGTATATATATACTGTACAGTACGTATCCACATCCCATTTTATCTGTTAAGTTTGTCACATTTATCTAAGTATATGCACACCTATATAATGAGAAAGTTCATATCAGAATCTATATATATAATTCACTAAGGCAAGACACCCATGGAAAGGCAAGACAACCATGGAAAGCACGCCAGAAGGGGCGTGGATACGCTAAGCCGCCGACAAGTGAGACACCTATGGCTCACGCAAGAAGGAGCCACGCACAACTCCAAGACCATTGGATACGACGACAACTCACAGAGCCACGCCCACCAACTCAGACGCGACGACACAGAAAAACCGGCGTCATTTATATTCGTCTGTTGTAGAGGTCACATGCAGCTCCGACCCATGTTGACTGTTAATAGAGGCATGTTTCTCGTGGAGGTGAATCGCCATATGCAGCGTGTAAAACTGTTTGCGAGGGGTATCCCATGGAATCCTTAAAACATTCCCGTACAACTGAGGTTAAAACACAATGAAGTGAACAGTCTTTAAAAAATGAGTTTTCGGTTACGACGCACGACCGCGTGTACCATAGCAAACTGTTTTACATGCTACATACAGCAATTCGCATCCGCAACAAACATGCGTCTTCTTAGATGCTCCTGCACTTTGTACACACCCCCCTCCCACCTCGCTGTTACCGTGGTCGGGTGTCTTGGTGGATTATATATAGAGAGGCAGCCAAAACCGCACAGAGCAATGAAAAGTCTACGTGAGTCACAGGTGCATCTGGACTGTACAAAGACGACAACGACTCGAGTGACGAGTTGGAGGTGGGCACATGAGCAGGCAGTGCATACTGAACGAGAAATCAGCAGACTAGCATGACGGAGGGAGCGAGTGGACGTCCTTCTCCTCTCCTCCCGTTCCACCCTCCGCACCTGAGCGCCACACGGACAATTGTGTGTTGGTTCGTTCCGTGCATTGTTACAATGTTGCTTTTCTTGCTGATTTATTACATTACCGATTTTTCAAATGTTAATTTTCTCCCTGTGCTTAAAAATTATTTAAAAAAACCGGCCTGATTATGCGGCGTATGGTACGCCGTGGGTTGGCTAGTTAAGAAAGAATATATTATTGCAAATGGCATTAAAATAACAGAGGACCAAACACATTTTGCAGAAAAAAATGCCAATAATACCAAAATAAAAAAGAATTTAAAAAAGACTGTATCTTTGCAGCTGAATAATAAGAACGATAAAAATATTAATATTATGAAAATAATAACCACTTAAACTGTTAAATAAAATATTACTTAATAAATAGCAGAATTTCAAAAAGAACAGGAGTTGAGAACAGAGAGATATATACTGTATGTGATAACTGCACAGGATAAAGAGTCAGCAACAAAATTAATATAATTTTGAATGCTCATTTTTTATCTTATTTGTTGAATGGTTAGTACTCTCACTTTGACAGGAATTGGACATAAATCCCTTAATAAATAGGCTGCATTCTAATATATCTATTGAATAATATTGTATGACCACATTTATATTGAGCACAGACAATCAGCTTTTTGTTAAGTTTTCACAATGTGTTTTTCTTGAAGTACTTTAAATGTTGGAATATGCATAAATCACATATTAGACTTACATATAATGTATATAATAAGGAAGGTTTCTGTCACTGTAACTCACCAGCAGTTTCATTACTTCATATAATATATTTCACATGTGTTTTTGGGAATCTTTATTAAAACAGTTACAGATATTGCATAAGTGCATTTTTTTGCTGTATATGGTCAGTAAAAACAATACATCGACCAACCAAACCATAACTGTTGAAATATGTTCTTTTTTACATCTAGCTCACCTTTCCCAAAGCTGAGCTTGGTAATTTCTTCCATTGTGGTAATATCATTGCTATTATGGGCATGCACCAATATTAGTAGTGTGCAATTAGAGGCAAAGTTCAAAAAAGAATTACTATGGGTGTAACATTTCTGCAAATAACACTCACTAGGTGGATAATGGGATCTATAGTATATCATGTAACATTGATAACTGAATACAGTTTATGCATTCTAGTTATAAAATCTTCTAGCACTGTTATACCATGGAAGACCCAAAGAGTGCCTGATCATAAGAGAACATGCTGAGAGCTGAGCGTAAATGGAGAAAAACTAAACTGATTGACCATTATGAAATATTGACAGTTAAAATAACATAATACAACAACATAGTCTGTCTTGAGAGGTGCTGTTATTTCTCTAGAATTATAAATAACAATGCTAGTAATCCAAGAGTTTTATTCTCTACAACTGATCGTCTGCTAAATCCAGGTCACTCAATGGAATGCCTCCAAAAAACTTCCACTGAAACATTTGACGCTTTTGCTGTATTTTTTGATCAAAAAATTAAAGACATTACAAATAATATAGTACATCTCCCCAATGATGAACCTCTTAAACCCCGGTACTGCATTTTAAACAAAGTAAATTCTTTCACCAGAATAGATTTACCTAATTTATATAAAATAATTTCTCAACTGAGACCCTCCACCTGCGTCCTTGCCCCAATACCAACAAGTTTTTTCAAAGAAGTATCGGGCGTGCCAATTGATAGTATTCTTGACATAGTAAATTCGTCATTAGATATGGGGGTCTTCCCTGACTGTCTTAAGAATGCTGTAGTTAAACCCCTGCTCAAGAAAAATAATTTTGACTCCTCTGCTTTTGAAAATTTTAGACCTATTTCTAACCTGCCTTTCTTAAGTAAAATTCTAGAGAAGGCAGTCATTATGCAGCTTAATGATCACCTCAACAAACATGCCATTCTTGATAAGTTTCAGTCAAGTTTCAGAACAAATCACAGTACCGAAACTGTACTCGTTAAAGTAGTAAATGACTTGTGGGTAAATGCAGACAGAGGCTGCTTATCTGTCCTCATCCTTTTAGACCTGAGTGCCACATTTAACACCATTAATCACAATATTCTTAGAAATTGCCTTAGTCAATGGGTGGGCCTCTCTGGCAATGTCTTAAATTGATTTGAATCCTACCTAGCAGGTAGAAAATTCTTTGTTAGTTGTGCTAATTATACTTCAAAGACACATGATATTCTATATGGTGTTCCACAAGGCTCTATCCTGGGTCCACTGCTCTTTTCGATTTACATGCTTCCGTTAGGTCAGATTACCTCGGGCCATAACGTGAGCTACCATAGCTATGCTGATGACACACAACTGTATTTATCAATAGCGCCTGACAACCCAGACTCTCTTGATTCACTGACACAATGTCTTACTTGTGTTTCTGAATGGATGAGTAGTAATTTTCTCAATTTAAATAAAGAGAAAACAGAAATTTTAGTGATTGGCAATAATGGATATAATGAGGTTATTAGAAATAAACTTGATGCATTAGGATTAAAAGTCAAGATGGAGGTAAAGAATTTAGGGGTAACTATTGACTCTGACTTGAATTTTAAATCACATACAGTGGTGTGAAAAACTATTTGCCCCCTTCCTGATTTCTTATTCTTTTGCATGTTTGTCACACAAAATGTTTCTGATCATCAAACACATTTAACCATTAGTCAAATATAACACAAGTAAACACAAAATGCAGTTTTTAAATGATGGTTTTTATTATTTAGGGAGAAAAAATCCAAACCTACATGGCCCTGTGTGAAAAGTAATTGCCCCTTGTTAAAAAATAACCTAACTGTGGTGTATCACACCTGAGTTCAATTTCCGTAGCCACCCCCAGGCCTGATTACTGCCACACCAGTTTCAATCAAGAAATCACTTAAATAGGAGCTGCCTGACACAGAGAAGTAGACCAAAAGCACCTCAAAAGCTAGACATCATGCCAAGATCCAAAGAAATTCAGGAACAAATGAGAACAGAAGTAATTGAGATCTATCAGTCTGGTAAAGGTTATAAAGCCATTTCTAAAGCTTTGGGACTCCAGCGAACCACAGTGAGAGCCATTATCCACAAATGGCAAAAACATGGAACAGTGGTGAACCTTCCCAGGAGTGGCCGGCCGACCAAAATTACCCCAAGAGCGCAGAGACGACTCATCCGAGAGGTCACAAAAGACCCCAGGACAACGTGTAAAGAACTGCAGGCCTCATTTGCCTCAATTAAGGTCAGTGTTCACGACTCCACCATAAGAAAGAGACTGGGCAAAAACGGCCTGCATGGCAGATTTCCAAGACGCAAACCACTGTTAAGCAAAAAGAACATTAGGGCTCGTCTCAATTTTGCTAAGAAACATCTCAATGATTGCCAAGACTCTTGGGAAAATACCTTGTGGACCGATGAGACAAAAGTTGAACTTTTTGGAAGGCAAATGTCCCGTTACATCTGGCGTAAAAGGAACACAGCATTTCAGAAAAAGAACATCATACCAACAGTAAAATATGGTGGTGGTAGTGTGATGGTCTGGGGTTGTTTTGCTGCTTCAGGACCTGAAAGGCTTGCTGTGATAGATGGAACCATGAATTAATACTGTCTACCAAAAAATCCTAAAGGAGAATGTCCGGCCATCTGTTCATCAACTCAAGCTGAAGTGATCTTGGGTGCTGCAACAGGACAATGACCCAAAACACACCAGCAAATCCACCTCTGAATGGCTGAAGAAAAACAAAATGAAGACTTTGGAGTGGCCTAGTCAAAGTCCTGACCTGAATCCAATTCAGATGCTATGGCATGACCTTAAAAAGGCGGTTCATGCTAGAAAACCCTCAAATAAAGCTGAATTACAACAATTCTGCAAAGATGAGTGGGCCAAAATTCCTCCAGAGCGCTGTAAAAGACTTATTGCAAGTTATCACAAAGGGGGCAAATAGTTTTTCACACCACTGTATTAATCAGATTACTAGGACAGCATTTTTTCACTTAAGAAATATAGCAAAAGTTAGACCTCTTATAACATTGCAAGATGCTGAGAAATTAGTTCACGCTTTTGTTTTCAGTCGACTAGATTACTGTAACGCACTCCTCTCGGGACTACCCAAAAAAGATATCAATCGATTGCAAATAGTGCATAATGCAGCTGCTAGAATCATAAGTAGAAAAAGAAAATCACTACATTGGTTACCTGTGTCATTTAGAATTTTCTTTAAAATCCTACTTATGGTTTACAAAACCTTAAATAATCTTGCTCCATCTTATATTTCGGAATGTCTTACACTTTACACTCCAAATTGTAACCTTACTAAGATCAGACCTTACTTTTATTCTGTATTAATCAGTGTTCCTTTATTTTAATTATTATAAATTTTGTCTTATTTCTTCTTCATCATGTAAATCACTTTGAGCTGCATTATTTGTATGAAAATGTGCTATATAAATAAATTTTGTCGTTGTTGTTGTTGTTGTAGATAGGCTAGATCAGGGGTGGGTAATGTAAGTCCTTTAGAGCAGCAGTATCTGCAGGTTTTTGTTCCATCACAGTTTCTTAATGAGAAGTCAGTTATTGCTGATGAAGCACTTATCACTTAAGTGACATTTTATGTCCTTCATTTTAGTGGTCTTGCTTGTTAAGCTTCCCCACCCTTAATTGTTTATTTCAATCTTAAAAAGCTGCATTCAGCTGATCAGAATCAGTCTACTTGATTTTCAAAATGTAATTATTTATCTGCAAATTAATAAACATGAATAAAAAATAGGGGAAATCTTTTTTTGTATGACAAAGAGGTGAATAATACTTGTTAACCATTGAATGCAATAACCCAGATCAATCAATCAAACTTTCATTTTTTCAGTATACTGAAAGTCCTTTCATACTATATTTCAAAGTAAATTAGTTATAGCAAAGTTAAAAGGATACTGTTTTCCTTCCAGTGGAAACTATGTATTTTATAAAAATTCTGAGCATATTAAATCAATAACAGCAAATTTCACGTGGATTGGCTGATATTTTATTCTGTGTAAGAACATGAAAGCAGTCATTTTATTTTTCCTAGCTTCAAGCTCTGCAGCTTTGGTGTTATTTGATCTGCAACCCACCTGTTTCTTGACTTGTCTTCAATTCAAATAAAAAAATCTTCAACTTTTGAGTCGTCTGTTCCACAAATCCTCCTATTTTCTCTCTGGCTTATCATCAAAAATTATAGTCAAAAAAAGCCAGAATGTATTTTGTTTCTTTTTACAGAATATTGAGTAGGACTGAATGTTTCTGCAACACAGTTTTTCCTACTTTTACCTTTCTGTCACATTTTTGGAAAACACTTGGTGGAGTATCCTGTGTTTCTAAGATTGGAAGAATAGTGATCCGGAATAAGCTTACTTAAAACACAGGAAGCAAAGAGTCTGGCAACAGAACTAATGCGGCAAAATCAGGTTCAAAAATAAGACTTTTGATTCCAAAGGCCAAAACTCTTTTAAAATTATCACAGTGTTAGCCTGGCATATGTCTATTGGTAAAATATTCCAGAATTTTGCAGTATAACAGCAAAAGTCCGCCTCATCAATGCTTTTATGCTTAGCTCTTGGAATAATGAGCAGACTCTCTATTAGAAGATATGACCTAGAGTGTAGGGGAGCAAGCATTCCAAAATATTGGAACAAGCAAAATTATTTACAGCTTCACAGTAATCTAGTTGACTAAAATCAAAAATGTGAATTAGTTACTCAGCATCTAGCAATGTTATAAGAGGTCTAACTTTTGCAATGTTCCTTAAATTGAAAAATACAAACCTAGTAGTATGGTTAATGTGTGATTTAAAATTTAGGACAGAGTACAAGATTACACCTATTTTTTTTTACTTTCACTTAGACTGTTAATACTAAGGGATCAAGTTTATTTCTAAGATATTCACTGTTTCCATTTTTGACAAACACTAAAATTCATTTTTTCCTTATTTGGCACAGGAAAATTACTACACTTCCATTCAGAAATTTGGATCAGAGTGCCCACAGGGTAATATAGATAAGTAAAGCTGTGTGTCATCTGCATGGCTGTGGTTAGTTCAACTTGTTTTTTGAGATAAACTGACCTAATGTGAGCATGTAGATTTAAAAAAAGCAGCATGCCCAAAATAGGTCCTTGCGGTACATTGTATACAATATAATTGACCTTCAAAGTACAATCAGGAAACTATTGAGACAAAACAACATCTATATCCACTTTGGATACATCAACATTCATATCAACTAGAAGAGTATTTTCATTGTGATGTAGGTAGAGAAATAAGCAATTTCTTAACACTAGAATTACCAGAGCCTACGAAAAACTCGTAGATCCTTCCCGTCCATCACCTTCGCAACTGTTGAATCTGATGTTATCTGCTTTAGTCTGTTTGGAATGGCACTTTAATAGCAAAGGAGAGAGTTAAAAAAAAGTTAGTGGCACTATGAACAGTGCTGCACATCTTCTCTATGACATACTAACCCAGTACTTTCAGCCTACAAATTATTTCGCGGAAGAAATGCTACTGGGGTCTTTTATACCAACAGCGATAGTATGTGTGCATAATGCCTCACTGTGATTGTGACTTCCATGTCAGAAGGTTTCTTTCTTTTTAATTTTCATTACTTATAGTCATTGTGGTGTGTGTTCATAGTGTGTATGTCAGTGTGTGTGTGTATATATATTCTATTCTTGAAATATTTCAGGTTTTATAATATTTATAATAAGATTGGCTTAAATGCGAAAGTCAATAGGTAATAGGTTTGATAATATTTAATTTAATACCTGATCTATCCTACCATCATCAGAGGGAGATCAGGTCATGGGAAGAAAAACACTTTCATAAATGAACACATATGATTCTTTGCTGTGGTTGATGTGGAAACAGATAGATAGCAGTACTCTGGTTTTGTTTGGTTCTTGGTCCTTCTCTCAGTGCTGTTCAACTTTAACATAGGTTTTTATTCAAACTTTCCCCATTGGAGTTTTGATCACATTATTGTAAGTATATTGCATTGAGGAGGAGGTGATATGGGGGTCCCTCTTGAAGTTTTGTACGGGCAGTCCAAAATACAGTTATGATTATGTATTTTATTAGATAGGCAACCTTTTAGGCAACCCTGTTATGATTATGGGTTTTATTAGATAGGCAACAATTTTATAATCTTAGGTTATTAATCGGGACGCCTGGTCACTGTAGTAAATTATGCTAATCATGAAATAGTGAATCATTGTATACAGTAGTTAATAAAGCTGTGAGGTTGGTTTAGAGTAAGGTGAATACTGAGTAAATGTTTATTTGCTCTGTGCACAAAACATTACACGCCACAGGGTATGTATTTATATTTAGACAAGCTTTTGTTTTTATTGATTGTATTTTAAACTGTTATGGTTAGGAGGATCATTTAGCTTACTTGTTATGACATGTAGCACTAGGACATGTGAAATGCACTAGTTCTTTTCTGCGTATGTTCAAGCTGCTGGGAAGTCTTCATAGAACAGAAACAACTTGCAGATGCAGAGGATTACATGCGTGCCTAGTTTGACTTGTCAACAGATAATTGCTGCCCTGCTTACGCAAGCAATCACCAATAGAAACGGAGTTCCTACCCATGCTTGCAGTCTGCAGGAGTTTCATTACCTTTGTATTGAGGATTTGTTTGCCATCAGCAGCAGATTTCAGAGTAGAAAAAGAGGAAAATTTACAAAATATACAAGTCAGTGTAACCACTCTCAAGGTAAAATTTTAACAGTAAACTAACACATAAAACTTCGGTCGTTTTATGATACACACGTTCACAAACTTGTCAATGCTTTTCATTGAAAGAATGTAAAATTTAAAAACTTTGTAACGTGCGTTATGTTCAAAATATCTCAATGAAAACTGAACTGTATCAACAAATTTCCTTAAAGTGAAAGTGTGCCACATTTCAACAAAATATATCCACAAGAGCCTGCACTTAATTGGTTGCTTTGCGCATTATATCAAAATGCACCTAAAAAGACAGGAGGAGTGAAAGATACTGTAACTGTAAGTGATAATCCATTAATATAACACAGATTTTAAACACAAACCTGAGTCAAAAGAGGGGTGTGCTGCATTTTAATGAACATACTTGAGTTAGTATAGAAGACTGCAAGACCAGCAAGTAGAGAAACACAAGACTATGAGTTTTAAAATATGATCAGTGATTGTTTTTTAACTGAATATGTTAAAACACCAAGAAAGAAGCCTATATAGATTTAATATTTTTAATAATCAAGGTGGGACTCACTATATATGTGCTATTGATTTGGTAGCATCCAATAATAATGCTATACAAATTTCTGCAATATTTTGGCAGAGAACACACACAAAAATGAAAATTATTGAATTAAATTTAGTAATGCTAATTTTAAAAAGATTTAATAGAGTTTTATTTAAAGAAAAGTGGATTCATTTTCTTTTGTATGACTATTGAGGAAGAGAAAGATAGATTTAAAAGAAAACATCAGACAATGAAGTAAATGTTAACCTAAAATTTAGAGGCAATAGCAAACTGTGAAGAAGTTGGAAAATATCCAGTAGCTGCAAAAAAATTTATTAATGGGAAATGATTTGGAAATTACAGAGTGAGATGTACAGTATTAATAAAATTAAGCTGAAAACAAATATATCACTATTAACAAAAAACATTTATGCATAAGTGCTCAGGGAAACTATTGATTGTAATTGTTGCATGCTGGGGAAATTACCAAATGTCCTTTTTAATTATAAAGGTGATTTAGCTAATATTAGTAACTATAAACTATTTACCACAATGCTTATTGGAAACCTTAATTAAGTAAAGATCACTCAAAATATTTCAGTGCATTTAAGTGCATTTACATTTACTTAACATTGTTTTATGTCAGGAGATTACGTTTCACTAGTATAACACAATTTTAGAAGAAACAAGAGCATTTTATCACTTTGGGGTATACGCTATTATTCTAGGCATTGAATTAGTATTATTTGTATTATTAAAAAAATGCTATATAAATTAAATTAATTTGTATTATTACCTTTATATTCAGAATTTGTTTTACTTTTTTTATAAGGCATTTCATGAGAAGCTGAAAAGCTTGTGATCAAATTATAAGAAATAGGAATTCAAGGCACCATACGCACATCTGTGGAAGATTGGCTTAAATGCGAAAGTCAATAGGTAATAAGTCAAAAACTTTTTCTGAATATAGATTATGTTGTTTGGGGCCTCAAGCCTCAGTGCTTGAGTTGATCTTTTTAATTTATTGAAATGAGTTAGATAAATATGTATCTAATAAACTAATTAAGTCTGCTGATAGATGACAGATCCCTTAAAGACAACAAAACCATTGCAAATAGTCCTGGAAACATTCTATTCTATTACAGGCCAGGTGAATGTTAATGTAAATGGATTTAAATCCTTAAAGATTGGGAGTTAAAACACAGTATTATATATAGTCATTGAATGGGTGATTCATAACTGGAAATTATGCCTTAGAAAAAAGAAGGAGACCTAGTGGACATATCTCTGTCTCTAGTCAGTGTACAAGAGCAATAAAGTTGGCTAGTTGGAAGCTAAATTACATGAAATGGTGTATGGAAGAAAAATCAAAGGTACATATAATTTTGCTGCACACCATTTTTGTGAGGCTTATGTGCAGGTTTGTGCTGCATATTACAAAAAGGACAAAATTATGTAAGGCAAATTTCAGAGTACTACACCTATTCCAGAATTACTGGCTGAGAAACTTCAGGAAAGATTTAAGGAGATTAATTTTTCCAGTTTAAGCAAGCAAATAAACATCAGGGGGTGACATGATGGCAGGGGAGTTGGTAGGGTAGATGCCAGATGCCAGTGAATTTATTTATCATCTTGTACAGGGATGCAAATGGATATTTGTTTAGGGTGAATTTCACACAACTGTTACACATTATTTTTTCACACAGACCCAGTAACACAGTTACAGATAGTAGTACTTGGAGACCTTCAACAAAGTATATTGTAAATTTGGCTTACTGGAAATTCAGAAGTTTTATTTGGATGCTTGTCAAAACATTTTTAATGTTCCTGTTTTCTTACGATTTATAGAATGAACACAGACATGTAACATTTATAAATTAAATCAAAATTTATTTATAAAGCACAATTTTAAAACACCATTAGTGTTAACTGATGTGCTGTACAATAAAATAAAAACAATATTAATAATAAATCAGTAAAGAAATGAAAGACAAAAATTACATAAATAGTAAAACAAGTTAAAGGAACCGATTAGAAGATAAACAAATTGCTGAAAAACAATGGGTATGAAAAAATGTATAAATTATTAATAAAATTGATACAGAAGTTACTCATTTACAGTTAAAATCAATCGAAAACAAGTGTGTTTTAAGTCTTGATTTAAAAATTTTAGTTATACTTATTAACATAATTTCAAAACAAAAACTGTAACTCACAGACATTTTGCACCTTGCGAGGACTCTAAAGGTTTAACTTGAACTGTATGTGAAAGCTGCGACCCACCCTAACATACATGAACAAGCAAACTTACATTTTTAGGATTATTAGTGTGTTAACCTTAGTTCTTTGCTGAAAAGAGCTGATGTCTCATACATACACTTGTCTATGTAGTTATGCAATTAACAGGAGAGTCAGGACTCTATGAAACCAAACAGGAAATACATACTGTATATTAAACTTAACATTTTCAACAAATATTAACAGGAAAAAATAACAAAATACATCATATATTAATTTTACATATAATAGCTGTACAAAGGAATACAGGAAAGGAAAAACAGATTTTTTAATCTATCTAGATCATGCAAATTTGGATGATGAATGGACTACAATGTGTGTAACTAACATAAGATAAATAACAAGATGGGCTCCATGAGGTCAGAGAGGCACTAGCATGGCAAGCAAACAAACAATAATCTAATACTGAACATATAAGGGAACAGCACCATCAGCTGGCACCAAGAAGAATTTCCTTAAATATACTGGGCATAAATTGAAGTTGTTTCTAACATTTTAAGAGAATGTTTATTTTGATCAAAGATTTATATATCATTCATTTCAGGTGGAAATTGAGATGTAAGAGATTGTTTTAAATTTTGTAATTAGTGATGGTGTTTTAGTGGTAGTTCAGAACATGGATTTGATTGCAGTCTTGTTAACATTTGACTGTAGCTATATCCCCAATCGGTGCTGGGCTACTGCCCTACACTCCTACCATTATAGACTTCTTAGGCTTCAATGTTTTCATTATGGGTTGACCACAGTGTGCCTGTAAAATTACATACACTGAGAAAAGAATTAAGAAAAAGCAGCCTTGCGACAGATGCAATACAACAGCTCCTATACAGCAGAGGTGAATTATAATTTCTCCCCTGTCATTCTCATTTTTATGCCATATTTAATTGTAACAGAGTAAATGTGTAATATTGAGAGGCAACTCACACAACAATCTCTTTCATTCAATCACGTAAGCCATGATCAGTGTTATCAGGGTCTTCTAAGAACTCCAGCCCATCTGTGAGTTTTGCAGCAGTTAAGACAAATGCCAAAGCATGGGCTAGAAACGTTGAGTTTTATTAAGAGAGAATCTAATAGTTGAAAAGGCATGTGTTGGAGGTAATATGACTACAGTTAAAGAAGTAGAACAGGCCACCATGGCTCTGGCCAGAGTATAGCTCCTTTAATGAGCAGTTACATGATTGAGTGACAAAAATGAGAAATCAGTGCAATACATGACTTGAAGAACAAAAGATTACAGTATATTAATCATCATTTCAAATATCTCTTTACTTACCTCTCAATCTAAAGTGCTTTTCTAAGATTGAGAATATTATGTTACTAGCACTGATGACACCAAGCTAAAATCAACTTTAGCCTTTGTGACCCAGATTCCATGCTATTCCAGCCTGCAGTACATACCACTCAAATGCTTGGTGTAATTTTGTATTTTGTCTGTAATGCTGATATAATGTCAGAAGGGATCAAATTTTCATCCTAGTCCCTAAAAAAGCAACCAAGCTGATTACTGTCAGAACAGATATGAAAGAGTTTGCATGGTATCATAATCTGACTTATATGACTGACATTATAAAATGCCGGAAATTATACGGTAAAATAAAGCCCTGACTTAACGCAAGTATATACGGTATTTATATTACTAATACTGCTGCCTAAATAAAGCTGCCATGAACATCCTGAGAAGAGTGCTTTGCCTTAGAGTTAACTTAGATAATCCTGAAAAATTTCTTAAGACTGGTAACAAAACTGAGAGAACTCAGTGGGGAAACAGAATGGGTTTACTTCCCAAAGCGTTCTTGCTTTAATAATAAACAGGTCTTAACTCTTACCTTAGACACTATCATGCTCAATACCAATTTGGATTGCATCTTTCTCATTTTTCACAGATTTTTGTCAAAGGACTGTGTATAATTTTTAAGTTTTATTTGCTTCAAATCTGTGCATTACTGGAGACCTTACAGTATAAGACAATCACACATACGTTCAGTAAATTAAACTGTAAGATTTAAAGAAGTCATAGAATTTGATCTTGTATATTATAAAGCCACACTAAAACCCCCAATCTCACTCACAACAGAGAGGTAATTACTAATAAATAGAAGAGGTTGATTTTGTTATAGAACCTCTTGTTAATTTAAACCATAGGAGTTTAGTAGAAACACAGGCATGGGCTCAGTAAATTTACTTTAGAAAAACATTAATGAAATCTTGCTAAACTCCAAAGAAGCTCTGCATGGTTCCATGCAAAAAAGATTAGATTTTTATTGCTTCAAATGATATAAAACATAATTTTCCTATTGAGGTATAAAGGGCGCATGTGGATTCTTCCAATTGAGCAGAATGAGTCAAATGCTGATAATGTAGTGAAGGAAATAATGATCAGTTTACCACCAGATCTAAGCTGTCAGAAATAAGTGTAAATATTGCTGTAAATATGGACTGTCCTAAAACATATGCCTGAACAAAGACAAAGCTACCTGCTATTGCGCACAATTAAAGACAGTGTACAATCTTCAGCTGAATTGAAGTGGGTTTTGCACAAACTGAAGAAGAATAAATGGGGTAAACCTTCATCTTTCATTCCTTGTCTGAGATATTGCTCTTATCCAGCATTGCCAAAGGTGGTCTAGTAGTGAGTGCTGTTGACAGTATTTGAAAGATTTATTCTTCTCCTTACCAGTTAAAATATTTTAAGTATAAGTGTTGGTAGTGGATTAGGGCAGTCAGACAAATTCTTTCTCACAATTTTTCTAAATTATAAGTAGAAAAATAAGGTATGTTAAGGAATTTCCATATTTACCACAGATGTGATAAAATGGTGCAAACATATGACCAATATAAAGTTCTCTGAAGGTTGTGATGCCTAGTATATTCTGAGTAAATACTGTATAGTTGAGGTAGGGCTTGAATACAACATTATCCTGCAATGAAGCAACAGACAGCAGTTTATTTTTCTTAAAGTGATTCCTACATTGGTTCTATATTTTGAGTGAATTCACCAATTCAGTAAATTGGTGATAATTGTTAATGACATAGAGAAGACCATGCAGAGAGAATTCCTTATAATATTTTCTTTCCAGATCCAACCCAGACAGGAAAACATCACACTGTATGTCTAATGAGCCCCACCTTGCCTTAGCTCATTGTGATCCAGCCAATCAAAGCTAGAAATCCTGTGTAACCACAAATGGTGTTTTCTGGTCTTGTTGCAGCTCTCAAGCCAGCAATTTTTTATGTTTATTGAACAGACAACCATGAGAACCGGATCATCATAGTTTTGTTTTTAAAAATCTGTTTTTGTTTTAAATTTCAGATTGTTCTACAGTTTTGGACTTGATCATTATAAGTAGTCTACCTGAATATTCTGCTTGTGCCATTTTTACAATATACAAATTATTCTATTATTTTAAAAAATTGTTTTTCATCAGAAGGAACTTTCAAGGGTTTGTAAAACCGATATTTCTTTATTTACTTTTGGAATAGTTTTGCCTCAATATTTTAATTTCAGCCTTAAATTGTGCACAGAGTTATTTTTATCATTTATTTGTCCATTAATTAAAAAATGTATCTTTTAAGAAGTATATGGTAAATCCCCAGTATTTTTATTGTATATTTAATTCATGGGTGTCTCCTTGCTTGGGCCAAGACTGAAGAGCATTGTTTTCCCTAGAGCTTGGCTAAATTTAGTTTTCTTCTTTAGAAAAATCCATCTGAATTCTGTTTTAAAAGTGTTCCTGAAAATCATACTTAAAACAACCAGTTCCAACTCATCATCATGATTTGGCAGTAATTATTTTTTTAATAAATAATGTAAGCTGAAGTCATAGACTGCCTTTAACTCTCTCTCTGATTTCCATTGGTCTTATGAAACCATCAAAACTTGGTGTTCTGAAACATTTTACTTATAGAACTCTGTGGAAGATCTGATGAATGAGACTTTTGCTTATAATTTTAATATGTAATCGGATAGTATGGTTTAGGTTTGGAAGACTATATTTGTTTTACCAATGTTGAATAACTGACACTTTGATATTAACACAAGTGAAATACTTTGTAAAAATCAAAGATCCCTATGATGCAAGGAGAAATTGTAGGAGCTAATTTAGATGGCACTAAAAAATTTGGAAACGCTTCTGCATCCTTAACAGATATCCCAGGGTTCCAAGCATTTAACTTCCTAACTTGTACACATCTCCTGAGTAGGGCAGCAAGACAAACAGCCTCTGGCTGCAGAAGGGTTTAAACTGTGAGCTCTGCCGTGGTAACATCCCCAGTGGCTTCCTTCAGCTGTTCAGGTTGCAAACAGAACTTCTGTAAGAATTAGTGTACTTATGTTACTGGGAATCCATAGCAGCCAGCCTCGATGGGGAATAATGTTGCCCACCATCCTTTAATAAGATCTACATCAATTAAATCCTGATACTTGTTTTTTTTTTATTTATGGGATATAGCTTATTTGTCCTACCAGGGCATTGTGAGCTTAGCCACCAGGATGATTTTTGTGTTCTGGGACAGCAGAATCAAATCTGGTGAAGTTAGTGCCACCTCTTCTGGGAAGACAACTTTTTTTCCAGAGTCTGCTCACCTCTCCCAATCTGAAGCTTGTTGCAGAATGTAAGGGTTTTTCTTGGCAGTTGTTTTTTTCCCTAGGAATCTTATCTGCTTCCCTTTGGAATATGATGAACTCAGCTGGTGATGTCTGGTGTTTATTGGCTTTGACCCTCTGATGATCCACCCATTTATCATTTCCTATAAGGATCTTGTCATATGCATTCACTTACAGCAGCCTTCACCAAGTGCTTTGGGCAGTCATGTCAGTATTTGGTTCAAGCTGCCAAGGGTTGCACCGCACTGCTTACAGGATGGATCTTGCTTTTTACACCAAATCCTTAGGTTGTTCAGGGTTGGCAAGAGGTCAGCCACTACACAGAGGAGGAAAGTCAACTTGTACTGGTCGATAACCCATAGTTCCCTCCAGTATAGTAGACACTGGGTTGGCAGTGCTACTGCTTTCATGCAGCAATCTTCTTCTATTGCTTTTCTAATTCTTGCACCACAATTTCTTGTTTACCTTTGGCAGTTGCCTTGTACCATCAGTTAGTATTGTAATTACTAAGTCCCAGCCCACCTTGATAGACTCAAGTATCTCCTGTGGAATCCAGAATGCTTTTGTTTCTGTCACTGTTTCCTGGGGCTTCCACTTCGTGTCACACTTGTTGGCCTACTGAACTTTCTCGTCCTCCAAGAGTAGCAGTGTACTGATTACCCTTGCATTGATGGCTTTGAATTCTTCCACCACCAATTAAAATGGTAACCTGAGCACGGAGGTCTTGCTGTAAAGATTAGCAGTGCTAAATGCCAGGGAACACCTACCATTTTTGCACAGACTTGGGGAAGTCAAATACCAGGAAGGACAATTATAGTCTGTGGATAATCCTCTGCTGGAAGCACCACACCCTAAACCTCTTAAGCAATTGGTTGTTGTCAATTATCTTTAGCCAGTTGTTTTAGATAACGTTTAGTATCTTTGAGGTTACTTCTGTCCTTCAAGGTGCTGTCAAAATGTTTTCCAAAGCATTGGATTTTCTGATCATTAATAGATAGAATCTCATCTCCTTGAATGCTGAAGATGTATTTGGTCATCTTTCCTTTCAGGATATTAAGACTCCTAGATTTTTCTGATTTTAACTGCATCTGCGCCCATGTAGCCATCATCTCCAGGGAGATTAATGTCCACAGTGTTTTTTGGATTGATGGAGTAATCACTGTTACATCATCTGTGAAAGCTCTGCAGAGTGTTTTGTGCTTTCTTCTTATCTTGGCCCTCTACATTGTGCTCTGCCTGCTCAAGCAGTAGGTTTATGGCAGCCACAAATGAGATATTGTGCATCCTAACATGATGCCCATCTCAAACCTTCTATTTGGTAGTACAATTACCAACTGCGAACAAAGTGCCTTATTTCTAAAGTTATTTGTACTTTCTAAGATTATTGAATAACATTGCTAGTGTTTGTTTTTTTTTCAGTTTCTACAGATAAATTATACATTTTTATTTTCATCCAATTGAAGTTTTGATGACTGCCTTTTACTAGGCAAGAAACAGACAAGAAACATTGCATTGTCCTATTCATTGATTATGTACATAATTTAAATGGTAAACAATCCAGATATGCACAATAAACAATAATCTATCCAGCATGCAGAAGCAATTTTAATAGGGGTATATAAAAATACAATACTGAAGTTTATCCCTATTTTAAACACTGAGACAAATAGAGCATCTCTTCCGTTTTCTGTAAGATCATTACAGTGTTTAGAAATGAGTCTGATTATTTATGGTACACCAAATAATAACTGCATACTCAAAAATGTAAAGCAATGAAAGCATAAATATCTATTTCAAGTATTAAGTGCTAATATCTGTATCAAAAGAATTTTACGGAGTCTTGACTAATTCTGCATATCAATCTTTTAGACAATAGCAAAAACAATTGTGAAATTGGATATCATGGACCTTTTACACAGATTTCAATATCCATGCACCCTGAACCATGAGTACAATATGTAAATGCTACTGTCTCAATATTGTCTTTTGTACTGTACACATTAACAAATCTCCTTGGTGTCTCATTGCTTTGTAAGCAATTCTGAAATAGTGTAGCAGGATTCCTCTGCAGAAGCAGTCCTTTACTTAGTCAATATGATAAGAGGAATAACGTGTAGTGCAGTTATAAGTAGTGTGGGGGAGTCAAATATTAGACATCTCAGGAATCAAAGACATGTACCTCATCCTTTAACATAAGTGACTCATCCTGGAACAACAGAGAAATTTGATTATAAACATGTTATATAATATTCAAACAATTTAAAAAGTCTAAGTTTATAAATACAGTCGATTCCTGTTAATCGGACCACATCGGGACGTGATCATTTTGGTCCTAATAACCAGCTGGTCCAATTACAAGAACATGCCTTATACATGTGCAACCAAGAT
This sequence comes from Polypterus senegalus, assembly GCF_016835505.1. Lineage (NCBI taxonomy): Eukaryota > Metazoa > Chordata > Cladistia > Polypteriformes > Polypteridae > Polypterus > Polypterus senegalus. The sequence goes on from NC_053157.1 coordinate 86,749,408, forward strand.
GGGACATGCTATAAGTAACATATTAAAATGTCATTATGATTTTTATTGTGCTGCACACGCGTATAGCGAATGTACAAACAAGAACTACGTACATGTACATGTACAGTTGCTTACAACTTTGTTTACTGAAAAAGAAATCTACAAATTTTTTGAAACGATTTACATGACACTCAGCATGCGAAGCACAATAAAAAATGTTACATTACCAAATTCCAATCAATGTTTGAAAAACTTATCTAGTGTGATCTGACACATTCTGTTGACGGACTGCACTTGTTTCTGCCCGACGTTGCCGGCTACTGGGCGGTCTGTTTTAGGAAACAAAGGGTAAGCATGTTCACCCCGACTGGTTTGCACTTGGTACAAATTTTCTGACTTCCTGACCTTTGATAAAAGCATAAATTCTCCTGGGGAGCCCAGGGATCCTCCCAATGTCGCTGACCCGCTGTACATCCGCTTTCCGCGGGCGACTTGTGGCTTCTTTTTCTTATTCTCTGTCACGTTCTTTGGTCCGATTAAACAGAATTTTGGTCCAAATAAGCTAACAATATTAGGCTTATGTAATATGATCTGTTTTGGTTCCTTAGGATTTGGTCCGAATAAGCAGCTGGTCCAATTAACCGGTGGTCCAATTAACCGGAATCGACTGTACACAATATACTAAGACAATTCAATAGTAAAGAATGAAAATGACTTAATTAAAAGTACACAGTCATTGTTAACTGATGTTGAATACGGGTTTCTCCAGGTTCACTGGTGACACCTAAGCTTATCTTCCTTTAAGATTTTACCATTAAGAATGTTCATATTTGCTTCCTATAACTCTAAACTGGTTCTCAGTGTAAACCAATTAGTGGGAGAGAATATTGCAAACAGTAGTTTAATGCTGTCAGTTTTAATTTCAATGCAGTTTCTTTTTAGTAAGTGAAACCTATACAGAGACTACCTGCTGTTTTTGATAGTGTCTATTATTTTGCTTGAATAACACATAATATTAACCTTTCAAATGTCACAAAATTAAGATGACTTTTATTACTGTACAAGATACAGAAAATGTAGTTCAGTCATACTAATGCCTTGGTCGAGTCATCATCATAGCTAGCATTTCTAAAATTGCAATTTTGATGGTTGTCATTTCAAGATCCTTAGAAAATTAATTTAGTGTTGAAACTCTGTGCTGATTTGCTCCAGTTTTGCTCAAGGCAAAATTAATTAAGTTTCTTCAAAGATCCTCTTTCATGAATAGCCTCTCCTTCTGACTTTAATTTTATTATTATTACATCTTATTTTCAGGTGCAATATCCTTCAAAGGAACAAAGTTTGACAGAGATAGTCACTAGAATATAAGAGAGAGCTATTTTTATACTGTTTGTAGTTTCCCACAGATGTGACTTTTAATTTAATCCTTAAGGTCTTTAAGAAATCTTCATAGCTAAGACATTCCAACTTTGATGTCAATGAAGTTGCTTTAACAGTGAAATTATTGTCAATGACAGCAGTTTTGATGTAGTTGGAAAATATTTCCATAAATATCTTTCTTATATTTGATCACATTCTGCCCAATATGTGCCTCTTCAGCAGTAACAAGAAAGTTTCATGAAATCTTGACTAGTGCCATAAAGGTGAGGAAAACATATAATTTTATAAAGTCTTTAGTTGAAACATGTTTAATGAAGTGACACAAGCTTTCAAAGCTCTGGGCTGGCTTTTATTTTATCTTGGGCAGTTTAACCATTTTTTGCAATTTAAAGAAAATGAGCGCATTTCTTTTCATTAAATATTAGACAGAAACAGTAGAGCAGTAGAGTAATATTAAAAGCACAAGAAGACTAATTAACTGCAGTAAACCATTTTACCAATAAATTGGTTGAATATAAAAAAAAAAAAAAAATACATCGCAGCATTTAAGAACTATTCGCTTATTCTTTTGGGTTAACCTAATGTTGCCCTTGGATAAAATTAACGAATGGATCTTAAGATGGACATTTTACAACAGATACCTGCAGCAATTATCTATTATAAAAAAAGGTATACAGGTCAAGACTAATAATGTATTTTATTTCAAAATTAGCAGAAAGACTTGAACAAGGAAACATTCCAGTTCACAGGCATATTAGATTCCAAGAAACAATCTTTTTCAAAGTAAAGTTAATTACTGATCCTCTGTATGCAGATTAACACATTTTTAGCCTCTTGTCTTCATACTACTGATTCTCAGACAAAGCAATCTTTCACAACTTCTCATGATTGTTTAAACTAGTTTCTCACTCTGAAAAATATGTGCTAATTTGTAGACTGGAATTTAAAACATATTTCTCATATTGTGATCCTTAAGTAAAAAAAATAATATAGCAAATTCCATCTGGATTAGAGAAACACTATACAGTTCATTTATTTTATTAGTGAAAATGGGAGGTAATAGTCACAGTATGACCTACGTCACTGTGTACTGTTTTGTACATATTTATACTAAATGAAAAATGGTACCCATAATATCATATCAGTACATGTGGAATTATGTGTATGTTGGAATTAAAATGTTCAATATATTTAGAATTATGTCATGATGGGCAACACTGTATGCTTCAAATTTCTCAATGCTGTAACACAAATAGCAAAAATAAACATTGTTTAAAAAACTAAAAATAATCAATTAAAGATGAAAGTGAATACAAAGAATTCAGTTAAATGGGTATAAGAATATCTTATACTTCTGTTCTATACCTGAGTCATTGAATTCTTAATGCAACAATTGTATGAAAGTTATTTTCTGAAATTGTAACATTTTTATCAAAATATAACTTTCCAGGAGAAAATACTTTTTTACCCAATTACATGGATAGAATTAGTATTGCATTCAAACCCTTAATAAAGGTGTATAAAGATAGATTCAAGGTCTACAGTGCAATAGACACACTTAAATGTTACTTTTTCATTTATACTAGGAACCACAGAATGGAATAGAATGGATCAGGTTGTTTTTAGGTAACAAACATTCATGTATGTACACAATAATATGTAATAAATTGCTACATTTCTGTTATTTATTGCTACTTGTTTACCTTTTTTGCTTCTTTTCCACTGCACAGAACTCCAGTAATCTTCAGATACTGTACCTTCAGTTACATTTTCTTATACACACTGTTTCCTCACAGAGAGATGTTTACACTTTTTACTGAAAATCTTTAGTATGTGCTTCCAGTTTGTTCGGTTACAGTTAATGTGTAAAAGAAAACAAGACTTAGAGACACAGAGAAATAAAGCTTCTAGTACTGGCATCACAAATGAATGCTCACAAATAATACTTTATGATGCGTAAATAAGTAGACAACAAAGATTATAAAGGGCTGGGGCACCTATGATCCTCCTGTAATTGAAAAAGCACAGTAATGAAAAAAATAGATAGATAGATAGATAGATACTTTATTAATCCCAAGGGGAAATTCACATAATCCAGCAGCAGTATACTGATACAAAGAAACAATATTAAATTAAATAGTAATAAAAATGAAAAAAAATTAAAATAAAATTAATGTTAGCATTTACTCCCCCGAGTGGAATTGAAGAGTCGCATAGTGTGGGGGAGGAACGATCTCCTCAGTCTGTCAGTGGAGCAAGACAGTGACAAAAGTCTGTCACTGAAGCTACTCCTCTGTCTGGAGATGACACTGTTAAGTGGATGCAGTGGATTATTCATGATTGACAGGAGTTTGCTTAGTGCCCGTCACTCTGCCACAGATGTTAAACTGTCCAACTTTAATCCTACAATAATTCAAGTAGAATTCTGTTGTACTGAAATTCATGGGACCATAAAATATTTTGTTATAATGAATATGAGGAAAATACATAACTATTGTTGCCGGGGTCACTGTCATTTGTCTCTCGTGCAACTAACTCTGTGACCCAAGCTTCACTATATCTTTATAAAAAAACAGCACTTCTTAAAATGAAAAATTTTATTTGGAAATGAATTTTATTTGGAAATGAGACATTAGATGTAAGTTTTTTTATAGAAATGCAGGTATGAATACAGAATAAAAATGAGAAGGTAGATGTAACTTTTTATAGAAATACAGGCATGAATACAGAATAAAAATAAGACATTAGATGTTACTTTTTTGCAAAAATAGAAATGTGCTTCTAATTTTTTTTTTCTTTCAGGTTCCAACTCTAGATCTTTAACTTTGCCTTGCATCCTTTTTATCTTTCTTTATTCAACTTTTTCCAGGATTGTTAATTTTTTTCAGCATAATCTCACACAGTTTCTTGCTTTTTTTTTGTTCATCGCAAAGAAAACTTTGAGAAGCACTATGAAACTCTAACAGTTGTAACAAACTCGACACAGAGTCATAGAAAGGTTTGGGGCAGCCACCCGTGTAATTGGTTTCCTGGCTGCAAAAGTCATTTTTAAGTGAATACTACACTGATGTGCACACAACCGAGTCCAAGACAGAACTGAGGGAATAGGGAAAAGGTGCAGGTTTTTAAAGGGGAAGACAGGAAGTGAGATCATAGGGATCGGGCTAATGGTCCTCAGCCATTGGTTCAAGCCTGGACGTGACATCACAGGAGCCGGCAAGGTCTTCTTCCATAGGCTCGGTCACAGAAGTGACGTTAAGAGAGCCAGGTGGGGTCTCCCATGAATGGTCTACAGGAAAGGGAGAAAAAGAGTCAGTGCACTCTGCCACGTCCCGGCATACCTCGGAACTTCCCTTACTCAAGGCCTTTAGCTGCCTCCCAAGTGCATGTGTGTGACACAGTACAGTATCTGCACATGACACAATTATCCACTCATATGATCAATGGAGCACTGACTCAAAATTCGATTATATGTATGATGTCGTGCCTACACCACAAAAATGGACAACAGACTGTCACTTTCTTTGGGCCAACAAGAAAGAGACAGCCTAATGCAGGTTTCCCGAGAATTGGCGAAAGTGAAGGTGTGGCATTATGTATCTTTTGCATTGCATTATTATCTTTGGTGGCCATTTTTGGTCAAAAAAACATTATTACTTCAGTATTCGCTATAATGGCATTTGACATGTACTGTATATGCAGAGTCATTTGGCAGAGATGTGAATCAATCCCAGAGTGAATTAAAGCAAAACAAGGCCGGGAGTTAGGTGGCCGAAAGACGGAAGAGATGTCACTGGTGGTCTGTCTGGCAATTTTCTGTTCTGCAAAAATATTAAGTGACAGCACCAGCCCCTGGTTTGGAATGTATCTACCAGTAAACGAGACCCCTGAAGTTGTCTCCCATGCGCATGTGTGTGACAGGTGATACAACAAATGTAAACTTTTGCTTCCTTTGTTCCCAAATCTTCTCTTTTTATCAGCATGTTTCTGACTGCTTAATCTGACTTTCAGACAATATAATTTTTTTTTGTCTTTTGAAATTGTTTTTATTACAGAATAGCTTGTTAAATTTTCACTTTTTGACTATAATAATGATTAAAATCTTTAGCAAACGAAGAAAGGTCTCACATTATGGTACTGAAACCAATCTTGCTGAGAAAGTTTAAGGTTAGTAAGAAAATATTTGGAAAATGTGCAGAAACCAAATCTGGTACATGTCTTAGTCTATGGGATCTGGGACAGTGACTAAAAACGAAAAAAAAAAAATAGGGAAAGAGAAACACTCCATTGAGATATAATGTAAATTACAAGTAATGCAGCCTGTACAATTAGAAATAAACAACTAAATATGCAACTGTTCTTGTAGATAAATGAAACTTTTAAAATATTCAATATTTGTTTTTAAAATTTTTATTATTTTAATAGATCATAGAATTAAAAAATGCAGCATTTGTAGGTTCATAGCACAAAATTAATACATGAATGAATACAATGAATGAACCATGAAGAGCTAAGGGAGAAACTGTGCTAGCTGTAATGATTGCTAATGGCTTATAATGATAAGATTTTCCACTTGTTAAGAAAATGTCAGGTCACCTGCTGTAGTACACTACTGCACTGGTATATTCTCCTCCCATGAAACAGTCCCATCAATTATATCTTACTGATTAAGCAGATGGCAAAAGACATGATCTAAGAAGTAAAAGAATGGGGTGGATCTTTATATAATTCGAATTTCCCTACAGCTTTGCTTTTTTCTGGTGTTCAGATCATCACCATACTTACTGGTAAGTCAGCAGTTCTAGATAATGGCCTTATGCTCTCTGTGCTGTGCCAACAATGTTTAACCCTCTCACTGGGCATTCCTGGAACCTGATAACTAGTCTGTCTGGATTGCTGCCAGAAGCACAGCAAGACCTTCAGTAAACCCATAGAGTCCTTGCATTGTGTATTATGGAAGCTGTAGGCAGATTATCACAAGCTTTATTTACAATATAGGGCATTGGGTGACAACTCATGCAATCATCATTCCTTACACAAAGATAAAGCATCTCTGCAGACTGATAAATAAAAAATGATTTGACAACTTGAAAATGGTCACACATAATGCCCCTGAATTATCTACCCTGATCACAGCTTATTTTGCTGCATACCAATGATGTGCCTGGGCCTATGTTCTTACTTTGCCATCAATAGGAAGACTGAGTATAGCCTTTAAAAATTAAGCTTGCCCTCCATAAATGAAGTAGTTCACAAAAAATTTGTCCAAACTGCAATTTAATTTGGTCTTGACCTTATGGGGACCCAATATTAGAAACTAACAATGAGTCACACATCTAAAATAAGTTTTTCTTTTTCACATCATTTTTTGAGTTTTAAATTTTAACAATTGTGTTCCACAACACATACAATACAAGTAAGGTGTTTCTTAAGCAAGCCACCCTGCCAGTGCAGCAATTCCCAGTGGGTTCACCAATGAAGTAACTCATTGCCTATACTCTTGATCCATTCTGTCACTTGTTTCTGGAAACTAGTTTGTGTTAACTAAAATTGGAAATTTTGCTACATTATTGGATACATATGTCACTGTTTGGTTATTTAGTCTCTTGATCACTTGTTTTATTACATATTTTTCTTTGGAAGTTGTTCATTCATTGTTTCTTCATCTCTTACTTTTTAGAGAAATAAATATAGTATAACAAATACACATTTTAGTGTATTCAATACATATTTTTAATTTAATTTTAACTAGTTTGTTTATGACATATCCCCTTAATCTAAATAAGTAGGCAGCTGCAGTAACACACTGTGTCGAATAAAAAGCACTTTAAAAATTTGGAATTTCCCATGAATTGAGTTCTGTATATTATTTGCTAGGTCTTTACAAGAACATTACAGAACATGATATTACTTGAGGCGGCACGGTGGCGCAGTGGTAGCGCTGCTGCCTCGCAGTTAGGGGACCTGGGTTCGCTTCCCAGGTCTTCCCTGCGTGGAGTTTGCATGTTCTCCCCGTGTCTGCGTAAGTTTCCTCTGGGTGCTCCGGTTTCCTCCCACAGTCCAAAGACATGCCGGTTAGGTGGATTGGCGATTCTAAATTGGCCCTAGTTTGTGTGTGTCCTGCGGTGGGTTGGCACCCTGCCTAGGATTGGTTCCTGCCTTGTGCCCTGTGTTGGCTGGGATTGGCTCCAGCAGACCCCTGTGTTTGGATTCAGCGGGTTGGAAAATGGATGGATATTACTTGATTTATTAAAATTATAAACTGGATAGTGTTGGGCAGACTGTATCCTTCAGAAATCATCCAGAAACGCAAGATAAATATAAATAATTGTTTAAAGGGGGTTTTGAGTCAAATAAAGGATCTCACAGATTCAGGTTGTATATGTGAAAGTTGTGGTTGACCGTTATGTGTGCAGAGTTTGCATGTTTTCCCAGTGTTTGCATGAGCTTTACTCTGGCTGCTCTGGTTTTTCTCACACATTGCACAAACATCAATGTTAGGGTGGTTAATGATTTGACATTTTCCCAGTGTGAATAAGTTGGCCCTATAGAGAAGCAGAAAAACCAACCAGCAGTTGTTCCTGCCTCGGAAAAGAGACTGTGGTGATAGGGTCCAACACCACTCTGACCCTGAATCGGTCTAAGCAGGTTTGAAAAAGTTATGTTTTTTATCTAAATGTAATGACATGCACATATAACACTGCTGCTGTCTGCTTGTGTGTAATGATTATACCATCTATGACATATTTTGCAAATAAATGCAGTAAGTGAACTTACTAAGTTTGTGCTGCACAATGGACAATTCATATTATTATTGTCTGCTGAACTTGTCTCATCAATTTGCATTCATAGCATTTCAGTGCATAATAGTGGATACTAGTAAACTGTATCATCTTTTTTAGTCTTTGGCATTCAGCTAATGTTATGAAATATCTACAACTCTTGTCAGTCTTTGACTCAACCAACCATCCACAAAAACGTTTGGGTCATCACACAAACTATGTGAACTTGAATTTCATATATTCTCATTCTTAAGCGATAGGACAGTAACACTGGGCCTCCAACCAATATTTTTTTTTCAGTTGCTCACATGCAGGTTAGTTGGATTTTCTGGTACTGAATTGGCCCTATTGTTTGGTCAGTGTGTGTGTGCTCGCCCTGTAATGAACTGACGCCCTGTCCAGGGTTTGTTCCTTCCTTATGTTAACTGGGCTAGGCTCTGGCACCCCCCCATGACCCTGTTTAGGACTAAGCAGGTTAAAAAATAACTGACTGACTGATTGTCCACCTAACACACTGCAAAAAACAAAATCTAAGCAAGTGAAAAGTACTTATATCATGACGTTAAATCTTTTTTTCCTTATTGTAAGAATTATTGACTTGTCAAAAAACTTGTATTTACAATTATTTAGCATGTTTTAAGAAATCTTCTCAAGTAAATTTTGCTTACCCCATTGGCAGATTTTTTTGCTAAATAAAAGCAAAACAACTCTTATTTAAAGTTTTTTTGTCTAGTTTTTGCATATGAATTTTTTTCAATGCATAAAGCACAGTAGTCATGACACTGAGACATCTTTATGGACTAAATGAGAGAAGCAGCTCAGCGGGTTCATTTCACAACCTACCACGTTAAATTTATCCAAAAATGAACAGAGAATATAACTGATGAAAGGTTATTTTCATTATTTTAATAGTTCTCTGTTGAGTATCATTAATTTGTTACAGTGATTGAAGCAGATACAGCGACTTTGATAAAGAAAAAGGAAGAATGAAAAAAAAGCACCTCCATCATAGAACTAGGAAAATATCTGCAGTCCATACACATGACATAGACCCCTAAAAATATAAATAGTTGACAATACAAATAGGGTACCAGGCACTATATTCCTAAATATCACTATGTCAGAGGCAATGGCAATATAACACTTTTCACTAACTTCTCAGTGCAATTATATATAAACTCAAATATATATAAAGCAAATGACAACGTGAAAAAAATATTTATGGCAATAGGAAATAGATATGCTGTACTTTTTAGATATTATAAATAAAGATTTTTATCAATTATTAAAAGTTTTATGAAGCATGGTTATAAAAGGTGCTATGTCCATCCATCCATTTATCCTCTTCCACTTATTCGAGGTCGGGTCACGGGGGCAGCAGCTTGAGCAGAGATGCCCAGACTTCCCTCTCCCCGGACACTTCTTCTAGCTCTTCTGGGAGAATCCCAAGGCGTTCCCAGGCCAGCCGGGAGACATAGTCCCTCCAGCATGTCCTGGGTCTTCCCCGGGGTCTCCTCCCATATGGACGTGCCCGGAACACCTCACCAGGGAGGCGCCCGAGCCACCTCATCTGACTCCTCTCGATGCGGAGGAGCAGCAGCTCTACTCTGAGCCCTTCCCGGATGACTGAGCTTCTCACCCTATCTTTAAGGGAAAGCCCAGACACCCTGTGGAGAAAACTCATTTCAGCCGCTTGTATTCGCGATCTCGTTCTTTCAGTCACTACCCATAGCTCATGACCATAGGTGAGGGTAGGAACATAGATCAACTGGTAAATTGAGAGCTATTCCTTACGGCTCAGCTTCTTTTTCACCACGGCAGGCCGATTCAGAGCTAGCATTACTGCAGATGCTGTACCGATCCGCCTTTTGATCTAATGCTCCATTCTTCCCTCACTCGTGACTAAGACCCTGAGATACTTGAACTCCTCCACTTGGGGCAGGATCTCGCTCCCAACCCTGAGAGTGCACTCCACCGTTTTCCGGCTGAGGGCCATGGTCTCGGATTTTGTAGGTGCTGATTCCCATCCCAGCTGCTTCACACTCAACTGCGAACTGATCCAGAAAGAGCTGAAGATCACGGCCTGATGAAGCAAAGAGGACAATATCATTTGCAAAAAGCAGTGACCCAATCCTGAGTCCACCAAACCGGACCCCCACAACACCCTGGCTGCACCTAGAAATTCTGTCCATAAAAGTTATGAACATAATCGGTGACAAAGGGCAGACCTGGCGGAGTCCAACTCTCACTGGAAACGGGTTCGACTTACTGCCACCAATGCGAGCCAAGCTCTGACACCGGTTGTACAGGGACCGAACAGCCCTTATCAGGGCTACTCCCGGAGCACCCCCCACAGGATTCCCCGAGGGACATGGTCGAACGCCTTTTAGACTGGTTGGGCAAACTCCCATGCACACTCCAGGACTCTGCTAAGGGTGTAGAGCTGGTCCACTGTTCCGCGACCAGGGTGAAAAGCACACTGTTCCTCCTGAATCCGAGGTTTGACTATCTGACGGACCCTCTTCTTCAGAACGCCCAAATAAACTTTTCCAGAGAGGCTGAAAATAAACTTTTCCAGAGAGGCTGAACACATCCTCCGGTCCTCCTTCTTAAAGAGGGGGACCACCACCCCGGTCTGCCAATCCAGAGGCACTGTCCCCAATATCCATGCGATGTTGCAGAAACGTGTCGACCAAGACAGTCCTACAACATCCAGAGCCTTGAGGAACTCCGAGCATATCTCATCCACCCCCGGGGCCCTGCCACCAAGGACTTTTTTGACCACCTCGGTGACCTCAGTCCCAGAGATGGGGGGAGGGGATCCCACCTCCGAGTCTCCAGGCTCTGCTTCCTTATTGGAAGGCATGTTAGTGGGATTGAGGAGGTCTTCGAAGTACTCCCTCCACTAACCCACAAAGTCCCAAGTTGAGGTCAGCAGCGCACCATCACCACCATATACAGTGTTGACAATGCACTGCTTCTCCCTCCTGAGATGCCGGATGGTCGACCAGAATCTCCTCGAAGCCGTCCAAAAGTCGTTCTCCATGGCCTCCCCAAACTCCTCCCATGCCCGAGTTTTTGCCTCAGCAACAACCGAAGCTGCATTCTGCTTGGCCTGCTGGTACCTATTAGCTGTCTCCAGAGTCCCACAGGACAAAAGGGTCTGGTAGGACTCCTTCTTCAGCTTGACGGCATCCCTCACTACCGGTGTCCACCAACGGGTTCGGGGATTTCCGCCACGCCAGGCACCAACCACCTTACGGGCACAGCTCCGGTCAGATGGTGGGGGACATGGCCCATTCGGACTTAATGTCCCTCACCACCCTCGGGACATGGTTGAAGTTCTGCTGGAGGTGGGAGTTGAAGCTGCTTCTGACAGGGGACTTTGTCAGTTGTTCCAAGCAGACCCTTACAACATGTTTGGGCCTACCAGGCCTGACTGGCATCCTCCCTCACCATTGAAGCCAACTCACCACCAGGTGGTGATCAGTTGACAGCTCCATCCCTCTCTTCACCCGAGTGTCCAAGACATGTGGCTGCAAGTCCAATGACACGACCACAAAGTCGATCATCGAACTGAGGCCTAGGGTGTCCTGGTGCCAAGTGCACATATGAACACCTCTAAGCTTGATGGTGTTTGTTATGGAAAATCCATGACGAGCACAGAAGTACATTAACAAAACACCGCTCGGGTTCAGATCGGGGGGGCCATTCCTCACAATCACGCCCTTCCAGGTCTCACTGTCATTACCCACGTGAGCATTGAAGTCTCCCAGCATTACGAGGGAGTCCCCAGAAGGTATGCCCTATAGCACCCCCTCCAGGGACTTCAAAAAGGGTGGGTACTAAAAAACTACTGTTCGGTGCATACACAGTTAGGACCCGTCCCCCCGCCCTGAAGGCGGAGGGAGGCTACCCTCTCATCCATCGGGGTAAACCCCAATGTACAGGCTCCAAGTCGGGGGGCAATTAGTATGCCTACACCCGCTCGGCGCCTCTCACCAGGGGTAACTCCAGAGTGGTAGAGAGTCCAACCCCTCTCAAGGAGATTGGTTCCAGAGTCCAAGCTGTGCGTCGAGGTGAGCCTGACTATATCTAGCCGGAACCTCTCGACCTTGCGCACTAGCTCAGGCTCCTTCCCCTTCAGAGAGGTGACATTCCATGTCCCAAGAGCCAGCTTCTGTTGCCGAGGATCGGACTGCCAAGGTCCCCGCCTTCGGCCACCACCCAACACACACTGCACCCAACCTTCTTGGCCCCTCCCAAAGGTGGTGAGCCCATGGGAAGGGGGACCCATGTTGCCTCTTCGGGCTGTGCCTAGCTGAGCCCCATGGGTGCAGGCCCAGCCACCAGGCGCTTGCCATCAAGCCCCACCTCCAGGCCTGGTTCCAGAGGGGGACCCCGGTGACCCACGTCTGGGCGAGGGAAAACAGCGTCCAAATTTTTTATTCATCATCGACGGTCTCCTCAAACCGCAGGTTCAGCAGACCTTCTAAGGCGCTATATACACTATAGTAATTTCATTTTCTTATTGATGAAATATCACTAACTTGATTTATTGTTTAAGAATGATTGAATTAGTTTCACTTTGATATTACAGTAACACCATTACCTTAGATGTATCACAAAATATTTCAATTGTAGCCGGCTGCAGGTCACAGACTTGGCCTTCCACGCCCCCAGCCTTTCGCGCCACCTGCCTTCCACACCACGCCCCCAGCATTCGCGTCCATCCTCTGTCACATCGCTTTCATTGAGAAACTAGTAACATTGATTTACCATGTAACCCTAAAAGACGATATTAATATGACTTCCTGCAATCACGAGGCAAGAATCCGAGTTTCTCTTTATGGTATTACTCTCGTATTTACTTTTAGAAAAAAAAAAGCAGCTTTATAATTTATGAGTCAGGATTCGATATAGCTAAAAGAAAGAGGGTATAACATATTTTTCAATTAAGGAAACACCATATTAAATATGAATGTGGTTGCTCTAGCTGCTATTATAGTGAATTCTATCGTTCAAAATATTTAAAATTATTTTTATGGTACTCTTGTACTAAATGGTATGTCTGACATTATTTCTGGAACCTCATTCAATAAAGGAAAATTCTGTTAATGACATTAATTTATTATGTTACAAAATAAATGATGATCAATAACACAACATAACAATCAACAGGCATGAAAATGAAGGTCTAAACTTTTGAGTTCTCAGTAAAAGAAACATTTGAAATTGTTTGTATTGAACAATTGTTTAAATTATCCAGCTTATTCAATTTAAATTTAAATACAATTCATGAGTACCTTCATTTCCACTGTCTGTCTTGAATTGTGTTTTCTTAATTTTGTTCTATGCTGCTGCTATAATGTTGATAAATTTCAAGTGGAATTATTAAACTTTTAAATGTTTACCTGGTTTTTAATTTTAATGCATAATTGTTCTATTTGGGACCCTAACTTATAAGTATGTACTTATCAAAAAAGTGAAGCAAATCTCTTAAATTGTTTAATAGATATTATATCGTTAGTTTTTTTAAAGAAATGTAAAATTTTGCATTATTGAAAGTTGCACTTCCATAAACCGTCTTTTTTACTTATTTTGGAACTGAAGTAACATATTTTAAACTTAACTTTAAAAATGTTTTGTTTGGGTCAATGCAATAATTACAAATCCATTTTTTAGTGATTTTTAATCCTTAAATCACCATATACCATTTCTTGTATTAGGAATTTGTCATTTGTCGCATACCCCAACTTACTCTCCAAACGGAGATATACTTTTTTTTAAATAAGATTACCGTTATTAGGTCATCAGTTTCACTGCTTGCTAAGGATTCATCTCTTCCCATAGTGTGTTCAGCTCTCTTTGACCACTTTGTGCCTGCGTGTGTCATCGTCTCTGTTGTCTGATTTGGTGCAATGCCTGAATCCTACAAATTACCCCCTGAACAGTGTCCTCTCTTGATTAGTTAAGGGTTTTTTTGATTCAGTCAGGCCAAGTATTGTTACCTTAATAAATGCTAGCTTGATTTCTGGTTGTATTCCTGCTGCCTTGAAATATGCTGTGGAACAGAAACGTATTATAAAAAAAAAAAATAAGGACCCTCTAATGTGTCAAGTTTCAGGCCAATTTCTAAACTGCCTTTTTTATCTAAAGTCTTAGAAAAAGTTGTCCTAACTCAAACATTTCTAGAGGAAAATAGTATTCTGGAAAAATTCCAATCCAGATACAGATGTTCTTGCAGCACTGAAACATCCTTGTTAAAGGTTTACAGTGACCTCTTCCCAATTACTAATGCTGGAGATTCTGTAATTCTTATACTGCTAGATCTTACCTCAGCTTTTCATGCCGTGGATCTTATGATTCTTATATCCTGCCTTGAACAGTATGTAGGCATCCAAGGTAATGCCCTGAAATTGTTTAAATCTTATCTAAGAAATAGGAGCATTTCTATTCATTTGGGTGAGTTCTCATGCTCTGTAGCTCCTCTTACTTGTGCGGTTCCACAGGGTTCCATCGTTGGACCAGCTATCTTTTTGATAGGCATGTTACCTTTAGGATCCATTGTTAACAAGTATGGCTTCTCTATACTGATGACACTTAAATATATTTGCCACTAAAATCAAAGCGAGAAAATACAGACCCTTCATGCGTGCTTGAATGATATAAAAACATGGATGGCAATGCATCTTCTTAAACTAAATGATAATAAAATTGTGATCATGGTGTCCAAAAGTTAAGAAAGTTTGAGTGTCTCTGATGTTGCTCTTGGACCCCTTGCCATATACAGTATGTATTATAAAGCTTCAGTTAGCCCAGGTGAGATCTGTGACAGCTCATTCAAACTCAACTAACAAATTGTGAGGTTAAATGAAGCTTTTCCAGCTGAGACTTTAAGGTAAAAGCTTTTCTTTCTTTCAGTGATCTTGAAAAGGTCATCCAAGGTTTTACAACATCTCATTTGGACTATTGCAGTTCTTTGTATGTTGGTATTGGTTACGACACCTACAACTACTTCACAACTTTGCTGTTCGCTTATTGAATGGCTCTTGTAAGTGTGGCCATATTTCACCAATACTGACCTCGCTTCATTGGCTTCTGGTCCATTTCAGAATTGACTTTAAAATTCTATTTCATGTTTTCAAATGTTTGAATGGATCAGCCCCATCTTGCCTCTTGGAACCTCTTCACTAGTATGTGCCAACAAGAGCCCTGCGGTCTACTAGCACGATGCTCTTAGTTGTGCAGAGGCTGAGGCTGAAGCAAAGGAGGTATCGGGTATTTGTGGTGGCTGCTCCTTTCCTCTGGAATGGCTCAACTTATTATGTTAGATCTGCTCCAGCACAGGCCATTTTTAATTCATCATTAAAGTCTTATTTCTTCTTGCTGCCATTTGACCCTGCAAGAGGTTGACATTGTTTGTATATGTTGGCTCACGTACATTCATGATTAGCAATATGTATGTATGGGTATTTTAAGGTTATCTTTTATGTAATGGTTGGTTATTCTTGCAGTTTTGTGATGTGTACATACAGTATATTTGAACTGCTTCTTTTACCCTTTCTTCTACAGCACTTTGGTTCAGTTCTGGCTGCTGTTGTAAATGCGGTTTATAAATAAAAATTGCCTTGCCCTGCTTTATAAAACATTATTTTAATGCATAACACTAAGAAGTGCAGATCTGAGACAACGGACTGTAAAGATGAAGTTGGTTTGTAACATTTATTACAAAAAAGTTAAAGAATATATAAAACGTAGAACAAGAATTGTAGGTTGTAACTGAACAATGAGGGATATGTATGTCTGTTACATTTTCTCACAAAACACAGTCATTTTCCTTTTTCCTCTCACGTTATCTAAAAACAGATGCATGTCTTCCATATGTGAAAAAAATATGTCTAAAGACATATTCACTCTCCTCTTCTTCTGGAAATTCAGATAGCAAATCAAATTTCTGAAGGGCCTCCTCAATGTCGTCTTTGTCCATTGACAGTAATGCAGGGAGTGAGATGTGCCCCCTGGACAGAGAAATGTTCTCAGCCCACCACTTCTCTGCCTCTGTAAGATGCTGAAGGATCCCATGTTGCTGTAATACATTTTATTAAAAAGAAAGAAAGAAAATTCTTTAAATGGTCATTATAAAGCTTATAGCCTTTTCCTCCACATTTACAAGGAATTTAAGGAAAGTAAAAAAAAATAATCTACAGTATATTTAATTTGTAATACATTATTAACATTACTGCTTTCGATCACAGATTCTACAAGTCTTCAATGTTTCTTACAATACACTATACAGTAATTAATACAGCACACAATGCATTTCAAATGTTTTAAGGCCATTAAGAGTTGTACTAGTACTCCAGTTTGTCAGAAGATGTAAAACAGGCTTTTAGTCTTTTGGGCTTTGACTCCTACTGGTTATCAATTAACAGTTGGCATCTGAGACAAGCATTAGGTCTTTTTATACATCTTATTCACTATACCATAGGCATTGTAAGCCAGCATCAACAAAATGTAATTCATCTTTCTTATGGAAGTTTATAAAATGATGTGTCTGTACCTGCTTATCGGTGCCCAGTGCTGGATGCTGAAGAAAGATGGCTGACGTTTCTTCTAAAAGAAAAGATCTGAAACCTGCAAAATGCAGTGCTATGGAACAGAATATCAAGACATTTTTTTTTTCAATTCAGAAGTAGTGCCAAGTCTTTACTCTGTCTTCTCATTAATGGCTCAATAAAGTCTAAACCTGAAAACAGAGAAAATAATATTTACCTAAGGAAATGTTAAAAAAGAACCAAAAGAATAAGCACAATAAATGACCCTGTCCTGGCTGTCCATTATTTCTATAACTTCTAATTTTTTGTTTGGTTCTTGGCCTAAATTTAGGATGCCGTTTGCTCGCTCAGTCTGATGTGAGCAGTTACTTCAGTGATTTCAAAAAGAAGCACTAAATTTATAATGGTAGACATTTTGACTATTTATCTTTGATTTACAATATGGCTAAGTACTGTATATTTTGCAACATTACCGCAGAAGTGAATAAAAGTTATTAAAGGAAATTAAAATTTCATTTTCCCCTTCCTCAAAGCTGGCATGTCATTCTAAAGAGGACTGAGTAGAGTCATGTTGTTAAAAGGAGTTTAATATTACAAAAATATTTATGCAAACCATTCTAAACATACATTACAAATAGCTGGATTTTAAAAGGTAGGCGATTCTGGAACTTCAAAACCACTATGGACAGTATGCTGAAATAAAAAAAAAAACCCCAATATAATAAAATAAATTAAACATAACACAAATATCCAACACAAATTGTAGAGGGTGACAAAAATGGGAACCAGTAACCAGATATAATCCTCCATCTACAAATACTACAATGAAAGAAGAGAGGACTAAATTTGAGACACACCTCATTAAAATTGAAGGGGGCCTCGAGGATGAAATACAGAGACACAACAAAATGGTCCTTTGGAAACCTGGACACAACATTAAATACAGACATACAAAAAAAGATAATTACAATATGAAATGGTGATCATACCAACAACATGGAAATTCCACAGTCATGGCTATTCATCTGACTTGGAAGGCCCTAATACATCCATCCATCCATCCATGATCCAACCCGCTATATCCTAACTACAGGGTCACAGGGGTCTGCTGGAGCCAATCCCAGCCAACACAGAGTGCAAGGCAGGAAACAAACCCCAGGCAGGATGCCAGCCCACCGCAGGGCGCACACACACCCACACACCAAGCACACACTAGGGAGGCCCTAATACAAGGGGTAAAAAAAATTTATCAAAGAAAAATATTAAATATTGACATACAGTAAACTGTTGACAATGACTTTTAAACAAAAACAACAATGAAATTGTCCACTTGGGACACACCCTGTGTTACATCTGTAAATAGTAAAACCTGCCAAACAACGGAAAATGCTCAGCTTTTTAAACTGTATTTACAAAAGTTCCAGTTCAGAAATCTAAACGTCAGCATTGTTTGCAAGTACACACTCCTGGCATACATACACTACCTGCATACTTGACAATGTGGTCTTCATGACTCTGAAGGAAGGCAGCAGGATGCTGTAGTCTCTTTGCTTTTTACAAAGAGGGTACTTGGATTCATTTGGATATTTAATCAATGTAATTAAAGTTGTTTTTATATTCTCTGCCTTTATGGAAAAATGTGACTGTGGAAATCAAGACAAAAATAATATGTAATACTAATTTGGCAGAAAGCGCTAATGTGCTTTTATAAATAGCTAACATAACTGCAGAAAAATCAAGTTAAATAAGATATTTAACACACGTTAATGACGACAATAAGCATAAATACCTTTCATATTGTACACTAACATTGTAGATCTCTACTGTACATAACATCTCTTAAATAAGTAAAAAAGTTAATATAGATTAAATAATATGGCAAATATTAAAAAAAAATTAATACAAGATGTAAAAAATAATTAAAACGATATGCTTAAAAATAGGATATGTCAGTAATGACAATAAACAGAGAACACTTGGATTCGCTGTACAGTATATAATTGTACATCTCATTAGTTTTTCTTAATGGATCTAAGATTTCTTTAAATATACTGAGCTTTTTATTCTGTGAGTCCATACCTGGTTCTGTTGTGCCATTGTTCCATGTCAGAAAACGTTTTCAGCTCCTTTTCTTTTTCGAATTGGAAAAACTGTACAGCAGCTCTTCACCTTCTCTTTCTACTGACTGTGGGCGGTTGTGGGACGGACTATGGAAGGCCGGGGGCGTGGAAGGCCAGGGGCATGGAAGGCCAAGTCTGCGACCTGCAGCCGGACCCTTCTCAAATATTTTGAAAAAAAACAAAAAGATAGAATTTTTTTTTTATTTTGGCAGGATATAACCATTGTTATAAAAAAAACAACACTGAATACGGTAATTTTCACATCTGTTATTCTTTAAACTTTAACAATATGGTTGATCATGTTATATATTTACAGTAGGGCTGCTTGGGACACACAGTGGTAGCACTGCTGCCAGGTTTGCGCCCTATTCTATAAGCACTCCTTTGACCCTGTTCTGTATTAAGCCGCTTAGAAAATTCTACTATAGTGTTTCATGAGAAGGCAAAGTGAAACTATACAAATTAATCATTTATTTTTACTATATTACTTAATTTGTTGTATCACTGTGTATTCCTAGTAATGTAATGTGAAAATATTAAGTTTAAAAAAATAATAAATAATAAATAAATACTGTGGGAAGGAATCTGCACCTGAGAAAAACTGTTAAAAATGTTTTAATATGTCCAGTACTACATACCTTACATGGTCAATCATCCGGATTAATTCTTGCTTTTGAGTTTTGTTAACACACAACAACAACACGCAACTCAAGTTTTTCAATTTAATGGATCTTTCTGTTTGCAGTCCTTTTATTTTTTTATTCCAGTTTTTTCACAGTGTTGGTCTGTGAAAGCTGGAGCCCATTCAAAGAGTGATAGGCACAGTGCAGGAACCATCTTTTGAAAACATATATGCATACACCCTTTGACATTGCCAAGATGCCAATCATATTCACAGAGAAAGTGCAAGTATCATGCAAACACATTTGATACTGAGAGAACATGAAAAGAAGAAGAGAGGGGTTGGGAGCATGCATGGATACAGTGTGTTGCTGCACCCACCACACAACGAACCGCCTCAGGATCCGAAATTAGGATCTGAGCACAGCCATGCAATGGGTTACGCCTCAGTACCACACTAGTTCGAATAGAGTGGAACAGTCTGATTTTTTTACAGTGGCTGGAGTGTCAATCCTGACACCAACACCCAAGTTTTCCCTGCAAGCTGGAGGACCTGGGTGAAGATTAACGTCATACCAAGGACAGAGCAATTGCATGTTAAGGGCCTTGCTCAATGGCCGAACGGAGTGGAATCACTTCTGGAACATGAAAACTTAACATCAAAATATCTCATCTGGGAATCAAACTGATATCTGAGTGGTGTAAGAGTTTTGGGGTGTAAAAGTATCCAGGAAAGGCACTTTAACCTCAAATGTTTTTTTTTTTTGTATTGGTGGACAGTGTCACACACGTGTGATTGGGAGGTAGCTAAAGGGCCTAAATAATAGTAATACCTCGCCAGACCAGGGGATAGCGAGCTGCACTGACTTTCTCTCTCAACCCTCTGCAGACCATCCTCGGGAAATGATGTCACTACCGGTACCGGTGCCATTGATGACATCACTTCTGGTTCTGGGCCTTAAAACCGTCATATTTTCACTCTTAAATCAGTTTTGGACTCCAAGCAATGAACAACTCAACCAAAATTACCCATTTACAGCCAGGGCATAATATATGGGTGGCTGCCCCAAACCTTTTTGATGTGTGTGGACTGTTATTGTGACAAAAGGTTAATACCGGAAATGCCTAAATTGTTAGCCTTGATTTACATGTACAACCCATGACATCCACTCATCACTCATACAAGCAAGCACACAGATCAATTCAAGCAAATTTGCCAAGACCTCAGTTTTAAAAGAGATCAAGCAAGAACACCTTTACTGGGACCATGGGATCGCTGCCCTTGGATATGTCCCCTAAAAGACTGCACAAATCAAAGAACACAATAGAGGCTTGTGACCTCAGGTTCCAAAATACCTTTCCAGGGTCCAGAGAGATTCCTTCAGCTGACCCTCATCAAAAGCCCTTAAGGGTCTACAGCAGAGACGGGCAACCTCTGTTTCTAAACCTTACCTTACCTTACCTTTCCTTAATGAAGCTGGCTGCTTCATTACCCCTGAAAGGACTGCATAATTCTAACAAAATGATCATGGCTAGCACCTTAACCAACATAACTGACATACTCCAACAAGTTCAGATCACTACCCTTGAAAGAGCTAAATAAATTACGAATCATTTAAAGAACCACACTTGGGCAGAAGATATTAATACAATTTTTCAGTGAGGGGTTGCTCAAACCTTAATTTAATCATTACGTTTGTTGATTTGTAGAGAAAACAGACATTAAAGTAAAAAGTAGAAGATGCAACCAGAACCGTTCAAATTCTTGTCCATACAGTACATCAAGCTTTGGTTCAGTAGAAGCTAGAGAGAGATGTCTGTGTAATTTAAAGAGTCAATTCTTCTTATTCCAACTAAAATTTTCCTTAAAATGGTGTGCCATAATAAAGCAGGCTTGGTCCGCTTGCAGTTTTATTTCTAAGCTGGCATTTTGCTTTCTTTAGACAACATGTTGTTTTCAGTGAGTCTTTACAATTCACCTTTTCATAGCAGGCATGGTATTCTCCCATGCGGGCATATTGTCTGCTTCATGTCTGTCCACCTCCACAGCTGAATATAAATGTTGTTAGTGTGAAATGAGTCAAACCAGTAGGCGCTTTGTGGCTTAATGACATTATCCAGATAACAGACAACTGAAAATATACCTTTCATCTTGCTCTTCTGTGAACTGTAAGTTAAATAACAAAGTCCCCAAAAGCCCTGATTTCACATTTTCTTACAGGCATATATTGACTGGTTATCTTATCTGAGTTTATACATAACAAGTAACACTTCTTTTTAACGTTTTCTGTATATTTGCATATTCCCCGCAGAATTCAATGTCTTATTAAAATACATTTTATTCCCTTTAATTTATCTTGCTGATGGTTAAAAAAATAACAGATCTAATGGAACCCTTTTCTAAAGTTCTCTGGTAATTGGCACTGAAACTTTTATCTTTGTCAATGGCTCCTCAAACACTTGTCTTCATTCACCTGTATCTGCTCCACTCTCCTCTGGCTGTCCCGGACAGTATGATTACATTGTTGGGTTAAATTAGCTGCTTGTCACCACTGCCTGTCCTGTTCCTGCATTTAACTTTTTTAAACTCTTGGTTAAAATGCACACAATTAAAACCAGTGAAGGGTTCCCTTATAAATCCCATATAGAATTGCTATAGTCTTGGTAATCCAATTTATTCAGTTAAAAGCCACATCTTAAAACACACAAATTAAATATTACGAGTTTTATTCAATAATGTAAAAAAAAAACCTTCAGTTTTTAAACCCCATTAAAATAAGACAGCCACAATTATCTTTGTGTTGAATACCCATGATTGTATTTGTAGAACTGAAATATATAATTGAAAAGCATGTTTATGGATAACAAGTTTTTAAATCACCATATTGCTTGATTCACTTTTGGAGGTTTTTTTTTAATTGACAGTAGAATTGTAAATGGGTTTGTTCCCAGCACAACTCCCTTCCTGTACTTCATAGCTACAATATCAAAACAGAGATCTGCCTAAAATTCCAAAGATAAATAATGCTACTGTAGGAGGACAACAAATATTTAAAAAAAAAAGTGAATATTGGAGATGCATAATTTGTCTCAGCATTAAAATCAAGATGCATCATTTCAGTGCAGCATACTCTTGCTAGATAATGGTGCAGTGGTTTGCATTTCTGTCTTACGGAACAGACCAAGCTTTGCATCATGTACTTGGTTGTTGTTACTGTGAAATTTGTATGGCCTGTATTCCTAGGGTACAGTATTTGTGGGGTTTTTCCAGCTGTTTGCATTTGCTTATTTTATTCCCATAGATGAAAGAAAAATCTTCTGGATGTTCAATAATGTAAAATTGTCCAGGTGCACTAGTACATACTTTATGTACAGTATATCTTTAAATGAATTTTATTTTTCATTCAGTGTGAGCTTCTGCCATGTTCCCATATTATATATATGGCTGAAGCCACTGTTACCTGCACAGCAGAACCCAGAATTGAAACTAGGCCGTGAGTGTGTCAGAGATAGGATATGCAGCATTGTTCATACTAGCACTCAGTTTTGTTTAAATTCTCTCTTTCACTATGATCTCTAGGGGGTCCAGATTAAATACTACAACTGAGCTTGCTTTTTTAATTAGTGTGTTGATTCAGTGGGCTACTCTTGAAGTGATGTTACCAGCCTAGCACACCATAGCATAGAAAATCACAATGGCCATCACAGAGTTTTAGAAGATGTGAAGGATGTGATTTCCCACATTAAAGGAACACAGTCTCCTTAGGAAAAAAAACCTGCTATTCCTTTTCTCATATAGTTTCTCTGTGTTTCAAGACCATTCCAACCTGTCACTAATGTGAACCCCCAAGTATTTGTAGGAGTGAATCATCTCTATATCTACTCATTGAATAGTGACCAGACATAGAGGCTCTTAGGTGTGATGAAAGTCAACTACCAGTTCCTGGTTTTACTGATGTGAAGATGCAGACAATTTTCTTTGCACCAAGAAACAAACTTTTCCACTTGACTCCTATGCTCTGTCTCATCCCCTTTATCATAATGCCAAGGTTTGAGAAGACAACCTGCCCCCAGCTTATCCAATTAGCAATCCTGTCTGGTTATAACCCACCCCTTCTCTCTCTCACATGGGTGACACTATTTTTGTGTTTCTCTGGCACCACTAACATCTGGTATAAGCAGAACCTTTTGAGCAAGAATTTTGTGGTAGCTTGCAACCTCTTTGTAGCTAAGCAACTCTTCATAGAATTAATAAATAACCATTTTTCAAGTCTTTATGGTGTAACTGGAAAGTGAAGGTGCCTGAATGTTCGAGACCCAAAATTTTCAGTTTAGTTTAATCTTGATGATTATTACTAGTCTTTTTCCTTGAGCAATGCCATTTTTTGGAAATAATTGAATTTAATATATTTTTTTAATCTTGTAGGGGAGTTACTTTCAAATTATCATCCGAGTCAAGGCTGTCCAGAAAAGTCCCAAAATTGAACCAACCATGGCTGCTGTCAGTGTAACACTTTATTAACACTTAAGTATGAGCTCAGTTGTACATCACACATTCTTCAGTTTCCAGCACTGCTTCAAAATATATTATGCATTACTGTAAGTGAAGCAAACCAGATGTATTTGCTTTATACCAAGTTATGCACAAAAGTTGAAAATATTCAATGAATATGTTTTTTAGTCAGTTCTTTCATATACGGGGTTATTGAACGCCTAATGTTATCCTGGCACATCTTTACTGAGTCCATTTAGAGACACTAATATACCTAACCTGCAAACGTTTGAGAAAGCAACTCACAAGGAGAAAGTGCATAATGCATGCAGTGACTGTGCTGAGACCAGAACCATTGGAGTTACGAGATAGCAAAAATAACTACTGTGAAACATAGTGTCTGCCCATTCCAGTCCAGTTCAGTCATCTACTAACTTAACCAGCATACCCTTTGAAGGAATAAATTGAAGTAGCAAGAGGAAACTTTTATAAGCATATAAACATTATACAGAAATTTAGGACTTTTGAACTAAGTTGAATGTGCTTGCTTGCCAGGCTATTTAAAATAAGAAATTAATAATTCAGAGTAAGTAAAAGTTTGCTGTCTTTGTGCTCATCACAAAGCTAAAAACTAGTGAAACGTACAAAAAAACTTTGAAAGGAATCCCTTTAGATCAAGTAAAAGCCCAGAAGCTGCTTTGTTTAAAAACAATGTAGCGCTGAAGACTTAGTTAAGCATAAACATCATCGGGTTACTTGTATATTGCTCAGTACGCTCACTGCTTCTCATTTCAGTGTTAATACGATTTGCTTATGTATACAGATGACACAAACCTCAGGTCTATGCAT
Organism: Polypterus senegalus; assembly: GCF_016835505.1. NCBI lineage: Eukaryota > Metazoa > Chordata > Cladistia > Polypteriformes > Polypteridae > Polypterus > Polypterus senegalus. The sequence goes on from NC_053157.1 coordinate 86,774,189, forward strand.
TTAAAATCTTAATCAAAAGGAATTTTTTTTAATTAAGTAGACAGCATAAGGGGTAAGGTGGGAAATCACATTTTATTGCAGTTAAATAATGATTGTGAAACTAAATTCTTAAGGTTCTCTTAACAGTTTTTAATAGACGAATGAAAGACTTCAATGCATGATCAAAAGACTACAGGATGTACTATGTGCAACACAGGTTCAGTAATGACAATGAAAAATAAATAGTTTATTCTCGTTTAATTACACTTTATAACTTAAAAAGGTTTTATTCAGCACATTTAACTTAATTAATCCTGTATCTTACTATAAATTTAGTATAGAGAATAAGCAATTATTTAATTGAATTTTAACTTCTGTTTTCCAAATAATAACTTTAAAATATATAGATCATCATAAAATATAAATTACAGTTATTAAAGTAAAAAGCAATTTATGCTTTGTTCAATTTAATAAAGAATAAGTGTCTGTGTGGCTGCTATGTTTCTGTCATTTTAACAAATGGCGTATCTCAAACTTTTTTAGTATCAAGAAAATATTCTTTATTAGAAGGCACTCAGTCTAATTGAAAACAGAATTATAGACATAAAATTTAAAGGTCTAGTTTTGCATCATTTGCATGAATCACACTGAAGAAATAATGCCTGGCAGTGCATTTGCTATGAGCACTTAACTCCATCAACGGGACCAGGATTATTCTGCCACCGAGGCTAATGCAATATGTCTGGGCTTTTTCAATTCTATGAAAGTCCTGTTGCAAGGTTCTACTCGGTACACTTATAGTTACACACCCTTTTCTAAATAGCCATTTGCCAGTGATTAGCACAACCAATATAAATGGAAGACTGAAAAATTGCCTCTTGCTTAAAGAACTTACCACAGTGTTACAAATGTGGTTTGAAATCTACACTCATTTCACAAGTCCTCACAATATCCCCTGAATAAATATAGCTTTTTTAAAACCTGCAATTTAAATTTGATTTAATTAACTTAAAGACTGTCAAGTTATGCTGAACAATACTAGATATGTTATGCCATTAAAATGCTTATGTGTGGCAACATGACACAGCTGACATTTACTTTTAATACTATTGTGCCCATTCCTCACAGACTATTGAATGTATCATTAGAAAGTTGCCATTTAATTCATCCTGGAGTTGGCATAAATTGTTATACTACAGACATATCTCCTTCTGAGCTAAAAAAAAATGGGAAGCATACCGTCACACAAGATATTGTAGTAATGTAGAATTCCATGATTTCTAATTTTGCTACTTCTGTTTTCTTAAATTGCAATTGCTATGGTGTCAGAATATTTCATTACAATAAACTCTGACATCGTTCTCTCTACTGCAACATGTATTGTTTTCATGATTCATTACTAGGTGAAACTATATCATTAATACATTTTCATAACACTTGTTCTGTTTGTTTCAGCCTGTGTTGTAAATTTCATTTTAAAATGTATTTCTGGTATAAAAAACTTTTGTTACCAAAATAACATCTTTTATCTGATGGTGTCTTGTTTTCTTTCCTTATTTGATTCCCATGATAAGTGTTATGAATTTTCAACTGTGATTTTTTTTTCCATTACGTGACCTCTCATTTTCTTTCTACTTCTGCTTCATCTACTTTTCCTTTATATTAGTATTTTTAGGTGGCCACCATCCTTTATTATTGTTTTTAAAGAGACTATGTGAGCTGCATAGGTGTGTAATGGTTAATTTGTTGGTATATTTATTTCTTTAATGTAACATATGCAATAGTTATGATTATATAAGATACTAGCTTTGTAAGCCCATGCTGTAAAAAGCCTGGGCTCCTAAAAACTATTAAAATCGTCAGAAAAAAAAATTGAAATGCACGGTTTGTGGTTTCGTTTTGCCGATGTGCTCATCTCGCTTGTGTATTACCGGCTAAGTGAGTTTGTCTTTTGTCGGCAGTTTCACTTTGGCAACAGAGTTACTTTCTTTCACCTTCATGCTGTAGCCTTGTACTTCTTTTTTCTTCTAACTCATTAACTTGGGGCCACCTTGCTGGCTCTTTGAGCTTCATGCTGTAGCCCCCCATGAATAGACGATTATAAATATGATATTTTAGGTAGATACAAAAATATTCACTGATTATTTAAAGGGATGTAAACAAGTAAAGGTTAATACATTTTTCACATCAGAACATTTATAATAGTTTCACCACATTGTTAAAAGTGTCAGAGTAGAGAAAATGAAATGTAGAAAGTTTGCAAATAACTCTGAATTATGCCTAAGCATCTTGAGAAAGAATCAGTAGTTTTGTGTAAATGTAGTACAGTTAACCAGATTACAAGGTTCAGAATATGCAAATAATAGTACTAATAAAGCTTGTCATGCATGTACATAGAGCAACAAATTCACACAATGTGTGCTGTATCCGCAGACTGGTCACTTCTTCATCTTCTTTTTCTTCATTTTCTTCTTTTCTCACTTCTACAGTATATGGGGTTGATATGCTTGATCAGCCTTCTCCAAACAGCTTTGCCCTGTAACTTCCTCACCAGCCAACCCCTTTTGCTTCAAATCTTTTTACTTTATCCATCCACTACCGCTTTGGCCTACCTTGCTTTCTCTTCCTGTTCCATTCCCATCACTCTTTTTTTCCCCACATATTCATTGTCTCTCCTTATCATATGTCCATACTACTTCAACCTACTTTCCTGTACTTTCTTAGATATCTCTCCCACTTTTGTCGTACCTCTGACTGTCTTATTTCTTATTCTGTCCTTTTTTGTAACTTCACACCAGTGATACTTTCATAACGAGAGCTAGACCTAAAATATTGTTTTTTGTTTTACAAGAACAAGAACTGAAATTAAGGCAAACAGAGAAACTAAAACTAAATAAAAATAAAAATTAATGATATGTGAACGAACTAAAATGGGAATGAAAATTGAGTAAAAATGGAAAAAAAAAAAAAGCAATAGCATTTTCGTTCAGTCCGGTTCAGTCATGCAGAGGTATTGTTTGTAGGTTGCCCTGAACGTTCAGTTACATTACGCTGTTCACTATGCAGTGATCTTGTAACTTGGGCTTACTATAGTCGCGCGGCGCAACCTCCGTAAAGGATCGTTGTTTGTTTGTTTGTTGAGCACATTTGGCTCATCGAGTTGAAGCAGTAAGCACATGTGGTTGACGATGGTGAGTTTTGCACAGTTATTTGTGGGTAGAAAGCAAGGAAATAACGTGTGAAAATACTTTAACTAGAGCACAGGTGATAATAAAAGCAACTATAGTGTGCAAGAAGAAGAAAAGAATCTCGGAGTTTCAGTGCAGGACCAGCTGGATCAGTCCTTAGTGGAAGTCCTGCACTTCTCTGGCACCAAGACTGCATATCATGGCAACAGACAACAGAGTGAAGCTGCAGACTGCAATACCTCTGCATCAGACACGGAACGCCCTCCATATCACGGAATGCCCATAGCGTCAGTCACTGAATGCCCTTGACAGAACAACACGCCAAGTAGATAGTAACGCCCTTTCCCAGTGTCAGTTGCATCATACCATCTGCGGGACAGTATTGACGCACTCATTGCAAAGTACACTGCAGTTGTACAAATGACAGCAGTTTTCTATTTGGACAAATATAAATGATGTCCAGTCTCACACTTATGCTAATGCATATAACACTTTGCTGATATAAAGTAGTTTTTTTTACTATTATGAATAACTGTTCATTACGTTTTCTCCTGAAGCATTACATTATAGTAAAAGTAACAAATCTTATCACCATTTAGTGTTTCAAACAGAATGTACCTCATGAAACTCATACCTAGAGATTTTCAATCTATAAATGTATTTCATAGTCCATCCATCCATTATCCAACCCACTGTATCCTAACTACTGGGTCACGGGGGTCTGCTGGAGCCAATCCCAGCCAACACAGGGCGCAAAGCAGGAAACAAACCCCGGGTAGGGCACCAGCCCACCTCAGTATTTCATAGTCCCACTAGCAAATTATACACATGTGAACCAATATTAATCTTAATTAATTTTTAAAAGGTTTGCAAAAACAGAGCTACATATAACATTGATTTTAAAAATGACAGAGAAACATTTTAGAAAAGTCATTTATTTATTGATTTGATCCATCAGTAGTTTTCATTACTAAAACCTCCATCCATTATCCAACCCGCTATATCCTAACTACAGGGTCACGGGGGTCTGCTGGAGCCAATTCCAGCCAGTATAGTGCACAAGGCAGGAAATAAACCTCAGGCAGGGTGCTAGCCCACCGCAGGGCACACACACACCCACACACCAAGCATAATTTAGAATCGCCAATGCACCTAACCTGCATGTCCTTGGACTGCGGGAGGAAACCGGAACACCGAGAGGTAACCCACGCAGACACAGGGGGAACATGCAAAGTCCATGCAGGGAGGACCCAGAAAGCGAACCCAGGTCTCCTAACTTCGAGGCAGAAGCACTACCACTGCGCCAACGTGCCGCCCTACTAAAACCTGTGTATGTGTGATATTACTGTATGTCATGTCCATATCAATTGAACGGTATATTAAAACCAAGGAGCTGGTGGTGGGTTTTAGGAGGCCCAGGCCCCTCATGGACCCCGTGATCATCAGAGGTGACTGTGTGCAGAGGATGAAGACCTATAAATACCTGGGAGTGCAGCTGGATGATAAATTGGACTGGACTGCCAATACTGATGCTCTGTGTAAGAAAGGACAGAGTCGACTATACTTCCTTAGAAGGCTGGCGTCTTTCAACATCTGCAATCTGCAGTTGTGGCGAGAGCCCTATTCTATGCAGTGGTGGGCTGGGGAGGCAGCATAAAGAAGAGGGACGCGTCACGCCTGGACAAACTGGTGAGGAAGGCAGGCTTTATTGTAGGTACAGAGCTGGACAGTTTGACATCCGTGGTAGAGCGGCGGGCACTTAGCAGGCTCCTGTCAATCATGGAGAATCCACTGCATCCACTGAACAGGATCATCTCCAGACAGAACAGCAGCTTCAGCGACAGACTGCTGTCACTATCCTGCTCCACTGACAGACTGAGGAGACCGTTCCTCCCACACAAATACAGGGGAGAAACATGCGGCACCGACGAGCCTCACCTCAACTCAGACTGCGCTATCTCTCAGACCCTGGGTTGATGCATGTAATTGGCGCATGCTATTTGCTGTCTCTCTGTATGTCGCCAATATAATGTTTGCAGACACATTTATTATACACCCTGACTTTCCACAGTCTGGCTAATATCTTTAATGAATGTGTGTGACACATCTAGTCTTGCTTGATCGGCCATAAAACCGCAGTGAAAAGGCACAAGGTGAGGCAGACGGTACAGTGCCGCATTGTAAGGGGGCGGATGTGAGCCCAACAGGTTCTTGCTGCTGCTGTTCTTCTACGCAGAGGGTCTGGGTGCCAATAAGTTAGCAATATCACAAAATTTAAGTGCACTGCAATGGTCTATTTAATGGAAGATTAAGACTTTTAACATTAAAGAAAAACAAGGAGGACTTTTATAAGAAATTGATGGAGATTTTCATGGAAAAGGATAGGCTCATGGAATCCATTTACAAATAAAGGTAAGACCATAAACGGTTTTCAATTTTATAAAAAGTGGGATCAGACTAAGAACAAAAATCCAATAATTAAAAACTAAATTTTGACATTAAAATATTCTTTAGTTTTTCTTGTTATCCTTTTGTTGAACAGTCTGTTAAAATTGATTAAAGCATCAGAATTAAAAGCTTTTAAAAACAGCTAAATACTTCAATTAATGTCAAAATTGAAATCCGTGTTTTTTGTTCACCACTCTGTACTTTTATTTGTATTGAATGAGTATTAATTGAGGAATTGCAACGGCAAATTTAGAACACATGGAAAGTGCGGAACAAATGCGCTCTCTCTGCTTTCCTACGCGCCACTATAAATGTAACATTCTTTCTTAGCCAAATACATGCCTTACCTATCTGTGTGTAAAGAATGCTGATGAGATTTGAAACATAAACAGTAGTCAATGTGCATGAATAGTGAATAAGCTATTTTTTTTGGTTCATATATTTGTAAATCTGACTCTGAAGGAGTCAGTGCCTCACCAGCTTCAGTACTGGCAGCAGAAATCGTCAACATACAGTCTGCTAGCGCCAGTGGCCGAGTACCTTGTCTGTACACCTGCATTACAGGCATTAGTCGAACGAGTATTTTCACTGTGTGACTATCTGTGCAATAGACGTCGTTGCAACATTAAGAAATCTCTCGAAATGCGTGCTTGTTTAAAGCTTAACAGTAACGCCCTTGCAGAGACTGCTTTCTCGGGTTTAAACATTTTATCTTGTTGACTATACTCATTAGGCCACTTAATCTGTTTGCTCATTAATAGTCAAGTTGTGTTTAACGGTATTATGAACCGTGAGTGTATTTTGTTGACTGAAATATAAGTGGCATTGAAATATGTGTAGGCCAGCATTTGTGGTTTTGCAACAGAAAAAAAAAATTGTACTAATATTATGTAAAAATACCAGAACTAAATAAAATAAAAAACAAAATTTTAAACACAAAACTAAATAAAAATTGTTGACTCCACTAAAAACTAGAATAAAATAAAAATAAAAATTAATTTTCTAAAATTAAATAAAAACGAAAACTACAATTAATATCAGGAATGAAATATCACTGCTTCACACATCCATCTCAACGTTCTCATTCCTGTCATATCCAACTTCTTCTCCTGTGCTCCTTTTACTGCCCATGTCTCAGCTACATAAATCATTGCTAGTCTTACCACTGTCTTAAAAAGATTTCCTTTTAGCTCCGCCTTAATTCTTCGATCACACAATACTCCTCATACCTTCTTCCAATTGTTCCATCTGCACTGTACTCTACAGATTATCTCTGCATCCTTTTTTCCATCTCAGGCTACCATTGAGCCTAGATATTTAAATGTATCCACTCTTTTCAATAGCTTTCCTTGCATGATAACTTCTGAATCTTGATCATCATTAAACCTCATATGTTCCATCTTCTTCCTATTTCTTTTCAATCCTTTATTTTCCAAAGCCCTTCTCCGTTCTTCCAACTTCTTCTTTTCTGGTGCTGCACAACACAATGTCATTAGCAAAAAGCATGCACCAAGGCAATTGGTCTTTTATCACATGACTTCTCAGACCGATCACTCTGCTGCACATACTATATGTCACCAGTGGCTGAAGTGTCAAACAGAAGTGGTGGTTCTCAAGGTTTTTCTGCTTTGTCAATTAACTAATGGATGGACACTTGTTATGATTTTTGACAGAACCTCTCATATATACAACAAACGTCAGGATTGATGGATTTTATGCTTGAACACTGTATTAGCAGGGTTTAAGTGAGTGTGTTCTCCTTGCTACAATTCTCAGGAGATCCCTGACAGCTAACAAGTGTGGTATTGCAGTACTGAGAGGCCGTGAGAAGTACTGGCACTACATATTGTGGGTAACAGCTAACTTCAAACATTGCTGTTAATTTGAATAGGAGAATAGAGATGTACCAGTATGGAGTAGCAGTAAGTACCTGCCCGATTCAACTATTTCATTTGAGCTTGTATTTACAGAGTTTTCAATTACGTTTAGTTATGTTATGATATGTAAAACCGTAGAACTAAAATGACTATTTGCCATGGTACAGCCCCAGAGTAGGACAGGGTGAGAGAGTTGGATAACCTTTAATTAAGAAGCCAGTGATCTTCACAAGGTTGAGACCAATATATATATATACTAGCAGAATACCGCGCTTCGCAGCGGAGAAGTAGTGTTTTAAAGAAGGTACGAAAAAGAAAAGGAAAAATTTTAAAACTAACGTAACATGATTGTTAATGTAACTGTTTTGTCATTGATATGAGTGTTGTTCTCATATCTATCTATCTATCTATCTATCTAGTTCTCATATCTATCTATCTATCTATCTATCTATCTATCTATCTATCTATCTATCTATCTATATATCTCTATCTATCTATATATATCTCTATCTATCTATATTATATATAGCAGAATACCCGCGCTTCGCAGCGGAGAAGTAGTGTGTTAAAGAAGGTACGAAAAAGAAAAGGAAAAATTTTAAAACTAACGTAACATGATTGTTAATGTAATTGTTTTGTCATTGATATGAGTGTTGTTCTCATATCTATCTATATATATATTTCTCTATCTATCTATATATATATATATACCCGCACTTGGCAGCGGAGAAGTAGTGTGTTAAAGAAAGAAAGAGAAAGAAAAGGAAACATTTTAAAAATAATGTAACATGATTGTCAAAGTAATTGTTTTGTGTATTTGGCGGCAGCGTCACGAAGTTGTTTTCGGTAGCTGCATCAGAAAATGTACCACGACGTCTGACACGCGTCCTTTTTACTGTTTTCTCACAGCTTGGATTGCTGCTGTCATATATATACACACACACACACACACACACACACATACATACATACATACACACACACAAATTATATACATGTGTGTATGTATGTATGTATGTGTGTGTGTGTGTGTGTGTGTGTGTGTGTATATATACAGTATACACATACATATACTTGTGTATATGTTTGTATGTGTCTATATGTGTGTGTATAGGTTTGGTCACTGAGTGCAAGGGAAAAATAATAAATTATAGTCTATAAGTTATTAAACAGTAAAACATTAACATTTTAAGAAGTACAGGTACATTGAAATTACATTTTCTATGTGAACATTCAAATTTGTGCCTCTGGTAATGTGCCTTACCAGCATTTAAAGAAAATTAGTTTTGTGTCCTCTGCAGTGTTAAGAGAGAAAGGCTTTGGTTTGGGATAAAAGGAAAAAAGGTGTAAAGAAAGGAAAGTTGCCTTTTTCTTTTATATAGTATAACAAAATACCAGCTTTAGCGCGAGAAGTAGTGTGTTAAAGAAGCAATGAAAAGAAAAGGAAACTTTTTGAAAATAACGTAACCTGATTGTCAATGTAATTGTTTTGTCACTGTTGTGAGTGTTGAGTGTTGTTGTCATATATATATATATATAATATATATAATATATATATATATATAATATATAATATATAATATATAATATATATACATATCTATACATATACACATATATACATACATATATATATCTACATATATACACACACATATATACACACACATACATACATACACACACATATATACACAGAAATACATATATATATATATACATACATACACACACACATATATAAGCATATATATACATATACATACATATCTACATATATACACACACAGCTATTTAGTATCAGTGCAATACGCTGTTTGTTAAAAGCAGTTGACACCGCTCTTACGTGCAATAACAAATCAAATCATTCAGTTGTCTTTGCTCATATGTCATTTTAGAGCTGGACGCCTGGCATCTTTTTTGGCCACAAGTTCGTTTCTGTTTGGTGTGAGGTTCTGTGTTGTGGAGATTCTCAGGATGGATTGCAGGTGCTCATCAGTGAGGCGACTCCTGTGTGCTGTTTTGTTAGTCTTTATCACTGAGAAGAGCTTCTCACACAGATATGTGCTACCAAACATGCACAAGGTTCGAGCCGCATGTAGACGGACTTTTTTTGTTCTTCAAAGTCACCAAAGCGCCGTGCAAACTCAGTGCGCAATAACTCTAGCTTCATGGCTGCATTATGGGATCTGTAGTTTATTGTGTTACCAGCGCTTCATATACCCGGGCTTTAATAACAATAATACAGTATATAAAATGATCTCGCGGGCGGATATAATTACGCCGGCCAGATGTGGCCCTGCCCTTGAGTTTGACACATATGGACTAAATAGAACTTGAAAAGATATATTTTTCAAATGTGATCGCAATTCAGATAGAGTTGGCCGCACTACAGCCTGCATGCCTCAATGAGTCATCCTCCCTCGCTCTTACTTTTTACCGTTCATCTAATGAATACACTGAGTATGGCTTTACCAAAACAATCATTGATGGCGAATAAAGTATCCATTATTCGAGTATGTAGAGCGGGATATATATATATACATATATATATACTCGCGTATCGCAGCGAGAAGTAGTGTGTTAAAAAGGTAGAAAAGAAAAGGGAACATTTTAAAAATAACGTAACATGACTTTCAATATACAGTATTTGTTTTGTGCGTGTTACTGAGTGTTGCTGTCATCAAGGATTTGATTATCATTATTTCTTTCAATCAGGTTCGTATTTGTAGGATGTGTTGTGTTCAAGTTACATTCCGTGTTTGTTAATCGTTGTAAAGATGACAGGTTTCATTCATCGATTCGTTTCTTACTGCATCAATAAACAGCTCGTCTTCTTCTTTATCTGAGACCTGACACACTGCATGCACGGGTTTTTTTTACACTGTCTTCTTTTAGCGGGATATTGACTTTTTCCACCGTGTGCTTTGTTTCCACAGTAGCTGCATTTATGAATATGCTTATCAGACGCTTCATATTTTTTGCTGCCTTTTCAATTGTGTAATTCGGTTTTTGTTCAGCGCTCTTTGGAACTGTTGCTTTTTATCTGTGCACTGCATCAGTTCACGTGAGCCACTCGGTGTACTTGCATCGAAGGTTCCCAGCTGTGCTGGTGCCATCTCGTGCTATGTCCATAGCTTTATTTAATGTTACCTTAGTCCTGGCACTTAAAACTTTCTCTCGCAGTTTCGCTGAGTTTGTGCCAAAGACCACGCTGACCATCTCATCTTCCTCTGCATAAGCACAGTCCTTAACCCGTGAATATTGTAACAACCCGGCAGCAAGCGCTGGCGGAGTGACGCCTCATGGGTAATTTATGTAAATAGTTTGTGGGGAATTTATGGGTAATTTATAAAAAGCTCATTGTATGACGAAATTTACGTATTGTCAATTGTGTTGTAAATAATGGTGTGTTTGTATTTAATTGGTTGGGTGGGTTTGGGTCATCGCCGTCCGGGGGTTATTTATTTGCAAAAAGTACCAATTTATTGAAATGTGTCTTCGTGCGTGACCTTGGCAATGGCCGAGCAATAATGTTGAGCTTTTGTTTCTGACTATCTTCTGTAATAAAAAGATACAACAGGACAGAGCTGTTTTATTGCTAAGATTTAATCTAAGCAAACTACCGAGACACTCGGAGTCGTGCGGTGTATGGGGCACGAGTGTTCTCTTTCTTAAAGAGCTGGGTGCAGTTGCGTGCATACGCTGGCAATCCGCTAGCCGACAGCTTCGAGAGGTGCACGGCAGAGTTCGCTCGAAATCTTAAAGACTCCTCCACGGGTCGCTACATTGGTGTCAGAAGTGGGAGACCAGGCTGTTTAGAAGACGCCGTCATGGAACAGAGTCTTGAAGAAATAGAGCGTGCCATCTCGGAAAATAGCGTTATGTTGGAGCGCCTGATCAGCAGAACTGCACGGAGAAAAAGGACAAACTGGCCTGAGGGTGCCAGTATTCCCCGGACAGTGTTGCGATCTTCTAGGCACGGCCGGAATGAACCTGTAGCTGCCGCAACGACACCCCAAATCACCAGTCGGCCGGTCCTCCCCACACGGTCACCCGCTAAGCTGCCACGATACAGCGGGTTGACGCGCCCTGGAGCCATACCTTGCACAAGTGGATCTGGCTGCTCTTCACAATGGTTGGAGCTGCGAGGAAGCTGCAACACACTTGGCCCTTGCCTTGGAGGGTCCCGCACTTCAGGTACTCATCGACCTGCCGCCTGAGGAGTGTCGTGATCTTCAGGCCCTCACCGATGCTCTCACCCGTCGCTTTGGACAGAGAACCTCAGCGGAACACAGCAGGGAGGAGCTGACTAACCGACGTCGGCGTGAAGGTGAGAGTGTGGGAGCATTTGCAGCTGACATCAGGGTCTATGCACGGAAAGGTTACCCTACTTTCTCGACAGCAGCAAGGGAAGAACTCAGTCTTCATGCTTTCCTGCGGGCCTTGCACCAGAGCGTCTCGTCAGCATGTCTGTCTGTTGTGCCCAGACATTTGAGTGAGGCACTACGGGAGGCTGAACGGGCTGAAGAGGTACTACAGTTTGGGTCTCCGCACGTCAATCATCACGCCCAAGCCGCTACGAGAGCAGTTGAGCGAGTGGTAGAAAGGGACCAGCCTGAGGGTGTGGAGGTCAGTCGCGCCCAGCCATCATCAATCCCCCGACAGAGACAAAGATCGGACCGCTGTTTCCGATGCGGAGAACCAGGGCATTTTGCCAGGGACTGCCCTGCTCCAAGTCCCCTGCCTCGTACAACATCACCTTCGGGAAACGACCTCGGAGTGAGGCCGTGAGGGGACCCTCGCTCCATTTTTCAGCATCCCTCCGCAATGACTGCCCTAAAGTGGGGCTGTGGGTTTTCAGGTGGACTGTACCTAGACTGCATTATAGACGGACGGCCATGCAGTGCCTTAGTGGACACGGGGTCCACTATTTGTCTATTACAGAGAGGAGTGTTGCCCGAAACAGCTGGTCCTCTTCCAAAAGACTGGACTCCTTCTAACATCGAACTGCGCGCGGTTACGGGTGAGCGGACAAAAATGCCGGAAAGAAACTATTGACTGTAGTAGTAGGGACGAGCCAGACCAGCCACGAATTCTGGCTCATGGACATTAAAGACAAATGCATAATTGGGTTAGACTTGCTGGCCCACTGGGGAGCATGTGTTGATGTGTCCAGGGCCATCCTCTGCGTAGGTAATGAGACTGTGTCGCTCCAATCGGGCTGGAATCATCCTGGAAGGGCTGTTAGCTTGGATTTGCCTGGACACCACGGCTCACCGGCTCCCGACCGCTGTTCGGAAGATGCAGGGACTGAAGAGGACCCCAGGAGAGTATTGCAGCTCAGACCAGTGCTCCCCAACGGTTTTCCTCACACGACCACCCATCCACTGAGACGGTTGCTGCTGTGGAGGAATTGGGCCATCAAGTGGTGAACAGCTGAGCACGCCACAGCAGGAGCAACTCCAGAAAGTATTGAACGACTTTGTGGACATTTGTGCGGCTCGAGAAGAGGACTGCACCAGAACCTCGTTAGTCAAACACCACATTGACACTGGCCACGCCGCCCCCATTCGGTTGCGCCCCCACAGATTGCCTCTTGCAAAACGCCAAGCTGCGAAGAATTGATTCGCGATGGTAACCAACGACATCATTGAGCCTTCGGACAGTCCTGGGCGCACCCATGGTCATGGTGCGGAAGAAAGCGGGGTTGGCGCCTTGTGTGGACTTTCGTAAATTAAATGCAGTCACTCGAAAAGACTCTTACCCATTGCCTCGCATCGATGATGCATTGGACTATGTGGCTGGATCCCGTTGGTTCAGCACTTTGGACTTGCGCAGTGGATATTGGCAGGTAGAACTGGCAGCAGAGGACCGACCCAAAACTGCATTCACCATCGGACAAGGGCTGTGGCAGTTTAAGGTAATGCCGTTTGGACTTTGTAATGCGCCGGCCACTTTGAAAGACTAATGGAGCGGGTCCTAAAAGACATTCCCCGAACCCGTTGTGTGGTCTATTTAGATGACCTGCTGATTCATGCCAGAGACTTTGACCAGGCGGTGCACAATTTAAGGGAGGTCCTGACCGCCATTCGTAGCGCCGGGTTGCGGTTAAACCCTGAGAAATGCAATCTTCGCCCGACAGACTCAGTTTCTAGGGCACGTAATCAGCGAGAGTGGGGTGGCTACAGACCCCGCGAAGGTGACTGCCGTGAGCAACTGGCCCCACCAGCCAATATCACTGAACTGCGGAGCTTTTGGGTTTAGCCTCCTACTACGAAGATTCGTAAAAACTTTGCACCATTGCCAGCCCTTTGCACCGACTAACGAGTAAGGGCCAACAGTTTGGGTGGACGGAGGACTGCACAGCCGCCTTCCAACAGTTAAAGGCTGCCCTCGTCAGCGCCTGTCCTGGCGTACCCTGACCCCAACCAACCTTTTGTGGTGGACACTGGCGCTAGCAATGTGGGGATTGGGGCCGTGCTCTCACAGAAGGGGAGGCTGGAGAAAGAGTGATAGCTTATTACAGCTGCAGCCTCAGTCGACGGAGAGGAATTACTGTGTCACTCGGCGGGAACTGTTGGCAGTGATCCTAGCGGCACGGCACTTTCGGCCCTACCTATTGGGCACTAGGTTCACACTGCGGACTGACCATGCTAGCCTCACCTGGATGTTGAATTTCCGGCAACCAGAGGGCCAGGTGGCAAGGTGGATGGAGATTCTACAAGAATATGACTTTGAGATACAGCACCGACCGGGACGGCAGCATGCCAACGCTGATGCCCTCTCCAGGCGTCCATGCCTCAGCAATGAATGTCGATATTGCCGCCGACAGGAAGAAAGGGGGCTGGGGCCATCGTCAGCATCCGCAAGGATAGATGACACTGTTGGAGTAGGGGAGCCGTACACTATTGACCAATTGAGGCAGTTACAGGCGAGCGACCAAGCACTAGAAAAGGTAAAGGGCTGGTTGGAGACACAAGAACGTCCCGACTGGCAAACCGTGTCGTCACAGGGGCCTGAACTCAAAATACTCCACTCTCAGTTGGGCAACTTGGAGTTGCACGATGGCGTAATCTACAGGCGGTGGCACGCACCGGGAGGAATTGACCGGCTACAACTACTGGTTCCCCAGGCTTTGCGCGCCGAGGTCCTCCGATGGGTCCACGGGCGGCTGGATCCGGACATTACGGGACGCTAAGACAGTCGCGTCGACTACGGCAGCGGTTTTATTGGCCGGGTGTCGGCAAGGCGCAGAGCTACACGTCCACTGCTGTGGCGTCTGCACTGCACAAAAGGACCTGGTCAACGTTCTCACGCCATTGCAACAATACCTGGTCGGGGCACCCATGGAGAGAATTGGCGTGGACATACTGGGTCCTTTTCCTGTAACGGAAGCGGAAATCGCTACGTTTTGGTAGCAATGGACTACTTTACCAAATGGCCAGAGGCGTATGCAGTTCCGGATCAGAGTGCCCCCACAGCTGCCCAAAACTCGTGGATGAAATGTTCACTCGATTTGGAGTTCGGACGAGCTCCACAGCGATCAGGGCGGAACTTTGAGAGCCGTTTGTTCAGGGAGGTGTGTCAGCGACTGGGGTGAAAAGACCGGACCACCCCTTCACCCACAAAGTGATGGATTGGTCGAGCGATTTAATGCACCCTGGCCACTCAACTGGCAATTCTGACCAGTCAACACCAGCGGGACTGGGACCAACATTTGCCTTTGGTCCTATGGGCATATCGGACAGCAGTGCAGGAGTCGAGCCAATGCACGCCAGCGGGGCTGATGTTTGGAAGGGAACTTCGCCGGTGGAATTAGTGTTTGGCTCACCCCTGAGCCTGAGATTATTGGTGGGCCCGAAATGGATTATTTTAGACGGCTAAAAGAGCGGCTGGACACCGTTCATCGACTGGCCAGGGAGGCCCTGGAGGGAGCTGGAGCGCCAAAAGCGGGCTTATGACTCACGGGCTCATGGCCCGGCGCTGAAGCCAGGGGACAAAGTGTGGGTATTTTGCCCAAGCGGAAACGGGATTGTCCCCAAAACTAGCCCACCATTGGCAAGGACCGGGAGAAATATTGGACAAAATATCGGAGGTAGTTTTCCGAGTCGAATGCCTGGGCGAGGCAGGCGGGTGGTGCTGCACAAGGACCGTTTAGCACCATACCACCCACTGGCCCCAGAACAACAACAACTCGAAAATACAAGCGGTTCTCCAACCTCCACCCCCGGCACCGAGTCAGACATTGACAGGACTGAGCCCGACACAAGTGATGGCACCTCCGGCAGGACCAAGCGTATCCGTCGGCGGCCAGGACATTTACGTGATTTTATCTGTGATGAGTAGGGTTGTGGGGACACTAACCCTCTTAGGAGGGGCTGTGTAACAACCCGGCAGCAAGCGCTGGCGGAGTGACGCCTCATGGGTAATTTATGTAAATAGTTTGTGGGGAATTTATGGGTAATTTATAAAAAGCTTATTGTATGTCGAATTTACGTATTGTCATTTGTGTTGTAAATAATGGTGTGTTTGTATTTAATTGGTTGGGTGGGTTTGGGTCATGCCGTCCGGGGTTATTTATTTTGTAAAAAGTACCAATTTATTGAAATGTGTCTTGTGACCTTGGCAATGGCGAGCAATAATGTTGAGCTTTTGTTTCTGACTATCTTCTGTAATAAAAGATACAACAGGACAGAGCTGTTTTATTGCTAAGATTTATCTAAGCAAACTACCGAGACACTTTCGAGTCGTGCGGTGTATGGGGCACAGTGTTCTCTTTCTTAAAGAGCTGGGTGCAGTTGTGTGCATGCGCTGGCAATCCGCTAGCCGACAGCTTCGAGAGGTGCACGGCAGAGTTCGGCTCGAAATCTTTAAAGACTCCTCCACGGGTCGCTACAATATTTAGTGGGAGTTTGCTATTGGATTGCCGCTGACGGACGGCCTTATATGGGCAGGCACTAAATTACAAACACCAGCGGCAGCCTGTCTATGAACTTAATTTAAAGTGTAGGTTTACATGCGTGCTTTGTTTCCAAAGTAGCAGAACTCATCAATATGGTTGTATATGTCACTTTCGCTTCTTATTGTTTAAGCTGCCTTCTCAATTATATGTTTTCTTCAGCGCTTTTGAGGTCTTCCTGATTTTCTATGTGCTGCGTGATTACGTGGGAGGCGTGATGATGTCACCGAAACTCCGTCCCACGGCGTTGAAGCTCATCTCCATTACAGTAAATGGAAAAACTGCTTCCAGTTATGACCATTACGCGTAGAATTTCGATATAAAAACCTGCCCAACTTTTTGTAAGGAAGCTGTAAGGAATGAACCTGCCAAATTTCAGCCTTCCACCCACGGAAAGTTGGAGAATTAGTGATGAGTCAGTGAGTGAGTCAGTGAGTGAGTGAGGCTTTGCCTTTTATTAGTATAGAGATATATATATATATATATATATATATATATATATATATATATAGATAGATAGATAGATAGATAGATAGATAGATAGATAGATAGATAGATAGATAGATAGATAGATATATATATATATATATATATAGATAGATATATATATATATATATATATATATATATATATATAGATAGATATATATATATATATATATATATATATATATATAGATTATATATTGTCACAAACCGAGACAAAGACAGAAAAAGGTTTGGGGCAGCCACCCATGTAATTAGGTATCCTGGCTGCAAAGTCGTTTTCTTTTTTGCAAATACAGCACTGAAGTGCTTACAACAGAGTCCAAAACAAGACTGACAGAGAAGGGAAAAGGGAAGGCTTTTAAAGGGGGAGGCAGGAAGTGAGGTCATAAGGATCGGGCACGTGTTCATCTTTCATTGGTTTAGTCCCGGATGTGACATCAGGGGGGCCGGAGCTGGCAAGGTCTGTCTCCATTGGCTCGGTCCCAGAAGTGACGTCCAGAGAGACAGGTGGAACCTCCCGGGTTAGGTCTACAGGGAAGTGAGAAAGAGAGTTAGTGCGCTCTGCCACATCCCGGCATGGCTCAGAACTGCCTTCACTCGAGCCCTTTAGCTGCCTCCCATGCGGCGTGTGTGACAAGGCCCCCCTCAGCCCAGACCCGTCGGGTCGGGCGACCCTAACCGAGAGGTCGTGAACCCGAGAGAGCATCAGCGTTGGCATGGAGAGCACCCGGCGATGAGCGGCGAAAACTTGCGGCTGCAGGTCAAGAAACCACCGGGTGACCCGCGGATTCGACTCCTTGTGCAGGGCCATCCACTGTAGAGGTGCATGGTCCGTGACAAGGGTGAACTCACGGCCCAACAGGTAGTACCTCAGCTGAGTGATCGCCCATTTAATCGCCAGAGCCTCCCTCTCCACCGCGCATACCTGGTCTCCGGTCCAACAGTTTCCGGCTCAGGAACATGGCGGGTGTTGACACCATCGACACTTTGGCTCAGCACGGCTCCCAGGCCTGTGTCCGGCGTCCGTCTGGAGGATGAAAGGCAAAGAAAAGTTAGGTGCCATCAAAATAGGTGCGGGCGTAAGGGCCTTCTTCAAGTCACCAAATGCAGTGTCTGTTTTTGCAGTCCATACCACAATGTTCGGGGCCCTCTTCTTTGTTAAATCAGTCAAGGGCGCTTTCTCCAAAACCGGGTACAAACCGGCGGTAGTACCCGGCTAACCCGAGAAAGGCTTGTACCTGCCGCTTGGTTGGCTGACGGGGCCATTTCAGAATGGCATCAATTTTGGAGCACTGTGGCCTTACGGTACCCGACCCACCAGGTAGCCTAAATATTTGGCCTCGCTTAATCCAAAGAAACATTTCTTGGGATTAATCCGAGCCCGCCTCACCAAGTGTCCAATACCTCTTGGACATGCTGTAGGTGTTCCTTCCATGTGCTGGAATAGATGACCACGTCATCTAGGTAGGCAGCACTGTATGAGTTATGAGGCCGAAGCACTTTGTCCACCAGGCGCTGAAAGGTTGCTGGAGCCCGTGTAACCCAAATGGAAGGACACGATACTGCCAGTGTCCGCTAGGGGTACTAAACGCGTTTTTCCTTGCGAGTCCGTTAAAGGAACCTGCCAGTACCCTTTGTCATGTCAAGTGTGGTCAGGTATTGAGCCTGTCCAAGCCTCTCGAGGAGGTCGCCCACGCGTGGCATTGGATAGGCATCAAATTGGGAGACTTGGTTAAGCCGGCGGAAGTCATTGCAGAACCTCCAACTCCCGTCAGGCTTACCGACGAGCACAATGGGGCTGGACCAGGGACTATAACTCTCCTCAATTACACCTAGTTCCAGCATGCGCTTGATCTCAAGCTCCACTTCAGCCTTTTTTGCCTCGGGAAGACGGCAGGCGTTCTCGGACAACAACCCGGGCTCTGTCACAATGTTGTGCTCAATCAGAGAGGTCCTTCCGGGTGTTCACTGACTACCTCTCGAGCGGTCCGGATAACTGTTTCCAGCTCCTGCCGTTGCCTGGGTCTCAAGTCTGCGCCAAAGTTAAGGTCGTGTGTGTGGCGAAGAGTGGCGGGGCTGGCGGAGGAGGGATCGGGGTCCCTGTCCTTCCACGGTTTCAGCAGGTTCACATGATATACCGCTCCTTTGGCCGGCGATTGGGTTGACTCACCAAATAGTCGACCAGTCCCTTCCTCTCCTTAACCGTAGGGGCCCTGCCAGTGGGCAAGCAACTTAGAGTGGGAGGTAGGCACTAGGACCATGACCCGATCTCCGGGTGGAACTCCGAAGAGGCGTGCAGCGTTGTAGTAGCGAACCTGTGCTGCTTGAGCCTCCTCCATGTGACTTTTAAGGACAGGCGAATCTTTCCAAATCTATCGCGTAACTGCGCGATATACTCCAGTATGTTAGTGGTGGGAAGAGCCTCTTCTTCCCAGCCTTCTTTCAAAATATCAATATGCCCGAGGTTGTCGCCCATACAGTAGTTCAAAGGGGAGAACCCGTGGAGGCTTGTGGGACTTCCGATAGGCAAAAGGACGAGGGGAGGAGCTGATCCCAGTTCCTTCCATCCTCGCTGACCACCTTACGTAGCATTTGCTTGAGAGTTTGATTAAACCTCTCTACTAATCCGTCGGTTTGAGGATGATACACGAGGTTTTAAATGCTTTATTTTCAGTAATCTGGCAGTCTCCTTGAACGTCTCCGAGGTGAAGGGGTGCCCCTGGTCTGTCAAGACTTCTTTTGGGGATCCCCACGCGCGAATACCCTAGTAATTCCCGTCGCGATGGCTTTAGAGGTAGCTGGCGCAACGGAACAGCTTCGGGTATCGTGTAGCATAATCCACGAGGACTAAAATGTACTTGTGTCCTCGGGCTGAGGGCTCTAGAGGTCCCACCAGGTCGACCCGATTCTGTGGAAGGAGCGTCAATCAAGGGAATAGGAACAAGAGGAGCACGGTCCCTCCTAGGAATCTGTCGCAGTTGACACTCCGGGCAGGAAGCGCCAAAGCGGCGAACCTCCTCATTAATTCCTGGCCAGTAAAACCGGAGCTTGATCCGCTCCAGAGTTTTTTCGGTGCCCAGGTGGCCACCTAGGAGGTGGGCGTGTGCTAGCTCGCAGACCTGCCGCGGAAGGTGCGGGACTAGCAACAGCCTCGTCTCCTGCCCGTCATGCATTGCTACACGGTAAAGGAGGTCATTATCTAACACAAAGTAGGGGCCCTGTGGCATCGACTGACTAGTGCGCTGGCCATTGACAAGGACCACTGCATTTTTTACAAACTTCAGGGAGTCGTCATTCCATTGCTCCCTTTGAAAGAAGCCGGCGTCTTTTAAATTGAAACCGCAACACGGAGAGAGGGTCAGCGCCGACCTCAATGGGCGTGGTTTCCTCCCCTCCGCCGGCGTTGGTGGATGGCGTGTCAGCCTGCGACGGCCCGGGAGTTGCCACGTCAGCCAGGACGGCTGCTTCACCTCTCTCTGCCGGCTGATTACACGGCGTGGAGGCAGCTTGAGACGGTTCATCTCCGTCCATAACGAGGCCCCACTTAACCCGGGAGTGGTATGTGTCTCACGCTTTTAATGTCAGACCAGTCCGCCCTAGTATCACCGGGTGTGGAGGATCAGGAAGGATTGCCACGGTTACTTTCTGGACTGATCCTCCGTAGCTAATGACACAGCGGCGGTGCTGTACCAGCGGGTTTCCCGTGGACACAGGTTATACTGGTCTTGAATTTTAGCCATTGTCGCGGTAGCACAAAGCGGCGGGCAACAATGGAAATGTTGCTGCGGAATCGAGCAGAGCGGAAGTTTTAAACCGTTAACGATCACCACGTCTGTATGCGGGACCGTCCAGCGGGTTTGTCAGAGCACACCAAGCCCTCCTCCCCTCCACCTGCATTCCTCCTCGCCTCCAAGCGGTTTTGCGTGCCAGCGCGCGCGACCCGATACAAGCTCCGGGTGTACAGGGAGGGGCTAGGTCTTGGGACATACCCGGCTGAGTTTGACAGAAGGGCGGTTCTGCTCTCCCAGAGTGTGAGGCCGCCCTCTGTGTTTCCAGAAGCTCTATGAGCCCTGACATGTTCGTAAACTGTTTGCCCCAGACCGGCTGGGTGAAGCCCTGGGGAAGTGTTTTCAGGAGCAGATAGCAAGCTACCTGCTCAATTACCTGGTAGGGCTTGTTTTCCAAGGGCGTAGCCACTGCCATACTTTGCCCATAAGGACCAGGCTTGTTTACTGGTCGGCCTCTCAGGGTCCAACCTCCACTTGTTATTTTACTCACCTGCCAGTCTGGGGCACCCCTGGTGGTAAATGGGGCTGTGGTTTCACTGGGGGCAGGCACTCTCCCCAAGAGAGCATACTGAGTCCCTCTTGTCTCCCCCTCAGGGCAGCCCAATTCGGTGAGCCCCACCCGCACACTCCCTGGCCTCTCTAGATGGCCTAGTTCTGCGTGCTGGGAGCGGAGCCCGCACCGGGTCTCGCCGAACCACGGGGCACCCTCCCGCCTGAATACTCGGCCCGATGCGCTCCCACCTGGGTGTTTTGCAGGTCCTGTCCCCTTCTCTTCTGGGACTTCTCCATCCTGCCGACTACGCCACTGTCACAAAACGAGACAAAGACAGAAAAGGTTTGGGGCAGCCACCCATGTAATTAGGTATCCTGGCTGCAAAGTCGTTTCTTTTTATGCAAATACAGCACTGAAGTGCTTACAACAGAGTCCAGAACAAGACTGTCAGAGAAGGGAAAAGGGAAGGCTTTTAAAGGGGGAGGCAGGAAGTGAGGTCATAAGGATGACGCGTGTTCATCTTTCATTGGTTTAGTCCCGGATGTGACATCAGGGGGCGGAGCTGGCAAGGTCTGTCTCCATTGGCTCGGTCCCAGAAGTGACGTCCAGAGAGACAGGTGGAACCTCCCGGGTTAGGTCTACAGGGAAGTGAGAAAGAGAGTTAGTGCGCTCTGCCACATCCCGGCATGGCTCAGAACTGCCTTCACTCGAGCCCTTTAGCTGCCTCCCATGCACGCGTGTGTGACAATATATATATATATATATGTATATATATATATAGATTATATATATATATATATATATATATATATATATAGATTATATATATATATATATATAGATTATATATATATATATATATATAGATTATATATATATATATATAGATTATATATATATATATAGAATATAGATTATAGATTATATATATAGATAGATAGATAGATAGATAGATATCCAGTGTTAATCAGCCTCCTGCACAAGCTCCAGATGTGTTCCTTCTACAGTTGTGTTCTGCTTCCCAAGCAATCTCATATAGGTCATAAACAGAGGTGGACTTTTTTTCTGTGGGCGACTAGCTGCCATTAGCCACTGTACTGTATGGTATAAGAATTTAACAAAGAAAATGAAAAATTGCATCTTTATTTAAAATACAAACACTTTTAAAGATAAATTATCTGATGGCTTCACTGAGTGCTGGCACAGAGCTCTGTAAAAATTCTTAGTTAAAATACAAGTATAGATTATATTAATTACTAAATACAGAACTGGTACACATATAAATGCAGACTTGTTAAATCACACAGAGAAGAAGGTAGACACTGATTAAACATAAATGGAAACCAAAAATATCTGTCCATTAATTAACCGATGAACAATGGCCAATTGACAACGGAGGAGACAACATCATCACGTTCCTTCCAACTTATAATTTCTGATGGATCTCAACTGAATATGGATACAAAAAGAAATTGAGGTGTGGAAAAACAATGGACTGAGACTGAAAAATCTTCTGTTAGATGCATCAAAAGGTACCTATTAACCTTAACTCCTCCAACTTCTTACATGTCAATTAAGGCTGCTAATGACAGGGAACAGGAGCCAGGATACAGTGTGTGATAACGGTAGCTCTAAACCACTTTTCTACTATAGTACACCCATTCCCTCATGGTTGATGGATGAAGCCTTTTAACCCCGCTATCCCCGGGGCAAACAACTAAACCCCGAGTTAAGGCATGATTAGAAAACTGCTAGTGTAAAGCAGTTCAATATCTATCGGAACAACGTGACCAACGCTCGTCCTTTTATTGACCCCCACCACCTGTCCCAGCCTAGCATTAACCACAAGCCATGACACCAAATAAAGAAGAAGCTAAAGAACAAATATATTATTTTACATATATAAAGAAAAACAAACAAACAAATACCTAACAATCAAAACCCTCCTCTCTGGTTTAAACACGTGATGTTTGTAAATAAGAAAACCCAGACTGTCCAAATGGGTTTACTGTCCTTATTGTTCAGGGCAAAGAGAAACCCTAACGGAATACGCCGGCTGTCAAGCCGATAACAATAAAGTTTAGTCCTACCGGTCCAAGATATTCGTCAGCGAAATCAAAGAAAAAAAGAGTCCGTCTTCAGAGACGCGTCTCCCTTGTGTCGCTGAGTCTCCCAAAAGAAAAAAGAACTTGTTCCAGCAGATCCATTTCTTGGCGCTACCTTGTCCTTCTCTTTGCTCCGCCACAAGATGTCTCCCTTTCCCCCCTTCTTTTCCGGCTTTTAAGTTTTCAACACCAACCGCCCTGTCCGAGTTATGACCTCCCCCTTAAAGGTGTATTTACAGCATCCTTTTTTCCCTGTAATGCACCCAAAGAGGCAGCAACCGCCCACAGAATAATAGCACATGTGGCATCCGCTACATATTCCCCACCCCCAGACCAAGTGAAGGGCCAAAGTAGCGCTTCACGTTGGTCACATGCACTGTATCTGTTTTTTCCCCCAGAGTCAGTTACCCATTGAACACGGTAATTAACAGGACCTAATTTGCTAAGTACTGTAGCTGGGCCGAACCACTTTGGAGCTAGCTTCGCAGCAAATTTAGTTGAAGGCTTAGAAAGGGGATGCGCCTTCAACCAAACCCGGTCACCTACAGAATAGAGAACTACTCTTCTCCGTTTATTGTAATATCTAGCCTGTTTGGCCTGGGATTTCACCACCCGTTCCCTAACCTGATTCTTTAAAAGTTCTAACAAATGTAATTGCTGGTATGAAGTAGTATCAGGACAGGGGGGAGTGATATGTTGTTCTAACGGCCCAAGAATTTGTCTTCCAAGAGCTAATTGTGCAGGAGACTCATCAGTACCCTCATGAAAGGCAGAGTTTAGGGCCAAGCGAAGTTCAGGAAGATTTTGATCCCAGTCTTGATGACGGTTCCCAACATAGGAGGCAAGCATGGTTTTCAAATTGCGGTTCACTCGTTCTGAGAGGTTAGCCTGAGGATGGTATGCTGTGGTCTTCTTGTGCTGTACACCCCAATCCATCAAAAAACGGTCCATCTCCGAGCTTGTGAATTGTGGCCCTCTATCTGTGATGATACATCTGGGAACTCCCCAGCTGGTGAAAAGTTCACTTCGGAGGATAGAGCAAATGCGAGATGTTTTGGCGTCATGCAAGGCGAACAGCTCTACCCATTTAGTAAAATAGTCCACCGCTACCATTAAATAAGTTTTTTTCATTTTACTAACTGGGAGCGGTCCCATTAGATCAACCCCCCAAGTTTCTCCAGGGTCTTTCACTGTTGTGGACTGAAGAGGTCCTGCTGGAAAACCAGGTGGGTTCTTGTACTGCTGACAAATAATACAAGTCTTTACATGTTTCCAAACCTCCTTCCTCACCGTTGGCCACCAGGCTACCTCTAATATCCTTTTCAGCATCTTCAGACGACCTAGATGACCCCCAAAAGGACTATCGTGGAAGTACGCAAGGAACTCTGGCACATGTGATTCAGGGACAACAAGTTGGTATTTGTTTCCTCCCAATCTGGATGGCACACAGCGATATAACACACCTTGAAGCTCCTGAAAGGTAATGTGACCCTTCCGCTTTGTGGAATTACTCCATGCCTCCTGACAAACAGGACTGATGGACTGGGCTCGAACTATGTCCTGAAGATCCAATGGCAGGTCTGTCCATTGAGTCGATACAAGGGTCACCGCCGAAGTCATAGGTGGTTCCAGGACCCGGAAAAGCGCATCTGGTACCACATTTCCACACCCCTTCCGGTAAAACACTTTAAAAGTAAATTGCTGAAGACGCAAAACCCATCGGGTCAATCTGGATGAGGTCTTGGGGCAATTAAAAGCCCATACCAGGGCACGGTGGTCGGTATATACTTCAAAGAGAACCCCTTCAAGAAAATGTCGCCACTTCTCCACAGCCCAAACTACTGCCAGACATTCTTTTTCGGAGGGTGAATAATTTAGCTCTGGGCCACGTAGGGAGCGGGAAGCATATGCAATCACCTGTTCTTCTCCCTCATTAGTCTGCGTGAGGACAGCCCCAAGCCCTAAGTCACTGGCATCTGTTTGCACCTGAAAGGTAAGGCATGGATCAGGCTGTGACAGGACAGGTGGTACCAAAAGTGCCTGTTTAAGGTTTTTAAAAGCACCTTCGCATTCTGGAGTCCATTCCCACGGTACTCCCTTTCGGGTCAACTGATGTAAAGGGGCGCGGTGTTAGCTAACTTAGGAATGAATTTGTGGAACCAGCCTACCATCCCCAGGAAGCGCTGCAATGCTTTGATGTTGACAGGAGGAGGATAATCCACAATGGCCGTGATCTTATCTGGGTCCACTTTGACGCCTTCGGCCGACACCACATGCCCCAGGAAAGTGAGGTGGGACTGCAAGAAGAGGTACTTTTTCATGTTCAGGGTCAACTGAGCCTGCTTGAGTCGGTAGAAGATGTCATCAAGGTCCAGGAGATGTTGTTCCAATGAAGGAGAGAAGACAATGATATCATCAATATACACATAGCAGGTCTTCCCCATCAACCCTCTCAGCACTTGCTCCATCAATCTCTGAAAGGAAGCCCCAGCGTTTTTAAGCCCAAAGGGCATTAACCGAAAATGAAACAAGCCTTCTGGAGTGATCACAGCAGTCTTTTCTATGCTGTCTTCTCCCATACACACTTGCCAATATCCAGACTGAAGATCCAGAGTGCTAAAAACAGCTGCACCACCCAATGATTCTAATATTTCATGCACCAGAGGAATGGGATAGGCATCATGATGAGTTTTAGCATTCAGTCCCCTGTAATCAACACAGAATCGAAAAGTGCCATCCGCTTTCCGGAACAATACTACTGGTGCTGCCCAAGCGGAGGATGAAGGTTCAAGAATACCGTCCTCCAACATGTGGTCAACCCATTCTTTAATAAGCCTCCTCTTCATTGGCGATACAATGTAAGCCCTAAGTCGGACAGGGACCTCATCCACAGTATATATATGATGAGTAACTGCTGCCGTGCATCCCAGTTTATCTGTCCAAACCGTAGGCCATCTTCTCAATAGAGGCTGCACCTCCCAGGGCTGAGCACCTATGCTAGCTTTTATAGGACTCAGTTCTGCAATGGATTGCGCCAGATAATAAAAAAGATTGGGCCACCGCAGCTCTTCCCGAGATCTTTCTTCGAACCTGAACGCCTTTCCTCCGGGCAGCGTGTAATCTCCGGACCTCGGACGTAAATTCATGCCTGCTGCAATGATGGAGTCCAATCCCAGCAGCAGTGGCATGGTGAAGCAGTCATCCTCTAAGACATATATACGTCCACCTCCCAGGAAACACTGTGCAATGCAAACCTCATCAGGACTTTGCCACTATCACCATACGCCCTCCCGTCTGCCAAGAAGAACTTCATTGTACCACTCACCTTCGGCAGCTCATGGGGTTTTTTAATCTTTTCCCACAAACTGCGCTTCATTAAGGTAAGAGTGCTTCCAGCGTCTACAACCGCATCCCCAGTGATGTCCCTCACAGTTACTGGCACGACCAACAGGGGTAACTGGGTCCGCACAGTGGTGAGCTCAGCCCCAGCGGATCGGTCCTTTTGTCGTTGACCCCGTCCACTAGGCAAACTACTGCCTGAGGGGTCCTTATTTTTTTGTTTATGTCCCCTCATGGCCGCCCAGTCTTTCTCAATTAAAGTACCAATTTTTACCAGAGATTGTACTGAGCCCACAATACCACGTAAAGCCACAGCCAGCCGCGGGTTACAAGCACCGAGGACACGCCTCACGATGTCCTCTTCTGACATACTGGGATTCCATCTCAAACACAGCGCACGATATTCGTATGCAAAGTCTCTGATGGGCTGCGTAGGGTCCTGGCGGGTGTTCATTAGCTGCTCTTCCACCTCAGCCTGATAATCGGCCGGCAGGAATGCTTCTAAAAATGCGGAGCGGAAAGAAGACCAGTCGGTTATGCTTGTCTTTTCTGCCTGCCACCATGACCGTGCTGAACCGCTCAGCGAGGCGTTTAAAAAGCCCATCAACTCCACGTTAGTTAAGGGGTGTAGTTCTAAAAATGAATCCGCCTGTTCCAAAAATCTGAGAACTTCTGCTGATGTACAAGAGGTTTCTAATTTAGGGAATTCTAAGCGTAGTGCCGCGGCAGGTGCAGCAGTAAGGGAGACCCTGGAAGTCGTACCTCCCATTGAGTTAGACTGCCGTGATTTCCTACAATAAGCGTCCACGCTCCTCCTTACCACGTCCTGCAGCTCAACTTCCCATTGCTGATCCCTTCTCTGGAGACAAGCAATCAATCGCTGTTCCAACTGCCGCACCTGATCTTGCACATATTCGCGCATCGTTTCGATAGCGCCTTCCAACGATCCATGCAGAGCCTCTTCGCGCGCAGCGGCCCCTTCAGCCAATTCCTTAATCTGATCGTGCATTTCTTCCATCCGTTCATGCATCTCGCCCCACAATGACGGCAGGATGTTTTCATCTCTTTGCACCTTAGGAGTAGAAATGTATAGCGAATCCAACAGGCTGGTTGCTTCATCGACCTCTTCGTGCGCCCTGATGGTAACATGTTCGCCCAACTCGACCCCTATCTCCGGCTCCTCGCTCGGGCCGGTGGCCTCCTGCGCCAAATCCACAGAAGACAACTGAACTATGGTGGTGATAATACGTGAAAGGAGATAGCGGATATATACTTAGTCAAGTCCCCGTACGGGCCACCACTAATCTGTACCGCTATCCCCGGGGCAAACAACTAAACCCTGAGTTAAGGCACGATTAGAAAACTGCTAGTGTAAAGCAGTTCAATATCTATCGGCAACGTGACCAACGCTCGTCCTTTTATTGACCCCCACCACCTGTCCCAGCCTAGCATTAACCACAAGCCATGACACCAAATAAAGAAGAAGCTAAAGAACAAATATATTATTTTACATATATAAAGAAAAACAAACGAACAAATAAATACCTAACAATCAAAACCCTCCTCTCTGGTTTAAACACGTGATGTTTGTAAATAAGAAAACCCAGACTGTCCAAATGGGTTTACTGTCCTTATTGTTCAGGGCAAAGAGAAACCCTAACGGAATACGCCGGCTGTCGAGCCGATAACAATAAAGTTTAGTCCTACCGGTCCAAGATATTCGTCAGCGAAATCAAAGAAAAAAGAGTCCGTCTTCAGAGACGCGTCTCCCAAAAAGAAAAAGAACTTGTTCCAGCAGATCCATTTCTTGGCGCTACCTTGTCCTTCTCTTTGCTCCGCCACAAGATGTCTCCCTTTCCCCCCTTCTTTTCTGGCTTTTAGGTTTTCAACACCAACCGCCCTGTCCGAGTTATGACCTCCCCCTTAAAGGTGTATTTACAGCATCCTTTTTCCCTGTAATGCACCCAAAGAGGCAGCAACCGCCCACAGAATAATAGCACATGTGGCATCCGCTACAAACTATTAAAGAAAACAGAACCATTTGAAAAATTACAGAGCTTAAGCTACAATTTTCACTGAAAACAGTCTAAGACAAAATAACGTAAAGATCAGCAAATATCAAGAGAATTAATTTTAGATTTTCTTTATCTTTTGAATTGGTGAAAACAATACCAGAAAAATACCACTTACAAAAAATAATTGTGAAAAAAAAAATTATAATAATTTATTAAAAATGGTAAACATGGAATGGGCTATTACAGAAGGATCTGCATCTACTGAAAGCAAAACTGTGCAGAATGAAGAATCAGCAGCCAGAGAGGTACTTGAGAAGCAAGAGTCTATTAAAAATTGTAGTTGTGATTGCCAAAGCAGATGCTAAGCAATAAAAGAATAACATCCCACCACACTCACCTGCCTAAATCAGTCAGAATGATCTGTATTAAGTGAAGACAGATTTATCTGTTGAATGGGCATATAGTGATATATAATATATACTGTAGAGTGTATATACAATATATATATTTATACAGTGGATTCAGAAAGTATTTAGACCCCTTCACTTTCTACACTTTTTATTGTGTTGTAGATTTAATTATTTTAAATGGATACATTTCTGCCCTTCTATTTGCACTCAACAACCCATAATGACAAAGTGAAAACAGTGAAAAGAAAAAGTGAAAGAACTGAAAATGTATTAAAAATCAAAAACTGAAATCTTAGTTTTCGAACCCTTTTCTGTGAATTATTTCAAGTAGAAGTCAAATTAACTGAAACATCAAATGTGAAACATGTGATTCTTTAGTTTTCCAAATCCGTCCCTTCTTTGTTAGGTTTGTCCCAACTTTAAGATTCCTTCTATGAAATCAAATCTGGCAATTTAAAATTATTTTTTTGAAATTCCTATAAAAGAGCATTTCTTGTTGTATTTGTACTACGCTGCTTGATTTTGCCATTACTTATTTATGTGTATAAATGCAGATTTAGTTATTAAATTGGACTCACTGTAGTAATGAGCATTACAATTCATTTTGTAAGTGAATTGGTTCATTTCATTCATTTGATTCATTAACAGTGTTCAGACTCCGCCTTGGATCAACCTCAAATATGTATCAAAGATTCCATATACTTGTATTGGTGGGTATTAAATTATGTATTAAACAGAGAGGGAACAATGACAAAATATAGAAGAAAAATAATAATTAAAATAAGAAAATGAGCCAACTGCAGTTCTACTTAATTGCATTCAGTCTCAATGCTGATAAAAGATCTTTAGTTTTGGGATTTGCAATGTCGTCTGAGAACTACCTGTCCAAAAGCCACGGGTTTGATTCCGTTCATGAAAATGAGTAAGCACTGTGCAAATCATTTGTGGTAGCAGCACAAAGATTTAATTAAAGGGTGAAGCTAAATTTATCACAAGAGGTCCTTATGATTTTGTTAGCACTAATTTAAATCCACTTACAAGGGTGAAAATATACTTACCACCAACCTTTTGATGAAAGCCCAATTTCTGTATGATTTTGACCACTGCAATAAGGAAAACAGATGGCATTCATTCATTGGCATTCATTATAATGTGTGTTTTTACAAAACAGGGGTTTGTGAGTTTTACTTGACTTAAGTTTTCAGCATGCATGATACATGCATTTTCAATGTCTGAATCTACAAGTGAATCTATCCTTAATTAAGTTATCACAAAAATGCCAAAACGTCATCTTTTGATATCCTGTATTCCAGCCTTGTACTGTATTTATTGTATCAATGAGCTGTACAATGACATGCCTTACTGTGGAGTTTACTGCCATTTAGAGCAACACCGGACTTTTCAGTGCTGACATCATTCTCTGAAACATTTTGCAGTTCTGTTCATTTCCTTTTACTAAAAAGAAAACTAAAAGGGTTGTTTGCCCAGGCATCATTCACACTTATCTTGCCATGTCCATGTTTATTTTCAACAGAACCTAACTACACAACTAATAAATTCAGTTGCTACTTACTAGTTGATATGTAACATCAAATGCTTTAAGTGGGCTTTGTCAAAGTCAAATTTACATAGCCGTTTTAGAATGAGAATACCTTTATTGACACACGTGTGGAGTCACAGCAATACCAGAAAAGAGATGACTGGTTTACAGTTGTCAATTACACTTTGTAAATACATAGTTAATTACACATGTACGTGATTAGTGGGCATTTCTCATGTGCTTGCAAGTTACTGATAAACAGACTCTCGGAGTCATCCCATATGCTACTCTGACTTAGACTGGTTCTTATCAATACTTAAACTTATACACACAGTAGCAATTCAGCACAGTGTGGCTGGGTAACAGGTCAAAAGACTTTACTTTAAGTTCTTTTTGAGAGTTCTAAAGGAAAATGGTAATAGTATAAAAGACAAAATAATCAATATATGAAGTCAGAAGAGGGAACAGAAATGTTTACCATGATGTTGGTGACAGGTGATATAAAGGTACACTTAGTACATTTAAAAATATAGTAGCACAATAGAATGAAGGGCGCAGTGGTAGCGCTGCTGCCTTGCAGTTAGGAGATCCGGGTTCGCTTCCCGGGTCCTCCCTGTGTGGAGTTTGCATGTTCTCCCCGTGTCTGCGTGGGTTTCCTCCCACAATCCAAAGACATGCAGGTTAGGTGGATTGGTGATTCTAAATTGGCCCTAGTTTGTGTGTGTCCTGTGGTGGGTTGGCATCCTGCCCAGGATTGGTCCCTGCCTTGTGCCCTGTGTTGGCTGGGATTGGCTCCAGCAGACCTCGTGACCCTATTCGGATTCAGCGGGTTAGACAATGGATGGATGGATGGACAATAGAATGATGATGACAAAAGTTATTAAAGAAATGAATACTGCTTTTAACCAAGTCAGGCAACAAAGAAAGAAAATCAGTAAATCAATCATTAGTCGGTTCTGATGTTCAATCAGGAAGAATTTTATAGGCTAGGTCAAATATATTATTAGAAGTGAACATTTCTGTCCTATCAACTTGCAGCTGCCTCCTTGTGCAGCTAAGAGCATATCCAGGGCCATTGGATTATGTAAAGTCACAGTTCTTGTAGCCACCACCAAGAGTTCTTGATGGGCCTCAGTGAGATTGGCCACTAGTTGTAGTGCATCAACCAGTTCATTTATACATGCTCCAGCCTGAGGCTCTAAAATGTGGGTCAGAAATATTGCTCTGCAAGCCATCACTGATAAGAGTTATCTGAGGAACTGAGATGGAGGTATGTTTAGCCAAGCAGGAGGCAGAACAGGGCCTGAATGAACAGTCACATCAGATGGAACATGTAACATGCTGATCACCAGTCAGAAGGCAGCCACATATAAGCATGGCGGCCACAGACAAAGTGGATGTCGTTAGGTGCCTCATGTTTATTGATGATCATAGCTAGAACTCAAATTCCAGAGAAGCTAGGGAAGTGTCCTAAATGCCCATGTAAAGTTGAGAATCAATTTAGACAATTTTGAGATTTCCCAACAGCAGATTTAGGGTGCACACCTTTAGAAGAGAAGAAGTAGAGTGGCTTAATGGGGTTAGTAAAGATACCATTTTTCAATCAATGAAAGACAAAAGTTTGGGAATAACCCAGTACAGTTTAGTTTCTGCAGGTTAAACATGTCTTTGTGGTAAAGTTTAGGAGAAGAATGGCAAGTGAAAATGTTACCATCCGCTTTAATGTAGTCTAGTTGTTAAATAAACTAGCAGGATCATTATGCACTGGCTCACCACAGGTATGAGGGGCATCTTGGTCACGCTCAGGTAGAAAGAGAGCACTGGTGACACTTTAATGAATGGTACCATTAAAGATGAACAATGTCAGATGACCCATGAGTGTCTCTGGCTGTAGTGGTATAAGCTGAAAAGGAATGGTATGTTTCAAGGAGTGAGGAAGTGCAAAGCAGGTATGGGAGTGTGAGACATTAAGCTTATAGGCCCACATAAGAAAAGGTATGGAAGGTGTTAATTCTGTGTATTCCATGCTCATGCAGTTGGTTTTCTGGTGGCATCACATGTCTTTTGTTGAGGCTTAGTTCATACTGTGTATGCCAGTAAGAATAAAGAAAATGTTCACTGGATTACTAAAATAACAGTGGGAGGTTTTTAGTTACAGGGCACCAAAGTTTTGGAATGGTCTGCCCGATACTATAAGAGATGCCCTTTCAGTCTCAGCTTTTAAATCCAGGCTAAAGACTCACTACTTTAGTTTAGTAAATCCTGAGTAGAGTTGATGATGAGCTGTGCATACTGTATGTGTGTTGTTAGTCATTAGTACTAAAAAATAAGCAACACAGTATTTATAAGCTGATACTAACCATTACCTATTCTGTTTCTCTTCTCAGTATCCTAATGTGGCACTTGGTGTCACCGCTCTACTGTCAAGTTGTTTGCCTGCCATTAAAAAGTCACCTCAGATAAAAGAGCACTGGAATCACTGGGTAGAAGGGTCCTTCATGAATCTGGCCATCCCAGCGCTGACTTAGGGGAGTGGTTTTTTGCCCAAGGTCTCCAGGAATCTGATTGTGACTAGCTTGTGTGACACCATTTCTACAGTTTGGCCATTATTCTGCAATTAGCTGATGGACAGATATTGTTATCTTTGATTTTTGTTAATTAGTTTCTACTTTGTTTTGCTGTATGTGAATAAATCTGTATCCTTATATTTGATTAGCTGTGTAAGCCCATGCTGTAAAAAGCCCGGGCTTCTAAAAACTATTGAAATCATCAGAAAAAAAAATTGAAATGTAGAGTCAGCAGTTTTGTTTTTCCGGATGTGCTTGCCCTCCTTGTCTATCAGCAGCTAAGCAAGTTTCTCTCTCTTCAGAGGTTTCATTTTGTCAATGTGATTGCCCCTCCTTGTCTATTAGTGGCTAAGTGAGTTTGTCTTTCATCGGCAGTTTTACTTTGGCAACGAAGTCACTTTCTTTCAGCTTCATGCTGTAGCTTCACACTTCTGGGCCGGACAGGCAGACACATACAGGTTCAGGCTCAGGCTCAGGTTTATTTATTTGTCATATATAGGTTAACACGGGTCAACATACAATGAAATGTGTATGAAAAGAAAAACAAGTCACTCAGCCTAGTTCCAATAAAGTTAAAAATAATTAAAAAAAAAAAAAGAATCTGTTTTTAGTGAGTGGTATAATCTATTCTGGTGTTTTGCCTCAAGAATTGATGCAGCTCTCTGTGTATGAACTTGGTGTGGTGGCAATGATAGATTGACCATCTACCTCCATGAAGAGGATTACTTGTGTTCTGTTTTCTGTATTGTACTGTATTTACCTCATGTTTGATTCCCATTGCATGCACAACATACCGGGAATGAGGTCTCTCCTTTATAAGGTTTTTGGGACTTTTTTTTCTTGTTTTCCTAGGGAGTCAAGGCTGAGGGTCGGTCAAAAAACATTCCTTGTGTGATTTTGGACTATACAAGAAATAAATTGTTGTCTCCTGTGCCTTACTTGATCCACAGACAGGATGGCTTTCTCCTCGGCCTTGGTAGTCAAAGGAAGGTCAGTCAGCTCAGTCACTGCAGGTGGTGCTGAAGCTGTCTTCCAATGTGTATAGTTTACCGATTGTGGTATCCCTTCAAGCTTGAGAGCAGTGGTTGTTGTCAGCAACACTTGATAGGGTGTTTCTCCACGTTGGATGCAAGCAATTTTTATGTCAGGAAACCTTTAAAAATACAAAATCACCAGGGGCCTCATGTATAAACGGTGCTTACTCAAAGAAATGTTGCATAAGAACATTTCCACTTTCAATTCGCGATGTATAAAACCTAAACTTGCCGTAAAGCCACGCACATATCCACGGTAACTCATACCCTGTCGTATGCAAGTTCTGTGCTTGGCATCAAAGCAGTGCTACTGTCCTTGTGTGGTTATCCTTTCTTTTTTAGATCAACATCCCTGATGTGGCTTTACAAATACACTGAAATTAACCACATATTGTTTATTAGTTTAATGCATCTGATTGTAATTAACCTGTAACAATATAATGGTCCACAGAATGGTCAAACTATTCTAAATACCATAGCTTCTTTAGCGTTGTTACTCTCACTGCACCTTCTTCTTCTTTCAGCTGCTCCCGTTAGGGGTTGCCACAGCGGATCATCTTTCTCCATATTACTCTCACTGCACCACTCGGAGCAGCTGATCAGAAAGAGAAATATCAGTATACAGCATCAAGCACATGCTGCCTCAGCCATGCTTCCTATTTGAACTGCTTCTCATATGGCAAACACTTCAAAACCTTTACTGTACAGACCTCGCAGTTCAGAAACAGTTTCATCCCAAGAGCTCTAAACGCAATCAATCAGTCCATCAAGTGCTCCTTGTAGAACTGTTTATACTTATTTGTACAATCACCTCACTGTAAACATGTGATGCAGTTATAATATTGCACAACCTGAGCCACTTTATAAAGTGCGTATTTACATATGATGACGATATCATTTTAAAGATGAAATGCAGCAAAATATGTTTATTATAGTATACAGCTAAAATGTTAACTTTATTTAAATAATCTATACCCCTTAACGCGCACACGTACCGGTCCCGGGACATAACAGCGTTTTGACGACGTTACAGCCATGTGTGCATGCCCATCTGTCATGCACCTCGACATACTACACATCAAATGAAACTTCAAAGTCTCGTCTTACCGATGATATAAACCATTTTGACACACAACAACCACAGCACTGACACTAAAGCCTTTTTTACAGAGAAGTACATACTTTTAAGAGTTGACTTTCCCTACCTTTGAAGACCCCCTGCAAGTCAAACATCAATATTTCCGAGCAGTATTGATCTCATTCTGTCCGTAAGGCTCCAGCGAATATAATCCAGTAAAACGATTAGGTCCAAAACACACAATATATCCTCAAAGGGACAAAAACTCCAGAAAACGTTTCATAACTTGAGACTAGCTACGTCATTTTTTTTTCATTTCTATTGATCATATCAGACGTAATTTGTTTCTGTCGGCGATAACCATGCTACAGCATGTTACACGGAAGTGTTAGCTTCTGATTGACACCTAAGTTGGCCAATTACAACGGGTCTGGGGTTGACTGGCACCTCATATAGCCAACGAGTGTCATAGACAGCTGAACGATGACATACAACTCCAAACCCTGGTAGAATCTACCAGTTTGATTGGACACTGTGAGTGACACTCAAAACTTACAGCCAATGAGCAGCCGAGCATTTTGATATGTAACTTGCCATACTAACTTGTAAACAAAACGATCGGAGCTGCGCGAAGGTGGCATTTGTGCCAGTCTGCAGACTTGGTGCGTGGTTGTTTATTGTGTTTTTCGAGTTTTTACGCATTTTAAATATGAATAAACGTACAGATAAACGTAAATAAACTGTCGATTAAAAGTATTAGAGGCATGTACGCGGCGTGAAAGTAATCAATCGGCCCGGGAGATGTCTAATGGCAGAGAGCGACATGTGACACGCCCTTGTGCTTTCTGCCTGCTAGTGATTGCTGCCATCAAGTGGCACATGGAAAAACGCTGAGCTGTGTTGTAACAGTTTGTAAAAGAAATGTATATAGTTTGTGTGCATTTTATAAAAAAAAAGTAAAAAATAAAATATATATATATATATTTTTGGCCCATAAGACTTGTATTGACTATTTTTACATAGAAATGTGTATTTTTTATTGTTTTTATTATTTTTATAACTAATAGAGTGACACTGTGTGTAGATATAGATTCCTTTAGGTGTAAGCTTTTAGTAGAGCCCTCATTGATATATGTGGGTTGAAGCATTCAAAAGTTATTACACTTTTTCCATACGTTCCAAAATGTGGATAATGGTCCCTCTAAAAAGCACCTGGACATGCCCACATAAAAACTGATGTAAAAATGTCATTTTTACAGGTATTCTTTTCAAATTTGAAATGTGAGTAGTCAACAAGTTATTCTGTTGGTACATAGTGTGTTTCTGTCCCCACCTATCTACTGCAGCTTTATTTTCCTTTATTTTCACAAAAAAACTTAGGCGAGAACAAAATAATTTGGTTTTTTTGTGAGTTCTAATGTGCATAACTTTTGATCAGTCACACCTACAGTGATTCTGACTACTAAGGGTGAAACTAGAGAATGTTACCTTTACAAAGAGACCAACCATGTGTTTATACTCCAGATAGTTCAATAACAGCAATGATTCTAATTTGGAGAGGTCGAATTACAAGCGATTTAGCAAAAATGACCCCTTAATAATTAAAGGACACGGTGTCGCTACGCTAGCAAGGATCTGGCGCTCCGTTCGCGGATTGTTCCTGCCTCGCACTGTATGCTCCACTGGGACTGGTGTGAAGGACAGAATAATTAAACATGTACTACAAAGATATTTCAATGTTCCTTAAAAGTTTTGAAGAATCTGCGTTATAAGCTTACAGATGGCCTAACGTCTATTACAGAGCTGATTGTGTGGCGATTGGGCATTTGGAGAAAGAAAAGGAAGGACAGGAATTGGACTTTAGTACATTTGAAAGGGACAGTACTGCTGCAATAAATTATTTCATCAAAGATCGCGCACAATCACTGCGCCTCCATGTTCCCATGTTTAATAACATGCTTTAACTCCTATCATCATGAAAATGATATCACGTATTCATCTCAGTATTTTAGTTATTCAGAGAGCTGTAATATCATGAATGTAATGGATTCTGTGTCCTGTCGGAGGAAGACAAAACCCAGAAGTGATTCACACACTTAAAACACATAGAAGATC
Organism: Polypterus senegalus; assembly: GCF_016835505.1. Taxonomy (NCBI): domain Eukaryota; kingdom Metazoa; phylum Chordata; class Cladistia; order Polypteriformes; family Polypteridae; genus Polypterus; species Polypterus senegalus. The sequence continues at coordinate 86,811,616 of NC_053157.1, forward strand.
AAATACAAAACAAAGCATTTAACGTGCTACTTTAGTTACAATGGGATTTGAGAAACTAGTAAATGAAACGATTTTAAGATGAAGTTTATGATGTTCTACTTTAATGACAAAATAAACTACGTGATTAAAATGGAAATTTCGAGATTAAAGTTGACATTTCGTGCTTTTTTCCAACTGTGTGCCTATTTTTTTTTTCTCTGTACCCTAATGAGCTTTCATATTAAACTCACACGGTGGGCTACGACTCGCCTTTTCATGGCGACTTTGATATGTGACTTTTTTTTTATTTCGGGCACTGTGTGACTTTGTGAACTTGAGCTTTCGAGTTTCTCCGACATGCTATGTCACTCGATGGATTTCCTTTTGTTGTTTATACCACTGTTTAAACTAACAAATAATACGTTTTTCTTTGCCTCTACTTGGTATTCGCTGAAATTCTATTTTCCCCTGTGCTTTTCCCATTGTCTTTTCACAGAACGCTGAGCTTAAGGGCTATTTATATTGATTTGCATATTCAAAGAGGTGTAATTCTGGGAGGAGTTGGAGTGGGGCAGCAGGCACGTGCATGAGCTTTACTTTTCACGCTGACCGGGATTTATGAAGCAGAAGAACGTGGAAGTTGGCAAACGCACAGATTTATGCATCTGGATTTTTCTGTGTGTAAGCACATTTCGGCTTTTGTGCTTATGTCATGTTATAGTGCGAATTCTACTCACGGCGTTATGCGTGAGGCCCCAGGTGAAAAAGAGTGCACTTCAGTGTCAGTTGGTTGAGGCAATCCTTGTTTAACTTGCTCATATTGAACTATCCTGAATTTGTTAAGAGGCAACCAGTATTCAGTCATCTCAATGTCAAGCTGATACAAGTCAGAAAGCTCGGACAGGATCAGTGGTGAAATTGGGCTAGCCATGAGCAGACCAGTAAATCTCATTTGTAGACAGGCCAGTTTTCGCAATGAGGGAACCACTAAGTGAAATTAAGACTAATTGCAGTGCTTCAGGATACTTAAGCTGTGTTTGTGCACTGAGTTTCAGCAGCTTCCTCTTAATATTACCATTGTTACATTCTACCAGACTTGCACTCTGTGGTCAGTGGGCACAGTAAAGCAAATGCTTAATTTGTAATCCTTTATTAAGGTACTACAGTATGTAAGTTCATTAGCAAAATGAGTTCCTCTGACTGAAGAAATCTGAACTGGAATCTTAAAATAGGGAATGATTTCTTGTAACAGTGTCTTTAGTATTGTAGCTGCATCATTTTTTCAGTGGAACACTGCTTCTCCCCAATTAGAAATCATGCCAGTTATTACCAGTATATAAGAAAACCAATGCCATGTGGCATTTGAATAAAATCCATTTACAGGTGTCAAAAAGGGCATATAGGTGGTGGAAAGTCTTCTGACTAAATTGCATTTTAGTTTTAAGTCACATTTTAGTCATTTAATTATTACTAGGGCGCTCCGCCCCCTGCTCGCTTTGCTCACCCACCCCTGGGTTTGGTTTTCCGGGTATACAATGGGAATTGTTACATATGCATTATTTTCACTTTTACTTTAAAACTTTTGTAAAAACAATACTTGTCTTTTATTTCCGGCTCCAGGCATGGTTAAATCTCTTTCTTGCAGGATGTATAACACTGCTCACGTTGTGAAGGGTGGGTGGCTGAACGCACGCTAAGGAGATGCAGTCGGATCATGTTGTCTTGCTGCTGCTGCTGACGAGCTGCCTGTTATATTTGTCGCACATCATGTTGATCATTTAAAAACCTGTACAGCAGTTGTCCTTTTGCCACTTCGTGTCTCTGCCACTCACGTTGTGAAGGGGGGCTGACGCACGCTAAGGAGTTGAGGTCGGATCATCTGCTGGATTCCAACTGTGGCTGCTGGCAAGCTGCATGTTCTGCTTGTCACTTGTCGTTGTTTTAAGAGCTGGGAACACATGATGTCTGACTACCAAAAGCATTCTAACAACTGCTTGGTTAGATGTCCATAAACTTGTTTTAAATGTCTTACTGCCTTGTCTCGCGTGACATTACAGTGTCTCTCGCGGGATGTCAAATTGCAATCTCTTGGCAAGTCTCATGTTTAAGGTCCCCGTGAGACGCTCCGTGGTCAATCTCTTTCATCTCGCGGGTCTTTTAAGTGTCTTCCAAGAAGAACACATCTTGTCTCCCTGGTCTCCCTTCCACCAAGATTTTTTTTATAATAGAGAGATTAGTTTTAGTTGAAAAAAAGTAAATTATTTTAGTCGAGAAAAAGTAAACTGGTTTTACTTGACTAAAAATAAATGAGACAAACAGACTAAATCAGATCGATATCTTGTTTAACATGTGATTATGCACAGAATATACCTCTAAACTATACTAACATATACACAATGAGCCAAACTACATGTATTGATTTGTTGAACATAAAATGAAGAGTAGGAGTAGAAAAGATTTACTCTAAAGATCTTGGTCAGATAATAGCACCTCTGGTCTGTCATCAAAGTTTTCTGGCCTTCAACATGCATTACTTATGTTGTTATAAGATTTTACCAAAAAAAGGCTGAACCAAGTAGCATACATTTAATCTTTTTATTCACAGAAAAATGCAAGGTCTTTCAACAAAAAAGAACCTTCCAGCAAATATGATTTAACCATTTTAAATGTAGAAAATGCACTTTTCATACAGCAAAAAGCTATGGCAGTAAATGCTTTTTCACTTTCAAAAACGATGTTCTGTGGCTCTTGCCATGAAGTGAGGTTCCACTACTGTGACACTAAAGACATTTTCTGCAAATGCTTGGGAAACTGGCAAAGCCAAGAGATCTACAGCAAAAGGTTTTAATGTATGGTACACAGTATCCGTTTTTTCAAGCCAAAAGTTTGTTCCCATCTAATTGCTGATGGGTTGTGAGACTTACTCATTACACTTCCTGATTTGCTGCCTGACACTTGTTGGAGCCCACTGTCTTGTATGTTTTTCAGAGCACTTAGACAGAAACCAAAATTGTATTTGCTTTGAGGATGATGCCTCTGCTTAAGGTATTTTGGCTTTATGCTCATGTGTAACACTGTCAAACAGATCATCCATCTGAATCTGGCAGGATATGCTTAGCCACATATTCCTCTGCTTATTTCAGGCAGCTCTTAAATTTTCTCATCCTCAGACTCCACAAGTGTTTCACAGACACTGGGTTTGAGAAAACAAGTAGCTCTGGAAGGGGACAGAAGTTATCATCATCTGGATCTAATAAACAGCCAAAGCACTGATTCATATTGGTTTTCATTTCTTGGATGAGGGTAGCTAGATCTCTGTAGCTTATTTTCTGTGCAAATTCATCTAGGTGGCTGACCAAATCAATGAGGTCATGGACAACAAGGCACATACAGTAGACATGATGTTAGTCTGGAGTATTTTGGTGTGTTCTGATAATGGCAGCAGAACGTCAACTCACTGGGAAGCAGTGGCTCTTTTACTTCAAAGAGAAGTGCTATCATGTTGAATGTGCTTGATCAATGTGTGGGGCAGTCATTCAGAACAACAAGGCTACGCTGACGCTGAGTCACCACGGAAGACTTTCTGAAGAGCTTCATCACTGATATTACTTTGTCAATAGGTCTCTGAACACTTGCCTCCTTACTGACAATACTCACTACAAGATGCAGGGTGCACCATTCAAGGGGTCCAGACCATTTCCTAGGCACCAAAACCTGAAGTACATAAATGAATTAACTATAAAGGCAAGCACACAAAGGGTTGTTTTCTTTCATTCACAATTACAATAATTATCTATAGATACAGTTACTTTGAAAACAGCAGGCAAAAAAGGCAGTTTATAGCTAGGAAATACAGAACACAGCCAATGGCTCAAGTTACTATTTATACATTGCATATTCCTTTCACAGGGAAGCATTAATGTCAGCTCATGATTCACAGAAATATCCATTATGCAGAAATCCTAATCTGAGCTAACATTTCTTAAATATAGGTTGGTATAGCACAATATGCAAAAATGATGATTTATCAAAGACGTTGCTACGTTTTACTGAATTGAAATTTCAGTGTTTTCTGACTGGCAAATAAATTCATGATGGCAAAACCAACTGGAGTGGACCCATTTATGGAAGAACTATTTTAATGCATCAGTTTTAGTTTCATATTCACTTTAAGACAAACTTTAAACAATTTCATTAACAAACTCATACTTTATTTATTCCATAATATAGAACTTTACTCAAAATAAGTGCACCTCTGGTCATTGGTCTCTGACTCATTTCCTTAGGAGTCCTCTTCTTCTGAGCTGGGTTTGTCCTGCTCAACCGTGACATGTTTGAATGCTGCAATCATGTTACTTCCTTTATCAGTTATGACATTAAAGATTTTGTCAGTTGGTATATGCCACTTATGCATGCATTTATCCACACATTTTTTATGGACTCTGCTGTGTGCGGATGTGCAATTTCTTCAAGAGCCAGAAGTAACATGCACTTAGACCCAGAACTGTTGCTGACAGCCCTTTTGTTGCCCAGATATCAAGACCTATGGACACTTTCCGAGCTGCATATAGTCGACTTCTGAATTTTTCTTTCTCTTCTTCATACTGTTTGTCAATTAGGTTGTTTATTTTTGTTTTCTATTCTATTGTCTCCATAGTCTGAGCAAAATCTTCATCCTCTATAGTTCTGACTGGTAGACCTGTGCTTCCTATCCATCTGGCTTTAGTATCTTCCTCCTTTTTCTGCTAGTCTTTCAAGTCACTTTTGTATTTCAAACCACTCAACAGTACATCTGTAACATTTTGTTGTGTGGGCTTCTATTGGACTGCAATCCATGGTGCCTTGTCTGTAGATGTATTTGCTGTCTAGGGAGGCAAAATAACTTAGAATAACAAGCTATGTATTTTGACAATTCAAACTGATCACTCCCTGTCTAACATACTAGCAGCTAGGGATATCACAACACCAGAATGTTTGCATTCAATACTAATATCATTAAAATGTATTCAATTTTATGATTCTCGATACCTATTCCATACCATGGCAAAAACAGAAATCTCATTCTGTGGCCTTTAAATCCCCCCATAATATTGTGCCTTTTTTGTTGCACAATATAAAATGTACAAACATTAAAGATAACAGCAGATTTACAGTAGTGGTATATATGTCAAGTAGTTACCCAGCTGTCATTTAAGTAAACTAGTAGTGGCATTCATAAATATCAAAACACAATAAAGGGCATGAATTTTAATGTGTGAAAGATAAAGAGATCCCCCTAGTATAACAATAAACAGGGCTATGATGTAATCTTATGGGGCATTTCAGCATAGGGTTTAAAAATAATGAAATCACCATGGTCTTTCTGATTTATTTGCACGTTTTAAATGTATTCTTTGATATTTTTTCTCCACAAACTGAAAAATACTACTTAAAATAATACTACAAATAAAAATTTAAACATTATTATAGCTATACTGTTGAAGTAGTGAATTCCAAAATAATTTAGGATACTTACTGTCACAAACTTGACAAAGAGCTATCACAAGGTTTGGGGCAGCCAACCATATATTATTTCCTGGCTGCAAAATTGAATATATTGATGTACTGAAGTATACAGATCAGAGTCCTGAACAGAACTGATTGGACAGGGGAAAGGTGGCAACTTTTAAAGGCTAGTATAGGAAGTGATCTCAAAGGAGCCGGAACTGGAAGTGACATCATAGGTGCTGGAACTGGAAGGGTCTTCATCCATAGGCTCGGACCCAGAAGTGATGTCAAAGAGGACAGAACCAGAATTGATGTCATCAGGGCCAGGTGGAATTTCCAATGAACAGTCTGCAGAAAAACTAGAAAAAGAGACAGTGCACTCTGCGACATCCCGGTCTGGCTCAGAATTACCTCATTCAAGCCCTTTAATGTAACATTACATTTAAACAAACGCTTGAAAGCTGTTATTTTAACAAAATACATTTAAATTTTGGTTTGTCAGAGAATCATTCTGTTAGAATTGCAACATTTGCTATTGTAAGATTTATATTTGTATCATTAGCGTGTTAAAAAACTCATTAAAGAGTAACATTTAACACGAGTACATTTTTTTACATTAATCCAATATTTCAGAGAGAAAAGAGCCTTTGCTGTGCTGGCTCCAAAGTATTTCACATGAACATTCAGGCTTTGTTATTTCTTAGTCTGTGTGCAAATAAAGAATTACAAAAGTTACGTGTAGTCCATTAACTGAGAGACCGCAATACATTCATTAATGTGCCATTCTAATATCTGACTTAAGTGCTTTTACTACATGCTTCACATTTTAGTGGTTATGCTCATAAACATTAATTTGCTCTCAAAAACCAAACAAATAACACAAATTTAGTGTTTTCAGATTCGTATTCAGCAATGACATATCATACTAATTAGGAGATGCACTTCAAGCACTGAAATCCATCATGAAGGTGATGGGGGAAAGCCCTTGGGAGCCCCATCCCCGGAAGATTCGAAACCGTTGGAGAGCCAAAGGAGTCAGGTCTTTGAGGATTGGAACTGGTGTGGTGCTGAGGCGTCGCCTGCTGCACAGCAGCACTCAGGTCCCAATTTGAGGCAGCCCATACGGGTGGGTACATGGAACATCTTATCTCTCCGGCAAGATGATCATCTTCCTCTGCTGTCGGAGGAGCTGCGTAAACTCCGCATTTCAGTGGCGGCATTCTCTGAGGTGCGCAGACCGGGGACTGGCCAGATCTCTGTAGGTGGATACACCTTTTATTGGTCTGGTCGGTCTGATGACTGTCATACTCGGGGAACAGCTGTTGTTGTAGTGAATTGGATTGGTGTTCGATGTCACTCCTTTCAACAAGCGTATTATGAGAGTCAGATTATGGCACACCCTGGGTGCCTTGTCTGTTGTGTCAGTGTATGCTCCGACTGCGGTGAATGACGTCTCAGCGAGGAACACATTTTCTGGTGTTCCCAGAAGGAGGTGTTTCATCTCGCAGGGCACCCTGGATATCATCGAGAGGAGTCGCAGTGAACGGCTCAATGGCAACTCTGGTCTGTACTGGGAACTGAGAAGGACAGCGGCGAGGGCTCTGAGGGCAGATAAAGAGGCATTTGTTAGAAGAATCTGTGAGCAAGTGACACACTATCTGTGGTCTAGCGATATACATCCTGCTTACAGAGGAATCGAAACATTACGCACATCTGAATCTGTTCCTTGGAGAGTCACAGTCAGGGCAGCTTACGGATGACACTGCAGTTGTGTCCTGCTGGGCTGGCTACTTTGAGCAGTTGTTTAAAGCTGATCCTCAGGCTAGGACGTTGGATATCTCTGGGTCCACGGTTCTTGAGGCTGATCCTCCAATTAGCAGTGAACCACCTAGTCTCACTGATATTGCACAGGTGGTGAACCAGCTGAGGGGAGGAAAGGCTGCAGGGATCTGTGGTATCCAGGGTGAACTTCTCAAGGCTGGTGGTAAGGCTGTCCTCCTAGCATTGCAAGCAATCTTTGATTCCATTTGGGAGACTGGCATCATCCCAACTGACTGGAAAACGGGACTTGTTGTCCCTATATGGAAATAAGGGTGATGACCTGGATTGCAGCAACTACAGGGGGATAACACTGCTCTCTGTGCCAGGTAAGGTCCTTGCTAGGGTCGTCCTCAATAGGATCCGTGATCACTTGTTCACCTACCAGCACCCGGAACAGTCTGGTTTTACGCCTAAAAGTCTACCATCGACCACATACTGGCACTGAGGGTTCTCATGGAGTGCAAACGCGAATATCGGCAGAGTTTCTTTGCAGCCTTTGTCGATTTTTGTAAGGCGTTCGACTCAGTTGATCGAGCTGTCCTGTGGGACATCCTGAGGGTTCGCGGGTTCCCCTCGAGGTTGCTGGATATCATACACTGGTACTTTGAGTGCTGTGCAGAGTGTAGGCAGAACCTCTGTGTTTTTCCCAGTTGATTCTGGGGTTCATCAGGGGTGTGTTCTTGCGCCCTCTCTGTTCAATGCTTGTATGGACTGGGTGTTGGGCAAGGTCGTGGGGTCCAGCGGCTGTGACGCATCTGTTGGTGAAGAAAGATTCACAGATCTCGACTTTGCTGACGATGCTGTGATCTTCGCGGAGTCAATGGAGGCTCTGATTGGGGCGCTCAAGAGACTGAGTGTGGAGTCTGAGTGTCTGGGCTTGCGAGTGTCCTGGATAAAAAACAAGTTCCAGGCCTTTAATGACCTCTTGGGCACAGCCATCAGCACTGTGTCTGTCTTTAGAGAGAGTGTCGACCTTGTCGAGGGGATTACTTACCTTGGCAGTGACATTCATGTCTCTGGTAACTCTTCCTATGAAGTCAGTAGACGGATTGGGAGAGCATGGGGGGTCATGAGGTCGCTTGAAAGGGGTGTGATCTCTGACACACAAGCGTGACACCATATTACATGTGCCACAGATTTGACATGATTTCAATACAACAGAAACTTTCTTACTATACCTGGTACATATATATTTGTTGCATCTGCTCCAAAATGCCCCATGTGGTATCAGGTATGGAAGAAGGATGGATGGAATATTTAAAAAATAGACAGGATGCCTACAATTCTGTGCTAAAATACAAGCCCTATGTAGTGAATGAAGTCATTAGCTAAATTAAATATGTAATTATTTTGTTTTTCAACTTCTATTTTGAAATTGCTCTTTTCTAATGTGTGGAAAATAGGCACATATTTTGTAAGATAAATTTATAAAAAGGTAGCAACATTGAATGTTAAAGGCTTTTTTGTTTATTTTTTGTTTTTTCTACTGTGGCGCGATTCCCTGAGGGTAATCCACTCGCAGGATCCTCATTGTTGAGGACCCAAGCGGTGACGTACACATAATACCTGGCTCCGGCAGCTAGATGGTCATTTTTGGGGGTGGGACTAGACTGTGTGTCTGCTTAGGGAGTTGCCAACTAGGATACTGAGCTGTTTTTGTCGTGTGGTGGGTGCAGCAACATGCTGTACCAGTGCATGCTCCCCAACCTGACCTGACATGAGCATTGTTTTTTGAATACTGGTCAGAAAAATAAATAGTTCTAGATATAAACTGCAGAAAGTGAATGCAATTCAAGCAACCTGCTTTTTTAATTAACTGTTCTGGAGTTAGTCTCATAATGACTCTTTAACATTGCAGACTGAATTCCTTCTATTTGAAGATCTTTTCAGAATTACGTAGTGTGACAGATGACCAGGGACCTTGCCCCGTGATGGAAGGACTGGGAGAGAGGACATATTTGGTGCAATACCTCCCCCAGAAAATGAGAGGACAAACCCCTGGATTGCATCAGGGCCACAGGCTTGGAGCTTGAAAGCTCAACCCTGCTGAGGCCCGTGGACACCACCAGGGGGCGCTTGGACAGTACCAGAGCGATGGTCTTCAGTACTTCCGCCACACCTGGAAGTGCTGCCAGAAGAGAATCCGGGTGCACCTGCAGTACTTCCGGTACTGCATAGAATTTTGCAAAGAACATTACATAGAATGATTCATAGAAACCTTAAGAAATGTAACCTAGATATTTAAGCAGAATATGATAAGTTTTCTTTTTTCCCCTTTCTTTTTTGCGTGTATTAACAACTCTTTTCTCTATTGTGTGAACTGTTTGCTTTGAATCTCACTAAAATATATTAAAATGAAGACACTTGGACTGTGGAGTATTTTTTGTACGACAAGTCATACTAGTGCTGGAATGCCTATCTGGAACCTTTTGAACTATCTGGAAACCTTTGTCAAACACAGCTACACTGACATAAAACAGAACCTGACAGTAACTGGAGATTTGTGTAAGTAGATCACTCAGTATCTGTACCTTGTATCTTGTATAGATTATAATCACTTTTTTGAGCCTTCAAAGTGTAAGGTTATTGCATGTTTATTGATCACCAAGAAGACATAAGTCTGGTTGGGGCAAGAACTGTTAGCTAGGACACTGCAGTAAATTTGCAGGTGATACAAGTGAAATTGGATCTGGTAGCTAAAACAAAAGTATTTTCTAAAATTGTATCATTTAGATCTTTCTTTTACAATCTTAAACAGACTGTTACAAATAATTTTTTTGTAATTTCTTAGACCCGGGATAATTAGGAACAGAATGGACAAACAACCTGAGAATGGCAAACACTGATTGATTATTCTTGTAATCATTGTTAATTTGACGTGAAGTTAGACATAAAAGTTTGGGGTGCATACTGAGGTAAGGAGGAGAATAGCAGGAGAGAGGAAGAGCAAGGAGAGTAAAGAAGGGAAGAACAAAAGAAAGAACAAAAGAAAGAAGAGCCGAAAGAAACTGGCAAGATGTCTGCAGATTTAACGACAATCTAAAGCAACTCTGCACCGAGACTTTGAAAGACTCCTTTTAGTTTACCTTAACTTTCTGTATAAGTATTTTAATAATACTCTTTTCAGACACATTTCCTAACCTTTAAAGACTCTTTTCAAACATATTTTCTACTTTTGCTACCATCATTTTTACTGGTTTTATTAATTTTGCATTATAATAAAATTGATTTTATACTTAACAATATATATTGATTGTGTGTAACTTAGCCATTTGGAATGCTTTTGCTGAGCAAGTAAGTCTCTTTGCTTAAAGCAGCCCATATGCAGATAAGATTGTGCTCATGGGAAGCTATAAAGCAGTTATTAAGGCAAAATTCCACAACAAACTTGGTGTAGCTGGTAGGATTTTGGGGTAACCATGGCTCATAGTTACTTTTAAATAAAATATACGTGACGTAGCAACTAGCAGGATTTTTGCGTTGTTATTTTAAGGTACATATGTTTAGTGTAATCAGTGCCTGGATTTTTGGGGTAACCATGGTTAATATTTATTTTAAAGTAGAATGCATATTGCGTAAGAAAAAGAGAGCCTTCTGAAGAGGAACAGAACATTTCTGGATCCCCATTGACTGGTAGCAGGCATCCAGTAGCTGCTGCATTCTCCAAATTTTCTAATTCTATAACATGGCCAACTATTGTAGCTCAGCCTCCCCCCAAAACAAGATAGGTACAGATATTGCAGTTAGATGTTGAGAAAGGTAACATGAAGATAAAAGCTAGTCAATTTGGCTATGTATTGTTCACAGACATAAATGCATTAGATCAAGGATTAGAAAGCATGAACAGTAGTTCAGACAACTTAGAGCAAGAAAATAACAGTTGGAGTAAAGAGTCTCTATAGTCAGCAGCTCTGATATTTGATGATTGTCGGGATAAGAATGCATATTTGGCAGTGCAAAAGATAAAAGACATAAAGGGAAGCTGCCCAGCATAAAAAGTGAGTGGCCACTGCTAAAATGCATGCCTTGGTAGCAGATATATTTCCTACTTTTGCTACCATTGGTTTTGCCATGTTTTTATTAATTTTACTTTATAATAATATTGATTGGGTCAAGGGTATATTGTTAATAGCACCTGGTATGAGTGATTGCTTTAGTGGTGGGGCAGAGTGGTGACTCTGAGGCTAGGGATCTGCACTGGCAATCGGAAGGTTGCTGGTTCGAATCCTGTAAATGTTAATAGGGACTCTGCTCTGTTGGGACCTTGAGCTAGGCCCTTAACCTGCAATTGCTGAGTGCTTTGAGTAGTGAGAAAAGCGCTATATAAATGCAAAGAATTATTATTATTATTATCCCTCTGCATAAAAGGGTTAAAGAGATGAATACATATGGGAAATGTAAACTGCATGTGGCAATCATCATAGGCTAATATCAGATCAGTGTGGCAGCAAATCAAATATTTATATAAAGTTCAGATAGTTTCCTTTAAATAGTCATTGACTAAGCATAATGACATAAAGAGCAGTCAAGTTCTGTTTCCTTTATTTGTTCTTCTGTATTTCTGTCATTGTAAAATTTAGTTATAGTTTATAAGAATATTTGAAAAGGATAAACAAAATTAATCCCACATTTTTTTTTCATTTTATTTTACTTACATATTATGTTCAATAGTGTGGTGGACGACCGGGGCTCTTGCCCGGCCAGGATGTCTCTACGCTGGGAGCACCTGGGGAGCCAACCTATCCAGAGCATTACCTCCCCTGGAGTGCTAGATGGCAGGCTCTCTGGGTTGCAGCAATGCCTACAATTCCTGCAGGGCTTGATGGGAGTTGGAGTTTGGTGCAGCCCTGTTGGGAACCGTGGGCACCACCAGGGGGTACTATAGCTGCTGCTGAGCTCTACAGAGCAGCTCTTCCGCCACACCCACTGCTGGAAATGGCTCATCAAGCACCTGGAGCACTTCCGGGTGTGTTATAAAAGGAGCCAGTAGCCACTACTTGGGGAGCCAGAGTCAGGAGGAGGTAGACAAAGCTTGCCGAGGAGGAGTGGAGGAGAAAAGAAAAAGAATAAGAGAAGGAAAGTACAGTGTATCCTTGGGTCACGACCATAATTCGTTCCAAAACTCTGGTCACAACCCAATCTGGTTGTGACCCGAAGTAATTTCCCCCATAGGATTGTATGTAAATACAATTAATCCGTTCCAGACCGTAGAAACTGTATGTAAATATATTTTTTTTAAGATTTTTAAGCACAAAAAGAGTTAATTATACCATAGAATGCACAGTGTAATAGTAAACTAAATGTAAAAACATTGAATAACACTGAGAAAACCTTGAACAGAGAAAATTAACATTGCAAGAGTTCACTCTACAGCCTTACGAACCGATCGATGTAAACACTTTTTTTAACGAGTTTTAAACACAGGAAAAAAATGAACATTTGAAAAATTCTTAATTTATACAAAAACTAACCATAAACAACCAAGAAAACTTACCTTTCATGAGTCGAGTTCTGGCATGAAGGAAGTGAGTAGGAAGCTGGGTGGAGAGGACATTACAGTTTTAAGGTAAAGTCCCTTTGCGTGATGCACGTCTGACCGAGAACAATGTACTGTACAGGGAGAGACTGAACATGTGCGTAAATCACCGGCACGTACAAACCGGAAGGGAAACTGGCTTGTTCGTCACCCGAGTGTGTGATCGTGAACAGATGCAAAAGTTTGCCGAACTTTTTGGTTATAACCCATTTTGTACGTGTTCTGAGATGTTTGTGACCCGAGGTTCCACTGTATTGGGATTGTGCTTGTGTTTGGGACTGGGTTGTGTACTTGTGTGTACAATGGATGAGAAAGACTATTTCTGGAGTGAGTTGGATGAAGAAATGGAGAATGTACCCAAGGGAGAGAGAGTGGTGATTGGAGCAGATTTCAATGGACATGTTGGTGAAGGGAACATAGGGGATGAAGAGGTGATGGGTAGGTATGGTGTCAAGGAGAGAAATGCAGAAGGTCAAATGGTGATGAATTTTGCAAAAAAGATGGACATGGCTGTGGTAAATATATATTTTAAGAAGAGGAAGAAGCACACAGTTGTATTATATCCTATACAGGAGGGTCACTCTGAAAGAGATTGGAGACTGCAAAATGGTGGCAGTGGAAGCATAGTTATGCAGCATAGGATGGTGGTCTGCAGGATGACATTGGAGAATGAGAAAAGGAGACTGAGGGCAGAGCCAAGGATGGTGGTTGGAGCTGAAAAAGGAAAACTGTAAGATGGAGTTCAGGGAGGGGTAAGCCAGGCAGTAAGTGTCAGTGAAGAGTTACCAGATAGTTGGTCAACTACAGCGGTGGTAAGGGAGGTAAGGGAGAGCTAGAAGGGTGCTTAGTGTGGTATCTGGACAGAGGAAAGAGGACAAAGGAACCTGGTGGTGAAATGGGGAAGTACAAGAGAGTATATGGAGGAAGAGATTGGCGAAGAAGAAGTGGGATAGTCAGAGAGATGAAGAAAGTGGACAGGAGTACAAGGAGATACAGCGTAAGGTGAAGAGAGAGGTGATTAAAGCTAAAGATAAGGCATATGATGAGTTGTATGAGAGGCTGGACACTAAGGAGAAAGAAAAGGACCTGTGCCGATTGGGTAACCAGAGGGACTGAGCTGGGAAAGATGAGCAGCATGTTAGGGTAATAAAGAATAATGATGGAAACATACTCAGAAGCAAGCAGAGTGCATTGTCCAGATAGAAAAAGTACTTTGAGAGGTTGATGATTGAAGAGAAAGAGAAAGAGAGAAGGTTGGATGATGTGGGGAAGTGCAACGGATTAAGGACAAGCAAGTAAGTATTAAGGACAAGTAAGGACAGCAATGAAGAGGATAAAGAATTGGAAGGCAGTGGAGCTTTTAACGAGATTGTTTAATACAATCTTGGAAAGTGAGAGGATACCTGTGGAGTCAAGAAGAAGTGTACCGGTACCTATTTTTAAAAATAAGGGTGATTGCAGAACTGTACTAACTACAGAGGGATGAAATTTAACAGCCACAGCATGAAGTTATGGGAAAAATGGTGGCAGCTAGATTAAGATGCCAGGAAAGAGCACTACAAATGCGATGTTTGGTCTGAAGGTGTTGATGAAGAAGTATAGAGAAGGCCCAAAGAAGTTGTATTGTGTCTTTGTGGAATTGGAGAAATCACATGACAGGGTGCCTAGAGTGGAGTTGTGGTATTGCATGAGAAAGTCGGCAGTGGCAGAGAAGTATGTAAGAGTGGTACATTATATGTACAAGGGTAATGAAACAGTGGTGAGGTCTGCAGTTGGTGTGACGGATGTGTTTAAGGTTGAGTTGGGATTGGCTCTAAGCCCTTTGTTACTTACAATGGTGATGGACAGGTAGACAAGAGGAGATTAGACAGGAGTCCCTGTGGACTATTACATTTGCGTATGAAATTGTGATCTGTAATGAGAGTAGGAAATAGGTTGAGGAGACCCTGACAGGTGGAGATATGCTCTAGAGAGGAGAGGAATGAAGGTCAGTAGGACCAAGACAGAATACATGTGTGTGAATGAGAGGGAGGTCAGAGGAATGGTGAGGATGCGGGAAGTAGAGTTGGCAAAGGTGGATGAGTTTAAATACCTCGGAACAACAGTACAGAGTAATGGGGAGTGTGCAAAACAGGTGAAGAAGAGAGTGCAGACAGGGTGGAGTGGGTGGAGAAAAGTGTCAGGAGTAATTTGTGAACAACGGGTTCCAGCAAGAGTGAAAGGGAAGGTCTACAAGACAATAGTAAGAACAGCTGTGTTATATGTGTTAGAGACAGTGACACTGACAAAAAGGGAAGACGGAGCTGGAGGTGTCAGAGTTAAAAGATGTTAAGATTTGCATTGGATGTGACAAAGATGAACAGGATTAGGAACGAGTACATTAGATGGTCAGCTCAGGTTGGACAGTTTGGAGACAAAGCCAGAGAGGCGAGATTCTTTTGGTTTGGACATTTGTAAATGAGAGATGCCTGGTATATTGGGAGAAGGGTGCTAGGGACGGCGATGCCATGCAAGAGGAAAAGAGGAAAGCCTAAGTGGAGGTTATGGATCTGGGGAGAGAGGACTTGCAGGTGGTGGGTGTGACAGAGCAAGATGCAGAGGACGATAAGGTATGGAAAAAGATTACCTGTTGTGGCAACCCCAAATGGGAGCAGCCGAAAGAAGAAGATAGATTTTTTTCCCCACTAAGGCCTTTTCTCAGAAATGTATATGAATGCTTAGGGAAGGGTTTTTTCTTTTCATTAAGGGGATGTTTATGCTACTTTTTATGCAGTGCCTGATTTTACTATATAAGATGGCTGCCTTAGGAAAAGTTTGTGGTTCCAAGAACAATAAAAACATGGTTATGTAAGTCCCACTGTCTGAGATTTAATCCAAAAGTTTGGACTGGGGATTTCCATGTATGTTAATGAATGTCTTCAATGTCCTGGAGTTATTCAGCTTTTGCGGGATGATCCTGTGGGTACCAATTACTACTGGTCTGCAGTTTTTATGAATTAACTTTGTGTATGCATTGCATATTTCATCATATTTTAAAAAGAAAAATTTACCAGGGATTCAAAAGTTATATTTTCATCAAATGCTCCTCTTCACATAATTGAGATTGTTCTTTTATTTCACCTTATACAATTTCTTGTATTAGGAATTTGTTAGCTTTCACATACCCCTTGGGGTCAGAGCACAGGGTCAGCCATTGTACAGCACCCCTGGAGCAATTATAGGTTAAGGGTCTTGTTCAAGGGCCCAGATGAGTAGGATCTTCTTTTGGCAGTGACAGGGATTCGAACCAGCAACCTTCTGGATACCAGCACAGATCCTTAACCTCAGAGTCACCACTCCACACTAGAGAATTAATTCATGTATTTCAGTACATTAATGCTAGTACTCTGAAAGATCAGACTATGTTTAATTACTGCAGTGAGTAGCCATCATGGAAATACACCAGAGGGCTTTTAATAGCACCTGACCGATTACGGTATATCATTTTTCAAACATAACATTTCTCTGTAAGTTTATGCAAATGACTCAAAATGAGTGCTCAAAATTTTTATAGCTTTGAATTGTACTGTTTTGGGGTCTGTAATGGTCATTTCAATTGATGCTCTTATAGCCCCGGACACACACAGGCATAGAGACGCAAGTGCAAAATACACCATTTTATTTTCTTTCTTATTAGCACACAGTGCACAAATCACCAATATTGTTCAGTTTCTTTTTCTTCTTCTCTTTCTCTTTTTCTCATTTTTACTGCCCTCACTCCACCACCTCCAGACTCTGGCTCTCTGAATGGAGTGAGTAGGCCTCTTTTATAGTGCACCCGGAAGTGCTCCAGGTGCACTCTGATCTTCTTCCGGCATCACTCCTGAGTGTGGCAGAAGTACTGTAAGGGTACCAGGAAGTACTCCACGTGTTCCTGGATCCTCTTCCGGCAGCATTTCCGAGTGTGGCGGAAGTGCTGCAGTCCATGGCTCTGGGAGTGTTCAGGTGCCCCTTGGCAGTGACTACGGGAACCAGTAGGGTTGAGCTTCCAAGCTCCCAGCCTGTGGCCCCGATATAATCCAGGGGGGCTGCCCTCTCTTGTCCCGGGGAAGGTATTGTTGTGGATATACCCCCGGTCCTTCCACCAGGAGGACACTCTGACTGTGCAAGGCCCCTGGCTGTCTGTCACACTGTATTAAATTTCCATATTTACTAGTAAACAGCTGCGGTGAGCTGGCTCCCTGCCCGGGGATTTGTTCCTGCCTTGTGCCCTGTGTTGGCTGGGATTGGCTCCAGCAGACCCCTGTGACCCTGTGTTAGGATATAGCGGGTTGGAGAATGACTGACTGATGACTGACTAGTAGACAGTCCAATAATAGTATTATACTCAGCAGATTTATCAAGACATTTCTTGCAAAAGATTTGTTTTTTATTTTCAGTTTCTTTGCAGTCTAAAAAGGCAAATCGACAAATGCAGGTTTGTGCAGGAGTATACCCTGAAAATAGGATGCATCCTCTTCAAGACCTGTCTTTGTGTTTCATTAGATGCTACCAGGATTACCGTATATACTCGAATATAAGCCGCATTTTTCAGCACCCAAAATGTGCTGAAAAACGTCACCCTCAGCTTATATTCGAGTCAGGTCCCGCTGCCCCCTGTGCATTCCCTGTGCAGCAAGAGCGAGAGAGAGACAGAGAGAGAGAGCGACACACACAGACACACGCAAGAGAGAGGCACACACACGCACGCACGCGAGAGAGAGAGAGGGAAGGAGGGAGGGTTGGCCGCATAAGGCTGAGAAGGCAGTTAAAGAATGCACCCGGCTTGTTTTTAAAGGACAGATCCAAGCATTGTTTTAACCTCATTGTATTTACTGAAGACTTTTATCAATTGGATTTTAACCTTCACTTCACTTCTGTTTACAGTGATCGGTTCGTAGAGTGCATTGTCGCAATGTTACTTTTCTTGGTGGTTTATTAAATTTTGGATTTTTCAAATATTAATTTTTTTCCCTGTGCTTAAAACTCATTAAAAAAAGTGTTTTTAGCGAACGGTTTGTAGCGCTATAGCGCAAACTCTTGCAGTGTTAGTTTTCTCTGTTAATCCAAGGTTTTCTCAGTGTTATTTAATGTTTTTACATTTAGTTTACTATTATATGGTGTAATTAACCATATTTGTGCTTAAAAACCTTTAAAAAAATATATATTTACATGCAGTTCATACGGTCTGGAACGGATTAGTTGTATTTACATACAATCCTATGGGGGAAATTACTTCTGGTCACGACTGAAATCGGGTTACAACCAGAGTTTTGGAACGAATTACAGTTGTGACCCGAGGTTCCACTGTACCTGGTTTGGACTGCGGGCGGTAGAAGAACTGCTGCAGGCTCTGTGTGGTGCTGTGCAGCCTCTGTGAGATTCATTCCTGGCTTCTGTGCTCAATTAATGAGCTGATGCCTCAATTAATGTACGGTAATTTTATTGGTATTTATTTTGATTATTGAAACTTACCAGTAGCTGCTGCATTTCCCAGTTTTTCCAGTTTTTGTAGGTAAAATTAGGTACCTCGGCTTATATTCGGGTCGGCTTATACTCGAGTATATACGGTAAATCCAGCTCCAAGAGAACCCTTGCTGTATAAAGGAAGTTAAGAATTTATTTAGTGGTCAATGACGGTTGACCACTGTTAGAAATTAAAGACACTGTCATAATGCAAACTTCAGTTTAATGAAGTCTTGTAAAATTACTCATTTGAAAATGTTACAAATCAAACAAGAGAATTCAGTTGAAAGTGATGGCAAATCAGAACAATTGCAGATGAATGTCTAGATAATGTCTAACAAGCTGAAAAGTCACTCCTGGGCTGCATTTTAAACCATCAGTTTCATACTACTGCTTATTGACCTATTGACCACTTGAGCTGACATACAAAAACAAATAAAGAATTATGTTAGAAAACACGTAATGAAATGTAAGAAAAGGCAAAAAAAAAAGATTAATAACAAATGACATTGCTGAGACGCTTCAAGTCCAGATTTCAGAGATGGATTCTGGGTAAAGGCTCACTGGCAGGGTGAAACAGACCATAAATTAATAAAGTTATAGGAGAAATAGAAATAATCAGTCAGAGGGAAAACATTATGGTGAACTGGTAAAGTGTTGAAGCCACTTCACCTATCAGACATGGCAAATAAGCCTGTGATAGCTTGGCTCAGTTGTGCTGCAAAGCTTACGTTCATTTTGTTTATTTCTTTGATAATTTGTGTTTTCTCTTGTTTTTTTATTTATTCCTAACAATTAAACTCATCAATTTATCAAAAATCATTGGTTCTTATGGTATTATGTTGGGTTTGTAGAGATGCCAGAAGGTTGCTCTCTTATTATGTTTCTTTGAGCTTGGCATTTGTTACCTTTATTATTGAAATATGTAATGTGACATCTGCATTCTCACAAATTGTATTTGTGAAGAAAATTTTTGACATTTTGTTAAAAAAAATCCATACATCGATTTAAAACCTGCTATTTAAAACCTTCAGCACATTTGTAGAAAGAGTGTTCTTTAAAGATGGTGAATGCATATTAAAAAATATAATATGCACTAATGTCTTGAGGCATTTTCAGAGGACAGTTAAATACTTAAATTTTAAATTATTGCAAATCTGTTGGAATTATTTTTCTCTTAAACTTTTGTTTGAGATTTTATTGTCACTGCCATCTAATTTACAAAAGTCATTTTGGATTAAATACAACCTGATTGAAAGTACTTTATTCTCCTTAAATGTCTAAAGTGAGAATGTCTCACTTTTGGACTTGGTTATACAGTATATTTGTCTGTGCAAAGATGGCCTTAATTATTGTACTGCAATGTTTTAACAGCTTTAGTGAAGCAAAAAATGATGGAAATAATTATCAGTGACAGCCAAGTTTTGTTACAGGCATTTTTCAGGCTAGCATTAGACTGAAAAGATGCAACTTGTCAGCCATGGCAGTTATTGGCACTTCTTGTTCACATTAATCTGATCATCAGGCGCTCAAGTTTTAATGTACTGTTGTAAATGCTTGAGAAGCTGAGACTTATTTTTAATGTTTTTATCTTTTGTCTTCATGCTTCTATCATTGCTTTAGTAGCAATATTACTATTTGAAACTGTTTACATTATCAGAGCACCTTTACTAAGAGATGTGCAAATTAACTTCAACCACAAATAAAAGTGTTCTTTCATTTAAAAGTATTTAGCACCATAGATACAATAAAAACCTGTACATAGGTACGTAACCTTAACAAGTATCAAAATCACTTACCGTCTAATAAATCTCTCTCTTATAAAAGACAATCTTGAGACGAGACAAGACAATTTCCAAGAGATTTTTTTAAGTCCTGCAAGATGAGACTATATCCAAGAGATTTTTTTCTAGTCCCGCCCTCCTCTCAACCATTTCCGGTTAACGGCCCATGCCCACAGTCCTCTCACCTTTCACTCGTGTGAATGCTTTTGTCAGACACAGTTCCTGCATTCTCAGCTCTTATAAATTTTGAAGTTTTCCTCACTTTAATTTCCTAATAAAAGCAGACTTACTATGTCTAAATCTTATTGAAGAATTTCATCCCGAAGGGTTATCAACAGAAGAAACGAGTACAAGGGCAATCCTGGCACAGAGAAATGATGAAGTCAAACAAATTAACGCGAAAATTGTCGATTGGATACATGGCAAATTGGTAAAATGCGTATAAATAGACTATGCTGAAACAGTTGGTGGTAATGGTGTGGAAGATGAAAACATCAACTTACATTATCCTGTAGAATATCTACAACCGTTAACACTGTCCCGTCTTCCACCGGCCGAATTACTGTTGAAATGTAACGTAATGTTATTGCGTAATTTATGTATGAGTGATGGGCTATGCAATATAAAAGATTAGTTGCATTCAAAATTGGTTAACATGTAAAATTTTAACAGACGACAAGAAAAGTAATGCAGTACATCTTCCGCAGATAACATTAGACACCAAAGGAGATCTTGATATGCCATTCGTATTAAAACATTTACAGTCTCCCGTTAGAACAGCTTTTGCTTTGGCAATTAACAAATCACAGGCACAAACATTCAAAAAAGTTGGTTTATTTATTAGAGAGAAAGAAACGATATTCACTAACAGGCAGTTATACATTGTGTTGTCACGATGTAACTCCAAACACAGTATCAAAATTCAATGCAACATTGACGAAACGTTAATTCCAAATATTATTTTTACTGAAGTTTTAAAGTAAAGGTGTAAGTTTAAAAAGTATTTACGTGTTAATTTCAAAGCCAAACAGAAAGAAAACGTATAATGCAACAAATTCCTCTAACACAACATGAAACATAATTTTCTTTCAATTTATTACGTTTTACTGTTTTTTACTATGGTTAACTACTCGCTGTAATGTGAAACAGTTAAGCCTATTATGCATATGTAAAAATTCTCATGAAAATAACAATCTGTTTAAATTGTACATCTGCTTCCCATACATGAGTGGCAGAGCTGCAAAGTGGCTAGTGCATAGTGCCCACCCGGGGGTTGGTGAGCGAAGCGAGCAGGTGGCAGAGCTCCCTAAGTGAAGAGAAAAATAAAATTATCAGAGAAGCAAGCCACAAGGAAACCTTTGACAACTATTGTTCTTTTGCTGCGTAATAAATTAGTTGTATATAAATCATAAGTTCTGATGGTTTAATTGCGGTAATTTTAACAAGACCATTTAATTTATGGATGAACGGTGAGTTAGTAAACTATGCTATAAATGCAATGAGAGGAGTACTGCATTTTTTTCACTTCAGTAAACATATAATGTTAATGCCTATTATATCATTGGATAAATTTCAAGATAACAAGGGCTAAAATACAGTGTACTCCAATGTTTATTTTACAGATTAAGCTATTTTCTTTTGTTACAAACCGAATGTAGCTAATGCTTTAAGATAATGTTAATTTTAAATCCAATAACGTGCACTGAGTTCATCAGGCATGTTTTGCATGGATGTTCCACCTAAACTGTATGTTTTTGGACTGTGGGACAAAACCAGGACTCCTGAAAGAAACCCATATGATTAAGGGTGAATATGCACACCCCATGCAGGACTTGCTTTTTATTGCGATGCAGTGAGTGAGCCACATCACATGAATGTTAAAGCCCACTGCATTGTAGCATATGGATCAGCCCTCCCTTTTCAGCTATGAGGTCAGTGTGTTAACACAACAGCATCAGTTGTGGAAATAACTGACACTGGGACTGAGCCTCACCAACATTCAGCTGTGCCCCATTCTGCTGCAGTGAGGTCTACTATGTAGATGATTGGGTACTATCTCCAGTGACACACATTTGAAAATTGTCCCAGCTTCTTCGCAAATGCAAATTTTTTTAAAACAGGTTATTTATGTATAAATATGCATTTTAGATAACTGACTGAATAAAACATTGTGTTTGCATAGAGCTTTTGTTTTCTGTTTTGATATTGCAGTAATGAATGTGTTGAGTAAAAGTAGCTATTTCTGTTTGAAAATCTACTAAAGTAAAAGTAGACAAAATTTTAAACTCAAGTAAATGTATTCTCAAGACATACTTAAGTACATTGTTTCTACTTCATTACTGCAAAACACTGGGATTTCAATGAGTCTGGTTAGATAATGTGTCATATTTTGCTATTAAACTCTGCAGCTGATTATATACATGATGCTTATGCACTATGAAATGGACTTTAATTTTTTTATTTTATTGATTTTATTAAAATCAAATAACATTCCATACAAAATAAATCAAGTTTTACAAAAATAGATTCGAAACAAATCAACCCCCACTCCTAGTTTATAGCATCTAGTAATTCTGATTTATCCAATTCCTCTGCACTAAGAGTATCTATTTGTGGGATCTCTAATGCATCCAGAAATGCATTAGATTGTGTCTTGTCTTCTTTAAACTCAATAGAATATAAGGATTTATAGTAGTCTCTTAATGTGTGCATTACATTTTTATGTCAATGATTTTGTCTCTGTTTATGTTAGTGATTGCTGGGATTGCATTGCGAACTTCTTGCTTGTGGATTTGTTGAGCTAAGATCTTATTAGCTTTCTCTCCATGTTCATAGTATTGATGTCTTGATTTACAGTTTCTTTAGTTGTTAAGAGGTTGAGTTCTGAATGCAGAGCCTGCCTCTTCCTATGAAGCGCCTCACTTGAACACCTGGCATGTTCTTCATCTATTCTAGTAAATTCACTGATTAGCTCTGATACCTTCTTGGCTTCCAATTTATTTGTGTTGGAAAGATAGAAGATAATCTGCCCTCTTAAGAAGGCCTTCAGGGTTTCCCAGAGTATTCCTGCAGAAACCTCTGAGGATGTATTTGTCTCTATGAAAAAAATTATTTGTTTGGATATAAATTCTGTACAGATCTTGTCTGCTAATAAAAGTGGGTTAAGACGCCATCTGCAAGATGAGTATGTGGGGCATAATGATTTGAGCTCCATGATCAAAGGGGCATGGTTGGAGATAACAATAGCGTCATACTTACATGATTTAATTATAGGCAAAAAATTGTTATCTATAGAGAAATAATCTCTTCTTGAGTAGCAGTGATGCACTGGTGAGTAGAAGGAATATGTTGTTGAGTTTGGGTTTAGAAACTGTCGATCTACTGGGATTTCAAGCACCACCATCTCTAGGGTTTACAGTGAATGGTCCAAAAAAGGGAAAATATCCAGTGAATGGCAGTTCTCTGGGCGAAAATGCCTTGTTGATACCAGAGGTCACATGAGAATGGCCAGACAGGTTTGAGCTGATAGAAATGAAACAATAACTCAAATAACCACTCGTTACAACCAAGGCATGCAGAAGAGCACCTCTGAAAGCACACCTCAAACCTTGAACCAGATGAGCTACAGCAGCAGGAGACCACACCAGATGCCACTCTTGTCAGCTAAGAACAGGCAACTAAGCCTACAATTCGCATGGGCTCACCAAAATTGGAAAATAGAAGATTGGGAAAATGTTGCCTGGTCTGATGAGTCTTGATTTCTGCTGCAACATTCTGGTGGTAGGGTCAGAATTTGGCATCAATAACATGAAATCATGGATCCATTCAGCATTGTATCAACAGTTCAGGTTGGTGGTGGTGGTTTGTGTGGGGTATATTTTCTTGGCACACTTTGTGTAAAAATCTAAACTAAAAACCTGACTATTGTTCCTGACGGTTCACCGACAAAAGCGTGATAGACATATGTGCCCCGAAAGAACCGCGACTGACAAATGAGCGCCGACAAATCCGCTAACTGGTTTTCGACAAATGCACGCCACGACAAAATCGCGAGAGAGGCCAAGAGAGTGGGACACCCTTGCTACAATTCTTCCTACATATGCAAGACGTGATCTTAAGGACTTTCTGCGTGCCGTGCTGATGGCATGCCGCGTCTCATAATATTGACTTCTAAAACAAACATTATTATATATGCTTTAAACTAGTAATTCATATTTAATGAAACTTTCGCAATTTTGTCAGCGCGATTTTGACGCGCACATATGTCTATCGCGCAAATGACGAGTCACAGTTCCTGACTATATTCATCCTTTTATTACCGCAGTACATCCACCTTCTGATGGCTACTTCCAGCAGGATAACTCAGCATATCACAAAGCGCAAATCGTCTCAAACTGGTTTCTTGAACATGACAATAAGTTCACTGTACTCAAATGCCCTCCACCGTCACTGGATCTCAATCCAATAGAGCACTGTTGGGATGTGGTGGAATGAGAGATTTGCATCATGGATATGCAGCTGACAATTGTGTAGCAACTGAGTGATGCTATCATGTCAAGATGGACCAAACTCCCAGAGAAATGTTTCCAGCACCTTGTTGAATCTATGCCATGAAGCATTATGGCAGTTCTAAAGGCAAAAGGGGGTCCAACCTAGTACCAGCAAGATGTACCTAATAAAGTGGTCGGTGAGGTTATATCCAAAGCTGTAACTAGTTTGACATTGTGGGCTTTTCATAAAAGTATCTCCCTAAATACAGTTTGTTGTAGATTATTAAAATAAACGGAAATGTGAATTGAAAAACAGTATCTTGAACAACATTATCAAACAGATTTTCATTCACTTCTGATTCAAAGAATCAAGTAATTCACTTGATTCAACAACATCTATTAACTCATAGACTATCTTGTGCATGAGGAATTTTTAGAATAAATCACACTACAACAGAGAGATGAAATTTGTTCATCATAAGAGACATTTCATGTGAAAACCCTTCAATGGAAGTCCTTGGGCAGGTTTTAACCTTAATGAATTTAAAAGAAAGAAGCAACTATGATGTTAGATTTCATGATAACTTTTATCTTTTTGGTGCCTGAAGTAGATATTAAAATATTAAATTCAGAAATGTAATGAAATCCTTCATTGCCATTTCACTTTTTCAGCCTCAAGTATACACTGTCACAATAATTTTTTTTCATAATGAGAATGCTTACATAAATCATTCTACCTTCTGGCTGGGAAAGCTTGTGGAAGACATTGGCAGATACATGGCTATCCTAAATAGTGAGCATTTTTGGACTAGAAAGTAAAATCGCATCTTATAATAAGTCCAGTAGAAAAAATAAACAATTTCACACTTTGCTATGACACCATCTTGCACTGGAAACCTGAATGGGTGTTTAAGTGCAGATCAAAACTCAGTTCTCTGCACTGATAATTGCAAAATTAAAGATCATAGTCACAGTACAAAGAATTGTATACATCATTCATTTAATCTTTTTTTAACCATCTTATTCTAGTGCAGCATTATATGGACAACAGTGTATACTGGGTACAACACTGGGCACAAATTTAAAATCTTAGGGATTCAAGAGAATATAAATCTATTAAAACTTTGGACATGATTAAGAAACCATTAACTATCCTGCAGAATTTTCAAAGATACCACAACCTATCGTCATATTAGGAAATCAAGAGCCTCCTATTTGTCGTCAAACAATTTTGAGCTCTCCATTAAAATATAATAGAACCAAATTAAAATTAAACATCTTGTTAATTTTGTCAAAACTGAAAAATATACTAGACAAATTATTATATTCCATGGGTACTCATACCATCGACAGATTTTCCAGTAAAGATTAAATATGCAATTTCCAATTCTATTAAGCAATGCAAAGCTAAAGCTCAGGGTAAAACTTTCAATATCATGAGATCATAGTGGGTTTAAGCAATCACTATTATATGTGGATTCATTTTATGTTAGAAATCATTAAAAATGAAGACACATTTTGTCATTTAATTAAATAAAATAGTATGGTTTAAAGTTGAAAATTTCTTTCATTTATATATTTCTCGTGGGTCATAAAATAATATATATTTCAGGGGCACATAAGCAAAGCCAGCAATGGTGTTTTTGCATTAAAGTCTTGCCATGGGGGGGGGGGGGGGGGGGGGAGAGGGAGAGAGAGAGAGAGAGAGAGAGAGAGAGAGAGAGAGAGTGTGAGGCATAGTTAGAAACCATCTTGAGAAGCTGTGAAGAGTGTGTATGTATATATTATGTATGAGACAATGAGACACACAATCAAGCAATTTAACAGCAGAACTTACAAAACTCGCTCCACTGTTTAAATACATTAACCTTGGTTCATGGCTATATCGATCTCAGTAGGAATCCTTGCTTGAATTGGCTGTGAATGAAGAGTGTATTGCGTCTGAGCCCAAGTTAACAGTACAAGGATGAGCCAGCAGCATGAATTTACAAGTGCAGAATGCAGCACAAATACAATCATTGTAGCCACATGCAGATGGGGCTATGGAAGACTGAGTGTTGGCAGTGGCTCTGGAGTGTAGCTATGCCAATTGATGACTTCCAGTAAACCTCAATGAGGCAGTGTGGGAGAAACACTGCTGTTCACAATGTACTAGGCTACCAGCATCACTAATGAACAAAGTCATTATAGTTTTGGCTTTGTAGCCTCCTCAGCATTATGTTTGCCCTAGACAAATGACTACTGAAAAACACTGTTTTTTTTCAACAACAAAAAATGTTATTTGTAACAGAAACATGTTAATACCAAAACACCAACAATACCATAGGAAAGCTATGTCTAGTGTCCACTGTTGTACTGATGTAGATTTTGTAAATGTCCTTTGTGTGATATGTTTTGAAACAGTCACCAAGAGCATTTGTACTTTCCCTAATAGGAAACACTGGATGAGCAGGGAGGTCCAAGACTTATTAAAGGAACATGACAGTGCTTTCTGTATGGGAGACCCAGAGGCCTACAAAACATCTAGGTCCAATCTGAGGAAAAGCATTCAGGAGGCAATGCACTACTAAAAAGTGAAAATAGAGGCGCATTTTAACAACTCTGACCCTCGATGCGTGTGACATGGCATTAAGTCCATCACAGACTACAAGGGTAACACCTGTTCAACCAACATTGGAAACTTGTTTCTTCCTGAGGACCTTAATCACTTCTTTGCACAAGTTTGACACAGATAGCAATCAACCTATCACCAAACTAACCCAGCAAGAGGCTCCACTATGTACTCTGGCACTGAATACCCATGAGGTGAGATGGGCTCTAGGTCACATTAATTCTAATAAGGCAGCTTACCCTAATGGGGTTCCTGGATGGGTTCTGAAGATTTGTGTGAAACAGATGACAGCAGTCTTCACCAGCCTATTTAGTATCTCTCTCTCTCTCTAGAACAGGTCACTGTCCCTACTTGTTTCAAGTCTGTTTCAATTGTTCCTATTCCAAAACAGGCAGTGGCAAGGCCCCTGAGCAATTTTCGCCGGGTGGCCCTAAGACCCTTATTGCTATGAAGTGCTTTGAGCAACTTGTCCTCAGACACATTAAGAGCCACATCCCCTCTTCTCTGGACCAATACCAGTTCGTTTACAGGGAAAACAGGTCAACTGGGGATGCTGCCTCACTTGCTCTTCACACTGCACTGTCACACCTGTAACAGAGGGACAGTTATCGTCATTTCAGTGCAAGAGCAGATTGGCAGATTGTCCTCTATTGCAGTGGAGTATCAGCAGCGCGAGCAAGACCCCACGAGTTTAAGAAGGGAGATCATGTGCTGGTGTTGATCCCATCTGATCCACATAAATTTTGGGCCAAATGGCAAGGGCCGGCAGTGATAGAAGTGCGTATGTCCCCTGTGAATTATAAAGTCAGAATTCCCAGGCGGCAGAAACCCATACAAATTTTGCAAGTTAATCTTTTTAAGGAGTGGCACAACCATCACAAAGTCCTGGTCATGGCTGCAGCGGCCCCCAAGACTGAGGTCACTACTGAACACCCAGAAATCGGAATTGCTACCACTGATCGAGGGGAATGTTGATGTCTTCTCGGCAATGCTTGGCTGGACGATGATTGCAGAACACAGAATTGTCACTCCACCTGGTGTTACTATACAGGTGCCCCCATATCACCTACCAGAGACAACAAGGAAAGTGATACACGAGGAAGTCCAACAGATGCTCCAATCAGGCGTTATTCAAACAAACAAAAGCGAATGGCGGAGCCCAATTGTACTCATTTCAAAGTCCAACGGTTCAGTTCTGTGTTGATTTTAGGTGTTTGAATAAGATTTCCAAGTTTGATGCATACCCGATGCTGTGTGTGAACGAGCTGTTGGAAAAGCTCGGGCAGGCTTCATATATCTCCACCCTTGATCTCATAAAGAGTTATTGGCAGGTCACCTTGGAGGAATCTAGTTGTGAGAAAACCGCATTTGCCACTCCAGATGTGTTATTTGAATTTACGGCACTCCATTTTCGCTGATTTTTCAGCAAATGATGGAACAGATCCTGTGTCCCCATTACATGCATGCAGGTGCCTATCTTGATGATGTGCTCATTTTCAGTAATGACTGTCTTTGGGCAGTGCTTGACAGTTTACGTCTGGCGGGGTTGATGGCCAAGCCTAAAAAGTGCAAACTGGGTATGTCAGAAACCCACTATCTGGGATATTTCATGGGGAAGGGTTTGCTCAAGACTAAATGGACAAGGTGGAGGATGTGCTTGCATATCCCCTTCCCGAAACACAGAAGCAGGTTCGTGCCTTCCTTGGGTTCGCAGGGTATTACAGGCGGTTCATTCCCAATTTTGCACATCGGGCAGCCCCACTCACTGACTTGACAAAGGGCAGAAAGAAGTAGTGTTGTCTGGACCTATGCCTGTAAGAGAGCTTTCGCAGACCTAAAAGCCGCTTTATCATCATTCCCGGTTCTACGCAATCCGGACTTTTCGAAGGAATTCATTCTGCAAACAGATGGTAACGGATTCGGTTTAGGAGTAGTGCTCTCACAATGTTTTGAGGGGGAAGAACACCACATCACGTTTCTCTGCAGAAAGCTACTACCCAGGGTCAGGAATTATTCGACAACTGAAAAGAAGTGCTTAGTGATTAAGTGGGAGCCCTCCATTACTAACTCTGGGGACGACAGTTTACCCTGGTGACTGAGATGTAAGGATCCTGAACTCTTTTGGGACTCCCTCCAATAGGACAAAACACCAAAGAACGTCCCGAAGCGCGATCACCACGTCTGTGGAAGACAGTTTATCAGTTGCAGGTGCAACCGTGGGCTCCCAGCGCTACAGAGGCTCGCAGCTAATGCAGATCCGAGTCGATCATGGTCGCGCTATAAGAACTTGCCGTCGATGGGTAATGCAAGGAACATTATAAATGCAGGGAACAGTATTACTTGGCCACTAAACTGGCCATGACCCTGCCTGATTGCTGTGTCTGTGCATAGGGGAATGGTAGATTGCGCTATAATAACCATGTTAACCATGTTGTTCTTGTTTCAAGCTATATAAAGTTGGTTTTGCTAAAGTACTGAGACTCAGCCTCATGTTTTGGGATGCAAAACAGGGGCTCACACGTCACAATGGGCCTTATTGGACACAAAAGTATCTGTATATATATCAATGTGCATAAAAGAAATGTAATGCTTTTTGCACATCTGTTATTGTCATGTTAAAAGGGTTGTGCTAGGTTCACATACTGTTCAGCTGATGGACTGACTGTTCAGTGTCATAGAGACTCTATTTTATCCACCCTAAACTTAGTCTCTTACAGTTTAATTATGTGAATGTTATGTGTATTCCATTGTGGGGCAAAAAAAAATAATTTTGCCTTGTCTCACATTTTGTTTTTTTTATATTGCCTTGCATACTATTCAATTTTCTCTTCCATCCTAGCGCAACATGCCCAAATCAACGATTTCTTGGAAAGTCCTGGGCCTAGAATCAGATAGGAAACATGCTGCTTTGCTTGACTAAGGCGTAAAGGAGCAGATGAGGTCTTCTAACAAGAAACAAAAGTATTGTCGTGCCATCTGTGCGGCGTGGGTAAAAAATAGGTCTACGACAAAGATATCCGTCAGGAAGCCTTTAATAATCAACTTAACGGTATTCAGAATTATTCAGCAATACATTTACATTGAATGTAATGGAAAAGATGCTGCTTAACGGGTCGTTCTTCTAGCTCAGAGTATGGAGCGCTTTTAGTGTGCATCCATACACCAAGCCTGTGAGCAAACAACAACCAAAAAACCCATGCTTTTACTGTGCTTAACAACCAAGATAACTCACCACGTGCCAAAGTCACCCTGAACTTTAGAGCCATTAAAACAACAGCCCTGAACTTTTTCTGGTCATTATTATTAAAGAGCACACCCAGACTCTCTAATAAGTGGTATAACACAACTGGATCTGCTTTAGCCAAATCCAAGAAACATGGGGTGAGAACTCATATTCACTATAGATATCAAGATTTTGTTTTCAGGTAATTGAAATGGGACAAAGAAAAATGCCCTTTTCTCCATCTACTACCAATCTCCATATAATAATACTTACATTACTTTACATACTGTAAGTCAAATGGTACAATTTAAAGACTGTGACATTATACTAGGAAGTGACTCAAAAGCATTCATAATCCCACTACTTGATAAATTTCCTGTTCTATTTCAGTGCCATATTTCTCATTCAACCGGCTCATTGGGTAAATTAGCGGGGGGTGTTTGTTTTATCTACTCTTTTCACATTTGAAGCTTTAGTAAAAACTTTGAATGATGTACTGAAGAAGGTGGTGTAGTATCAGGTTTGTTGTAACTGCTTATTTGGTAACAGACCTATTTATGCTTACATACTAAAAAATTGATCACCAAAAAATGAAGATTATATTCATTTTTATTTAGAATTATAGAAGTTTTGTTCCGTATTTCTCTACAGGTCATTGCCAATTAAGGAACCTTCGTCACTCATTTTTCTCAGTAACCAAGAGTTCAAGGCAGTTGCTGCTACAGATATTTTATTAGTGCTGAATTAGTGCTGGTAAGAAAGTTACTATTTACTCCAATATATTTAACCAAACACCTACCTGGAGCATTGCATCTACAATACAGGGAAAAAAACACAAAATGTTTACTTTGTTCTTTTGAAGAAATTCTGTTTTTGAAGAGGCATGGCTTAAATTATGAGTGTACTTAAAATAAGGTGATCTAATACCCTGAAAGTCATCACACTCCTCCAAACAGCTTACAATGGTTCAACCAGCTAGGTGGTTATCTGAAATAAACTATATGAGGAGTTTACAATTCTGACTGGAGTCCAGCAAGGGGAAGTAGCCTTTCCACTGATTTTCAACATCATAATCAACGACATCATGAGAAAAGCATTCCATGACAGATGTGGAGTAAAAGTATGACAAGGACCAGTTTGTGGCTGACCTCCTGTTTTCAGACAATGTTAAGGCCACAAACATCCTCTATATTGCTCATATCACCCAGTCGTAAGGCATAAAAATCAATAAGGACAATACCAAGTTGCTGACAACGGAAGGATTACAGGCCACTGTCCACCTCGAGGATGTCCAGATCAAGCAGATGCTTGACTTCAAATACCTAGGGTTGATGATCCAGGAAAGAAAGTGGCATCCACAGCAGAATCAGACAAGTGGCTATGGTGTTTTCCTCCCTGAAATGGTGCCTGTGGAAGAGAAGCAACATCTCCATTAAGAGACCAAACTTTGCCTCTTCTGATACCATTAAAATTGAGACTGATAACTAGAGATACCTGCTTCCTTTTATTTACAGGAAGGTACCAGAAGTGCAACCAAAAGGCCATATCAGAGTTGTGCACTAGAGCTTGGTACCATCCTTCAACAATCGGAAAATCTGAGGGATACTTTTGTTGTGATTTGGGGTTTAAAGATTAGAAAGGAGAACCATGAAGCACAAAAAGGTAAGATCATATTTATTGGTTTAATTGTTGCCTACTCAAAGACAGGAGTCAAAAAGGGAAAAATGCAACAGTCAAAATGCTAAGCAATGCAGAGACCAAAACACCAAAAAATAAAGGTCAAGAGATACAGTAATCCTTCCTCGATGGAATCCTTCTGGAACGCAACCACCGCTATAGATGAAAATCCGCGAAGTAGAAACCATATGTTTGTATAGTTATTTTTATATATTTTAAGCCCTTATAAACTTTCCCACACTGTTAACATTATTAGAGCCCTCTAGACATGAAATAACACCCTTTAGTCAAAAGTTTAAACTGTGCTCCATGACAAGACACAGATGACAGTTCTTTCTCACAATTAAAAGAATGCAAATATATCTTCTCTTCAAAGGAGTGTCTGCATCAGGATCAGAGAATTTCAGAGGGAGAGAGAGCGAGCGCTCGCAAAGAAAAGCAAACAATCAAAAAATCAATACGTGTGCTTTTAAGTTTGCCAAAGCACCGCAATAAAGCGGCATTTTTTAGAGGAGCGCAGTATCTTCTAAGCAAACAGCCTCTGTGCTCACACCCCCTCCGTCAGGCGCAGAGAACGTCAGAGAGAGAGAGCGAGATTAAAGCAAACAATCAAAAAATCAATATGTGTGCTTTTGTGCTTTTAAGTATGCCGAAGCACCGCAATAAAGCGGCATTTTTTAGAGGAGCGTCAGTATCTTTTAAGCAAACAGCCTCTGTGCAAACAGCACCTCTGCTCACACCCCATCAGTCAGGCGCAGAGAATGTCAGAGAGGGTGAATAGAGGCAGAGACAAGCAAACAATCAAGCACTGCGCGGGAAGCATATCTTATAGCATTGAGGAGTTTTAGCTAATATGTAATACATGCTCTGATTGGGTAGCTTCTAAGCCATCCGCCAATAGCGTCCCTTGTATGAAATCAACTGGGCAAACAAACTGAGGACGCATGTACCATAAATTAAAAGACCCATTGTCCGCAGAAATCCGCAAACCAGTGATATATATTTAGATATGCTTACATTTAAAATCCGCGATAGAGTGAAGTTGAAGCACGATATAGCGAGGGATTAATGTATAAAAGGTCAAAATACAAAATATGGCAAATAATTCTTAAAGGCGAAGAAATCCAAAAAGCCAAAAAATAAAGATGGGGTAAGGAGATTACAGCAATTGTCCTTAATGCCAAATATAGGCAGGGACATACTATAGAATCCTTCATAGCTTGATGACATTATTCTTATCTTATCTCACTTGAAACCAGAGACTCACCCTAACACTTAACATAAGCTAACAACCACAAATGCTATTTTTTTTTTGACAATCTTTTTGTCTTTTAATTAATCTTAATATGCTTAACACTGCTGCTTTCAGAATATTGAAATATATTTAAAATACATATTTAAAAAATACATTACTACTTCTATGATTGCTGTGGTACACAGTGACTTGTAGAGTATATAAAAAAGTATGAGGTGTCAACCCAGCCACCCCGTTTAATTGTGAGGCAACAAAAGTCTAAACATTTTAAGGAAATAAACAGGTTCTTGGTAGCATAGTTACACAGAAATAAAGAATAACCAGCGGCTCTGTTTCAGTGGGTCTGACTGGCGTGTTCCTTTCAGTCAAAGTCTTACATCACAAGTAAGTTGCCTCCTTCTGGGCACGGCCATTTTTATATGCTTTGGACCAGAAGGGGCAGGACCTTTTGCAGTACTGAGGATGTGGTCAGTCACCCTCCTGGGGGTTTTCTCTGAACTGCAGTGGAAAGAGACAAGACAGTTTGTGATAGTGCCACTCTCTTCCTGGGGTGGTACCACATACCTGAACAGAGCTGGCAAGGTTATCATCAGACGCACATGTGCAACCCTACATTAAAAAGTAGTTATAAAATAAATATTTTATAATATCTTGCTGTATACTGCCCTATAATATATGTAACTTATAGTCATTTTTGTATATTCCAATATATTCTCCAAAAATATATTTCTTAATATTGTCAAGGTTGGCAGAGACACCTACTTGAAGGGAGGATGGGTTTTGAAGGGCGCAATCTCCCACAAACTACTATTTGGCTGTCCTCCTGAGATGCAATGGCACCTTGGATTCCAACAGGGCAATATAGAAATTGGTGCTTTCTGGCTCAGCCCTGTTGGATTCCTGGAGGAGAAGGAGGACAACGCTTGCCAGGAGGAGTGAAGGCAGAAGGCAGAGAGGAAGACATTGCTTTTTATTTGTGCATGGTGACTGTGAACCATGCTTTGTACTGTCTTTTAGTGGTGTGAGACACCTGGAGAGTGTTCCCACTGGAAAATAAACTGTGTATGTTAGGCAAACTTGTGTCTGCCTGTTGTGTTCAGGTGTTTGGGGAGCTGTGTGCCCCCTGGTAGTGACAATATATATTAAAATGTGCCATAATATATTTTAAATATTTTGTAAATGTTAGTTATAATGTACTGTACAATAGATACTCAAAAGTATTTATTTCAAGATTTTTGTATTTGACACTACTTGGTTAAAAAAAAAAAATTAACCTGGCAATCTACTAGGTATCTCATAGGTGTTTCTCATATTGAGATATACTCTAGATCAAATCCTACTTTGTCACAGCACATATTATAATTGGTGAAATTGTGCTTAGCTTTTCCAGGTAAACAGTTACGGTGTGAATAATCGAACGAACAGAGTACACTGCATGATTTATGCATAATATTATGGAAATATGTTTGTTACCATACTGTATATAAAGGGAAATAATTGGTTTCTTATAATTCAGATATAACTAAAATATGTTTGAACTACATACTGTATATATTACGTTATTATTGAAAGATGTAACCAAATATTTCTTAGGTATCTGGCGAAATATTTCATTTTCTAAATTTTGCTTAACATTACTAAGGTGGATTGATAGTATTTTCCCCTGCCAAACATGCATTTGGGATGGGTTGCTACATGTGTCAAGTTAGGCATAATCAAAGTAATAACTAATATATCTGTGGATGTAATTGCTGTGTTGCAACACTTAGGTGTAAGTAAAAATTTAAAATTTCAGTTCTGGGAAAATCCAAGTATGCACATGTTCATTAAGGGAATATTATGAACTTAACTACAAACGTCTTATGGACTTACAAAATGGAAGACATTAAATAAAAATGTTCATTTCTGTTTTAGAAAAGCATTACATTGAATTAAATTTTATTTATTAAATCATAACATTTTTATGAGATATAATTTTTCTGTTCTCAAGTAAAAATGGATATTTTTGGAGCTCCTAGCTATATTTATTTTTCATTAATTTCTTCAGCAATGTATTTTTTATTTAGGTTCCACTAGGCTGGCTTTGTTCCCAGTGCCCTTAATTTAATAATCATTATCACTGGATGGAAAAAGCCAACCTCTGAACCACTACTTCTAAATAAATTCCAATCTAGTCTGAATCATTCCTTCTTTTTAAACAAAGAAGATATTTGTTTTTGTTTAACCCTGGACCTAAATAAGTACCTGTTTTAATCCTTCCAACCATATCAAGTTTAGGTTTTATCCTATATGAAAACAGTAAGTTGGAATTTTATTGTTGTGTGTTTTTTTTAACTTGTTAGCAATAAATAAAAATCATTAATAAAATTAATCACCCAGGATGGATCAGAAAAAGATGCTGCAACAATGTATACAAATGTGCAGTATATAGTGCGAAAACAATGATAATGATCTTTAAAACTATATGCATTATCATTGTTATCATCATTGCTTAAACAGCCATTTTCTGTGTTTACCCATGTTAGCTGTGTCCACAAAGTCTTTTCTCTTCACTCTCCACTGTCTTGGGCATCCTTCAGGGTTAGACACTGCCTTTTCATATTATATGACACCACATCAAATACGTCTTCTTTGGCTCCCATCTTGGCCTCATCCTCTCCAATTAGATTTTAGAATATTTCTTCACCTAGTCATCTTCTGACTTTAGCTCCCCATGCCCATAACACCTTAGTCTGTTTCTCCTCAGCAGTCTTCCTCTTAACTCAATATACATGTTCTTCTCACTCCATGATATTCAGCACATCCTTCTGATCTTACTTATTTCTATTCTTTCCAGCTTGCTTCATGCTTCAGTTACATCAGCAATGTCTCACTTCCATAGAGCATATTAGTCCTCATACATTTTTCATAAACTCTATGCTATGATTACTTTAGAAGTAACAGTGGATTACAAATCCCAGTTTCTTCCATGTACCTCTCCCTTTGGAGATCACTGGTGTGCCTGCACCTTTGCATTCAACAAGTCACCTAAGTAGCAAAACGTCTCTACTTTCTCCAAAACTATTGTTGATATCTACATTTACACTTAATATATCAATATTCTCCACCACTCACACATTTTCCACAAACAATGGTTGTACTTGCCACCTGCAGACTAACATTAAAACCTCTACATCTTTCATGCATCCACTTCTGGCAAACCCTGTTGAAGCCACATCTTGACCTTAATTTCTTCACAATCACCATCCACTGTCCTGACACAGTTCATATTTCCACATACATTAATATCCCTGCAATACACACATTAACCATTCATTCACTCCCAACTTTCTCAATGCCTATCTCACCACTACTTTCTCGTGTGCCTTCTCCAGATCTACAAATGAATATTGCAGCTTTTTCCCCCTTTTCCCCTTGCATTCTTCCTGTATTTACCTAAAGACAAAAATCTAATCTGTTTTCTCTTCCCAGGCAAGAAACCAAACCACATTTTGCTAACTTTTATTTGATCCATGATTCTTTTCTCCTACACTCTCTAAGCCATCTTCATTATCTACTTCAAAAGCTTAATTGTCTAATATGCCCAACACTATATAGGTTCACCCTTACCTGGAATAAGCAAACTTCTTTTGTAATCTTCAGGAATCCTTTATTCACTTATCATCATGTTACACGGTTCTCTAGGACATTCCATTGGACATTCTATGTCTCTAGGGCATTCCATAAACTGGTCTCTAGGATATTCCATTCCATACACAGGTCTCTAGGACATTTCTAACATCTCTCCATTTGAGCCCAATGCTTTACCAATCCTAATTTTTTCATTGCTTTTGTAATCTCAATATTCAAAAATGTACAGTTTGTGCTTTTTTTCTCACCAAAAGTACCATTATCCCATTTGTTCTCCTGATTCAGTAACATCTCTATAATCGACGCTGCTGCATCATCTCCAGCTGAAAGCAAAGTGGGAGCAAATGTGCAAGCGTGTCGGGCTAAGAGAACTCGTCAATTCCAGAAGATTCATTGAAACTGAAAATGGCCTTACCATCTGCATTGTCAACTACTCCCTACAAGCCTGTAAAATTGACTCCAACTGGGCCTCTCACTTCACTTGCAGAGCATGGAGAAACCAAAACGAATCTGTCTGAACTGAAGGTAATGTTTGCCGCAATGGCCACTGCTCAAGACATAAAGGAGCTCAAGAATAATATAAAGAAAGAAAGAAATGATATAAGGAAAGAAATAAAGGACATATACAAGACAAATGAGAAGCTGCTTCAGGATATTAAAACCCAGGAAAACGTTTAAGTAATTGCTTGGATGCAACTTTTAAAGGTATGCTAGAAAAAATTAATTCAAAACGTATTTGCGTCCATTCCCAATGTGAACACTCATAAAATTATAATGGCTGAGGACTTAATTGTGTTTAAAGTTCAGACCTAGATATGTCTCCTGCCACAGGGGCGATGAAATCTAACACCGCAAAAACAATTGCACAGTTTGTAACTGATCACAACTTATCAGACCCATGGAGATGTTTAAACTCAAACTCAAGAACATATTCCTTCTACTCACCAGTGCATCACTGCTACTCAAGAAGAGATTATTTCTCTATAGATAACAATTTTTTGCCTATGATTAAATCTTGTAAGTATGACGCTATTGTTATCTCCAACCATGCCGCTTTGATCATCGAGCTCAAATCATTATGCCCCAAACACTCACCTTGAAACTGGCATCTTAACCCACTTTTATTAGCAGAAGAGGACTGTACAGAATTTTTATCCAAACAAACTGAGGTCTCTACAGGAATACTTTGGGAAACTCTGAAGGCTTTCTTAAGAGGACAGATTATCTCATATCTTTCCCGCAAAAATAAATTGGAAACCAAGAAGGTATCAGTGAAATTACCAGAATAGATCAAGAACATGCCAGATGTCCAAAGAAGACACTTCATTGGAAAAGACAATCGCTGCATTCAGACCTTAAACTCTTGGCAACTTCATTACTAGGAACATGGAGAGAAAGCTATTAAGATCTTAGCTCATGAAATCCACAAGCAGGAAGTTTGCAATGTAATCCCAGAAATTACCAACACAGACTGAGACAAGTAGTAGTTATACAAACAGTTATTGCCACAAGGATGATTGATGACCTTAAGCCCCGCCCCAGACATGATTGATGACTTTAAGCCCTGCCCCTGAAATATGAAAATATGGTTTATGAAAATATGATTTATGAAAATATTAAAATATAAAATATAGGTTGTCAATATGATTTATGAAAATATGATTTATGCAAATATGAAACTATAAAAGTATGAAAATTTATTTATGTTAATATGATTTATAAGCTATAAAATTACGACACATGGCTTTATTTTATAAACACTAGATTCAAAACTAATATTAAGAAATTAAATATACACTTATCATACAGGCAAAGCAGCGCATATGTGTGACTACATAAAAACGCTATGTAATATTCACACACCCGCGCTTATAAACTCACCATACACGACCTCATTTTATAAACACTAGATTCAAAATTAATATTAAGAAATTAAATATACACTTATCCTGCATGCAAAGCCACGCATATGTGTGACTTTCTAAAAAATATTCACTCCTCCGTCCTAAGTTATAAACTCACCATACACGGCCTCATTTTATAAACACTAGATTCAAAATTAATATTAAGAAATTAAATATACACATCTTGCCGTCATAGCTATGCCTATGTGCAACTTTCTGAAAATATTCACAAACATTTAAAATTGGCGGCCAAATGTGGGCGCCTGATCAGCTGAATTTTAGCACCAGAGGTGTCCATGTCCTGTGAAAGAATATTTGTTTCCCATAGTTTTAAATTGATAGACAAATGGTGAATATACATATGGCTGGTGGGGCTTCCTGGGTCTCGGAATGCCTACTGGCAGTGAAAAAGGCACACTTGCGTGGACTTGTCTTACACGCAGGTTAAGTGAATATTTAGTTTTGAATCTAGTGTTTATAAAATGAGGTCGTGTGTGTCGTTAGTTTATAAGTGCGGGTCTGTGAATATTTTCAGAAAGTTACACATAGGCATAGCTATGACGGCAAGAGGAGTGTATAATTAATTTCTTAATATTAATTTTGAATCTAGTATTTATAAAATGAGGCCGTATATGGGGAGTTTATAACTTAGAGCGTTTTTAGAAAGTCACACATATGCGTGGCTTTGCATGCAGGATAAGTGTATATTTAATTTCTTAACATTAGTTAGGAATCTCGTTTTTATAAAATGAGGTTGTGTGTGTCATTAGTTTATAAGCTCGGGTGTGTGAATATTTTCAGAAAGTTACACATAGGCATATCTATGATGGCAAGATGTGTATATTTAATTTCTTAATATTAATTTTGAATCTAGTGTTTATAAATAGAGGCGTGTATGGTGAGTTTATAACTTAGAACGGAGGAGTGAATATTTTTTAGAAAGTCAAACATATGCGTGGCTTTGCATGCAGGATAAGTGTATATTTAATTTCTTAATATTAATTTTGAATCTAGTGTTTATAAAATGAGGTAGTGTATGGTGAGTTTATAAGCCCGGGTGTGTGAATATTTTATTGCGTTTTTATGTAGTCACACATATGCACTGCTTTGCGTATATGATAAGTGTATATTTAATTTCTTAATATTAGTTTTGAATCTAGTGTGTATAAAATAAAGCCACGTGCCGTAATTTTATAGCTTATAAATTATATTAACATAAATATATTTTCATACTTTTATCGTTTCATATATGCATAAATCATATTTTCATAAATCATATTAACAAACTATATTTTATATTTTTATATTTTAATATGTTCATAAAGCATATTTTCATAAATCATATTGTCATATTTTGGGGGCGGGGCTTAAAGTCATCAATCATATCTGAGGGTGGGGCTTAAGGTCATCAATCATCCTTGTGACAATAACTGTCTGTATAACTACTGAGACAAAATCATTGACTATAAAAATATAAGGCACACATTTAGAAACTACTACAAGTCCTTAAATTCTACTCACTTTAAAGAAGACAAGACACATTCTAATGTATTTTTGGATGCATTACAGATACCACAACTGGATACTCTCAGTGCAGAGGAATTGGATAAGTCTCTGGCACTACCAGAATTACTAGATGCTATAAACACACTTCAGAGTGGGAAAAGAGCAGACCCTGATGGCTACCCTGTCGAATTTTATAAAAAAGTCTCAATTAAGTTATATCCCCTCTTATTACCAACATTTACAGAAGCTACAGACAATAAAATTCTACCTCAAACTTTTCGCTAAGCATTAATTACCATCATTCCTAAGCAAAATATGGACTTATTGCAATGTGGATCATACAGACCAATTTCACTTCTGAGTAATGATGTTAAGATACTCTCCAAAGTCCTAGCTAGAAGGATTGAGAAAGTGCTTCATTTGGTAATATCACAAGACCAAACTGGATTTATTAAAGGCACTTAGCTTCCCATCTTCGATGCCTGTTTAATATATTCACCCACAAAGTCTAACACCCCGGACATATTATTAACGTTGGATGCAGAAAAAGCATTCGTTATGTTTGAATGCAACTACCTTTTCACTACATTGGAGAAGTTTAGGTTTGGTCTGAACATTTGTGCATGGATCAAACTACTGTATACCAGTTCAGAAGCTTCATTTTGTATTAACATTATTTCAGACTACTTCAAACTAGAACGTGGTACTAGATGATGCCCCTTGTCATCACTGCTTTTTGCAATCACCATTGAGCCACTGGCAGTTCACTGTCAAAATGCTTATGAGATAAAGGGGATTATCAGAAAAGGACTTGAACAGAAAATATCATTATGTGCAGATGATATTGTACTATGTATATCAGATCCACAAAATACTGTGCCTGCCATCCTAACAGCACTAACAGAATTTCAAAAGATTTCTGGTCTAGGAATTAATTTAAATAAAAGTGTACTCTTTCCAGTGAACTCTCAAGAACACAATATTAGATTGGACACCTTCCCTTTTATCACCGTAGATCAGTTTAAATACTTAGGCGTAAACATAACAAGTAAACATAGAGCTCTTTATCAACAAAATGTTGCAGTCTGTATAGAAAAAATTAAGCAAGACTTGCATAGATGGTGTACCCTCCATCTCATTTTAGGTGGAAAAATAAACACTGTCAAGAATATCCTTCCTATGCTTCTCTTTTCTATTTCAAAACATTCCAATATACATCAATAAATCATTTTAAGAAGTTAGATTAAATTATAACCTCATTTATTTGGAATTCAAAACATCCACATATCCAAAGAGCAACCCTACAAAGACCTAAGGCAGAAGGTGGCATGGGTCTACCTAATTTTCAATTTTATTACTGGGCAGCAAATGTACAAGCTATAAAAATCTGGAAACTGACACAAATAAATTAATATACACAGGCTTGGTCTGCAATAGAAATAAAATCCTGCAGCACTTCTTTATATTCCTTGCTTTTTATCCCACAAGTTATCGCCAATATACTAACAATCCAATTGTGCTTCATTCACTCAGAATATGGAACCAATGTAGGAAGTACTTCAAGACAGAGAAGCTTGTATCTAAAGCACCTGCACGATAACCACCATTTTCCACCCCTCAAACATACGCAGTTTTTAATGTCTGGAAAACATTTGGGATTAAATCACTTAAGAGATCTGTACATAGACAACGTTTTTGTATCCAACAAACAATTACAATTCAGATTTAACTTTCCAGCAACACATTTCTTTCACTACCTACAAATTAGAAACTTTGTTAAACAGAACCTGCCCAATTTTCCTCACCTCCCACCAACCTCAAGTCAAGTCAAGTTGGGGAGCATGCACTGGTATAGTGCGTTGCCACAACCACAACACAGTGAAACAACTCGGGATCCTGGTTTGCAACCCCCCAGGCAGACACACGGTCCAGTCCAGCCCTCCGGAAATGACCCTCTATCTGCCACAGCCAGTTGTTATGTGGGCAACCCCTTGGCCTGGTCCAGCCACTCGGGTCCCCAACAATGAGGATCTAACGAGCCGGATCACCCTCTGGGAAACGTGCCACATGGTTGTAGTGCCGTAACTGACGCTCCCTCACAATGCAGGCAATGTGCCTCATTCGGGACTCCATTAGCAACCCCTCATTCGACACAAAGTCAAACCAATGGTACCTAAGGATTTTCCAGAGAGACACAGTACCAAAGGAATCCAGTCCAGGTCACTGGATAGCATCCATGTCTTACAACCATATAGCATGACAGGAAGCACCAAGACTCTAAAGACCTTCATCCTTTTG
This sequence comes from Polypterus senegalus, assembly GCF_016835505.1. NCBI lineage: Eukaryota > Metazoa > Chordata > Cladistia > Polypteriformes > Polypteridae > Polypterus > Polypterus senegalus. Next base: position 86,854,301 of record NC_053157.1, read on the forward strand.
CATAGATATCAGGAGCACCACACACCCAGCGACTTCATGACCCTCCCATGCTCTCCCAATCCATCTACTGACTTCATAGGAAAAGTCACCAGAGACATGAATGTCACTGCCAAGGTTAGTAAAACTTTCAACAAGGTCAACACTCTCTCCGCAGACAGACACACTGCTGATGGCTGGATCTTGGTTTTTATCCAGGACACTCGCAAGCCCAGACACTCAGACTCCTCGTTTAGTTTCTTGAGCTCCCCGATCAGAGCCTCCATTGACACCACAAAGATCACAGCATTGTCAGCAAAGTCAAGATCCGTGAATCTTTCTTCATCAACAGATGCCCCATAGCCGCTGGACCCCACGACCTTGCCCAACACCCAGTCCATACAAGCATTGAACAGATTAGGAGCAAGAACACACCCCTGATGAACCCCAGAATCAACTGGGAAAAACGCAGAGGTCCTGCCTCCACTCTGCACAGCACTCAAAGTACCAGTGTACAGGCCGGCCATGATATCCAGCAACCTTGAGGGGATCCCGCAAATCCTCAGGATGTCCCACAGGGCAGCTCGATCAACTGAGTCGAATGCTTTGTGAAAATCGACAAAGGCTGCAAAGAGACTCTGCCGATATTCGTGTTTGCACTCCATGAGAACCCTCAGTGCCAGGATGCGGTTGATGGTAGACTTCTTAGATGTAAAACTAGACTGTTCTGGTAAGTGAGCAAGTGATCACGGAATCTATTCAGGATGACCCTAGCAAGGACCTTACCCAGCACAGAGAGCAGTGTTATCCCCCTGTAGTTGCTGCAATCCAGGCGATTACCCTTCCCTTTCCAGATAGGGGCAACAAGTCCCGTTTTTCAATCAGTTGGGATGATGCCAGTCTCCCAAATGTAAGCAAAGTTTGCTTGCGATGCCAGGATGACAGCATTACCACCAGCCTGGAGAAGTTCACCCCGGATACCACAGATCCCTGCAGCTTTTACCCCCCTCAGCTGGTTCACAACCTGTGCAATCTCAGTGAGATTTGGGGGTTCACAGCTAATTGGAGGATCAGCCTCAAGAACCGTGGACCCAGAGATATTCAATGTCCTAGCCAGAGGATCAGCTTTGAACAACTGCTCAAAGTAGCCAACCCAGCAGTCCATAAGGACCGTTCCATCAGCTGCCCTGACTGCGACTCTCTGAGTAACAGATTCAGATGTATGTAACGCTTCAATTCCTCTGTAAACAGGACATGGGTCGCTAGACCACAGATGGTATGTGACTTGCTCACAGATTCCTCTAACAAACGCCTCTTTATCAGCCCTCAGAGCCCTCGCAGCTGTCCTTCTCAGTTCCCAGTATAGACCAGAGTTGCCATTAAGCTGTGCGCTATGACTCCTCTTAATGATATCCAGGATGCCCTGGGAACTGAGAACACCGGTAACACCAACACAACCCTGCAAACTCGTTAGAAACACCCTGGTCTCGGAATCTGGCCAAGTCCAGGCTCATTTTCCTAGAAGGTGGTAACCTACTGGACCTAAGCTGGATCCTAAGAGCAGCAACAACAAGTCTGTGGTCAGAATTCACAAACTTGGCATTTCTGTAGACCCTGCAGTGTCGCAAGAGCCTCCAGCATCTGCTCATGAGGATTTGATCGATCTCCTTCACAGCACCACCAGTATTGGAGTACCAAGTCCAACGATGTGGTTCAGGGTGCTGGAACCAGGATCCAGCGATTCGCAGCCCCTGACCTTTTGCAAAGTCAAGGAACATGGAGCCACTTTCACCACAGTCACCAGACCCATGGGGACCGAGACAATCCAGTGGCTGCACTGAAGCCACCCATGACCAGAAGAGTGTTACCTCGTGGGCACCCATCAACGACCGAGCAAAGCTGCAATAAAATGTCTCCCTCTCTGAGACATCACTCACAGTGGTTGGAGCATACACTGAGACAACAGACTAGGGACCCAGGCAATGCCGTAGTCTGAGTCTCATATCACGCTCGTTGAAAGGAGTGACATCGGACACCATCGGAAGAAGCCAATCCGCTACAGCAATAGCTACTTCTTGAGTATGACAGCCTTCAGAGTGACCAGACCAATAAAAGGTGTATCCACCTACAGAGATCTGGCCAGTCCCCGGTCTGCACACCTCAGAGAGTGCCGTCAATGAAATGCAGAGTTTACGCAAAACCTCTATTCAGGAAAAAAATATTGATCAGTCTTGAGGACTCAGACAGAATTTCTGTAATATATAAACACCTTTTAAAGTCCCTCTCTTTCAAAAATCCCAGATACAGTGGGAAAAGGATCTCTCAGTCAACATTTCAGAAAAGGAGTGGAAGGCAGCCATGCACAGAATTCACTTGAGCTTTATATGTGCAAAGCATACAATTACTCAGCTTAAAATGATATATTGAATGCATCTGTCTCGTTTAAAATTGTCCAAAATGTTTCAAGGGCAAGATCCAACCTGTGAACATTGCAATCAAGTTCCAGCCTCATTGGTCCACATGTTTTGGACCAAAATCTTTAAATGCCTTTTAGACAGCCATGGAGCCACAAACACCCCAATCCACTAACAGCTGTGTTTGGTGTACTTCCAGATGGGCTTAAAGTGGAGAAGGACAAACAAACTGTAATTGCCTTTATTTCAGTATTTGCACATGGAGTAATCTTTGCTCAACTGGAAGAATCCTAATTCACCTATTTTAAGTCAGTGGATAACCGATGTTATATATTATCTGAAATTGGAAAAAAATCAAATTCTCACTTAGAGGATGTGTACAAAACTTCTTTAAAATCTGGTAGAATCTAATCAATAGCATTTTAGAATAAGTATTTAAATTAAGGAAGCTGATTCTCTCTTCTCTTTTTTATCTATTTATTTATGTACTTATTTTTCCTAGTATTAAAGTTTTATTCTGTTGGCCTAGCTCTCTATTGATTTGTTTTGAACCTAGTTTTGTAAAACTTGACTAAATAACAGTGGGAGGTTGAACTTTTAGTTACAGAGCCCCAAAACTGTAGAATGATCTGCCTGCTATTATAAGAGATGGTCATTCAGTCTCAGCTTTTAAATCCAGGCTGAAGACTTCTTACTGTAGTCTAGTACAGTATATCCTGACTGGAGCTGCTGATTAGCAGTGCATACTGCATCTCTGTTTATTAATCACTTGTGATGAAATATTAACATCACAGTATGATTAAACCATTACTAGCCCTTCTCCATTCTGTTTCTCTTTCGGTATCTGATTATTACATTTGGTGCCACTGCTCTACTGCCACACTGCTCTCCTGCATATGGAAAAATCATCTTGCATGAAAGAGCATTGGAATCATCATGTGGAATTATTCATCAGATTGGACAGTCAGTACAGACTACATTATGTAAAACCCAAGAGGACATAGACAAGGTTTACAGGACTTTGACTTTGTTTTTAACTTTCTCTTTTATAATTTTAATATGTTTTGCTGTCAACTGACTATAGTTCATAAATTAATTAATGGACATATATTGTTGGTTTTCATATTTTATTGTTGGTGTTCCCATGTTTAATCAGTTTCAACCTTGTTCTTTGTGTGCTTTAACAAATCTGCATTTATATGTGTTCAAGTTTTTTATTTAGTAATTAGCATAAAGTGTACTTGTATTTCAACTGAGAATTATTTACAGAACCTGCATTCAATGAATAGTGCTATATAAAAAATAGGTTGTATCCTGTAATATTTCATATTGCTTGCTTCCAATGCCATATAAAAATATTTATCAATCTGAAATCTATATAAGTTTGCTGACACTTTCAATAATATAAATTCTTGAATAATTTTCAAAATGAAAATATTTCCACAAAAGCTTATCACTCTTTAAAAATTGAACCCTGCCAAAACTGTCTATCAGATTCTGTGACCAGGCTTAGAGTCTTCTTTTCCAGAATAGAAACCAGCGCTATAATTCTCGCAGCTCTATAACTGATCTCCTTTCATAAATGTAACAATATGTAATATCCCTTGTGTCCCTGATGTTTTGGATACAAAATGCTTTATTCATTTTTTATTTTAGATTCTTTTAATGTAATGAATCACATTACAATGACATAGAATAAATAAAAAGTCAATGTATACTACTTCCATATATTAATGTTCCATATCAGAATAAATCAATATCAACACCTTTTGATTACCTAATTCAGAGAGTTATGTGAATAAAAAGCCGACTCTACTAGTATATGCTGAGACATCAAAAAGCTTAACAGAGGCCAATCTTTTTTATTTTTATGTAACATTAATGAATTTTAGGCCACATTCTTAAAAAAAGTTTTGGTCTATTCCATACACAGAAATTTTGAGAGTTTCTACTTTTACTTAATATATGAAATAATTTTCCCATTGAAATATGAAGGGCAAAATAGATGTATAGAGTGTATAGCGTGATCATTGCTGTGCAAAATATCAAAAATGATTTTTCTTGTCACTTTTGGAGGTACTCGAAACAATGGTGTTAGAGAATTTGGAATTGTTATATCCAAAAGTATCTGACAAATACATAGAGATTTTTTTCCCAATACGATGAAATATTTAATAACTGTGGCCATAATTCACATTATGTCTCATAATATATATTCATTATTCTTATTTGAGACAGATGAATGTAATGTATAGTCTTTAACTGAATCACACCATGTTTTGCACAAATTAATAGAGAATAGTGAATCTGGTTCATGGTTGATTACCATTCATCATTGAAAGCTTGAATTAAAAGGTCATATTCTCAAATTTCTCTTAGATCATATAAAGATGCATACTTTTAGACAGATGAACTTCGGAAATGCTGTCTGTATCTTATCATCACCAGTAGACAGTATAGTTCCAACCATGGGTATTGATGGACGATTAGGAAATTTGGGTGGATTTATTTTTGTAAAGTTTTTATCTTACACATAATAAAAGTTGTGTGCTACTTGGAAGACTATAATTAAAACATAATTGTTCAAAGGTGACTAAGAAATCAGCAGATGTCCTGTAAACAACCAGAAAGTAAAATTACTGTATGTACAGAAATTTCAAGGGAGGTAGCTCAGCTCAAAAGGTATAAGAAGAACCAGAATATAATATAACAGATTTTCATTTTATATAAATCATTTGGGTGTAAACCAATGAATCAACCAGAGTAAAATGTATATATTGATTGACACTGTATGTAAATTTAACAGATTATAAAATTAACCCTATTTTTTGTTTCTCTGATCATTCTGACCATGCTGTAACATTCTGCTTTTGAAGAATGCTGCCTCTAAGGCATTTTGCCGAGGAGTAATTAAAAGATATAATGAACAGCTTTTCTCCTGCCTGATAATTGATTTGTCCTGTTAGAGGATGTTTCTTTCTTTAATAAGATGTTACATTTCTACCACAGTAATTAAAAAGAGTAGGAATGGTACAAAGAATGGAGAGAAGGGTGAGATTAAATTCCTAGTTAAATCTTAGGAGCAAAAAATTGAATAAATAGAATAAAATGAATGTCTGTTGCACATATTGAATGTGTAAAATACATGTCAACATCCCAAAGTGAACTGTTGCAGATTAGCCGTTTCTGCAGATAAAGAATGAATGCCTTAGAAACAAATGTAAAACTCCTCAAATCAATTCAGTTGATTCAGAAGATAGAAATAGAAGAACAATTATTAGACTTCCATTAATTGCGGAATGTGCTGAATGTAAAAAATCCTATGAAATTCAGTATAATCCTGGGAGACATCAATAAGGAAAACGCTGCAGATAAAAGTTTTTATTACTTACCTGTTAGACATTCTCAAAGGACTTTTGTTGTTGTATTTTACAAATTCTAGGAACATGTGCTATGCTATGCAAGAGAGAGAGATAAGCAGATTCTGTTTAGGAATACTTAGCTATACATCTTTCCGCACTTTTCTTTGACAAAAATTAACATGAGGACTGCATTTTAATTAGCAGTTTTGTGCCATAAGTTTCTGTTTTTCAGTTCATGTATTAAGAGGGGCTGATGGTCAAGAATTTTAAAATAATACTTTCAAACTACCTTCAAATATTTTTAAAGCCTGAAGAGGGTCTGATTAAGGAACAGAAAACATCATATGAGTGGCTTTGCCAAACTAAGTTGTGGACAATATTCTGTCAACGGGAAATATGAGAAATAATTTAACTAAAACTTCGGAAACAACTGATTATCACCACATGTAATAGGTACAATATTATTATTGTTATTATTAATAATAATAATAATAATACATTTTATTTATATAGTTTTTTTTATGCTCAAGGCGCTTATTTAAACAGCATGGTATATTTTAATATTGGATACAAATATTATCTGCATAGAACACAAAACAGATAAATATAGGATATACGATGCATTAAATAAAATTTAAATTTTATCTGTTGTGTTGTTATGTCTGTATTTGGCTTTTTCATTACAGTTTTGCTTATACTTTTTACTATGACTTCTTTTCTGTTTTTTGTTTTTCTTTTTTGCTTTGCTATTATTGCATTATAATTTTAATATTCCAATTAGATTTTTAATTATCTTATCTCACTCTTTCATCTAATTTCACCTTTCTTTACTATCCTGCCATTCACCTGCTTAACATCAAAATGTACTAATACTGAATATCTGTTGTAATGTCTCATTTCTGCTCTTTTTATTTTTGTGTTTATATATAAAAAAGTTAAATGTTATTGTCTGAAGTATTTCATTATTGCATTTCCAAGAAAAACCCACAGTTTAGTATTATTTAAATACTACTTCAGATGTGTGCTTATTAAAAGTATTTTTAATTCTTAGTAGTTATTGACATCTCATCAACTTTGTCCACTACTGCTGGAGGAAATGTATGCCTCTCTTGTGCCATGCATTATGAAATTAATTGTAACAAGAAGAGGGCAAGCAAATCATACACTTATTATTCGAATCTCAAAATCATCACAGGCTGAGGGTCCAGCAGACAAAACTTCCTGAAAATTCCAGTGAGATTAACAAAATGTTATTTTTCTGTTTCTGACTTGAAAACTTTGAATGTTAAAAGGCTAAGCTATGAACTGTAGTGGAAAAAGTGCTTCCACATCTCGGCACTTTGAGGTCAGGTATAGTACTTTGCATGGGTCTTTCATTGCAACTGTTATAAAAGACCACAGGATTGTAAATTTTGATTCGCTAACAAAATATCAAACTTGAACAAAAAGTGTCCGCCTAGGATGATTATATGGTGTTCTACAGTATACTACTGCCATACATATTAAAACTTTTGAAGGTATACTAGAGAAGCCCTTTGTCGAGACTTAACTTGACTAAGAGAGTACTTTTTCACATGAGAGGTCTTGCATGTAAAGAAAAAACCTGGATCACTTACATCTGATTTGTCTCTGTGTTATAATTTGGGCCTAAGATCTTAACCGGCAATGCCAAAAGGTGAAGGAAAAAATCAAAATCCCTTGCACAAAATGAACTAAATCTATTTTAAAGTTAAATTAAGGTTCCACAATTTATAAAAGTTACAAAATACAAAAAAAATCTAAAAAAATAAATAAATAAATTAAACAAAAAACACAAAAAAGATGAAAAATGAAAAAAAAACTTATACAAAATCCAGGTTATAGCACTCACAAGACTTCAAATATCTAGGAGCTATAGTTACAAAAAAACAATTAGGATTTATTTAAATTCTGATTTTGCAATTAAGTGTATGAGTAAAATATGGCAATCACCTGAATTCCAGTTCTGGGCTACCACATTAATTACATACTTAAATATTATTTTACTAATGATTAAAAAAAATCCAGGATGATGATGCCCACAGTACAGGACAGAAATATTCAGTGAATTGTTTGGAAAGAAAGAAAAGAATGTAAAGTACATGTCATGAATATTCCAGTCACCAGAGGCTTCTTGTATAACGCTGTTCATAGAATTCACACTAAAACATGGCGTATGGACAAAAACAGAAATGTGTGTACAAACAAAAAAATCCAGATGCATAAATCTGTACATACACCAACTTCCATGTTCTTCCACTGCGTAAATCCTAGTCAGCATAAAATGTAATGCACGTGCACGTACCTGCCACCCCACCCCTCTTTGAATATGCAAATCAATATAATAGCCCCTTAAGTTCAGCATTCTGTGTAAAGACAATAGCAAAAGGACAGGAGAAAAAGAAGAATTTCAGCGAATACCAATTGGAGGCAAGGAAAAACATACTATTTGTTGTTTAAGCAGTGGTATAAACAAAAAAATGAAGTTGATCTAATGACATAGAGTGGTGCAGAAACTCAAAAGTTTCAGTTCAAAAATTCTCACAGTGCCCAAAATAAGAAAAGAAGCGGTCAGATATCAAAGTCCCTGTGAAAAGGCTCGTCGAAGTGTAATATGGAAGTGTATTAGGGTACAGAGAAAACATAAAAAAATAGGGATACAGTGGGGGAAAAAGGTTGAAATATCAGCTATAATCTCAAAATTTCCACTTTAATCACATAGTTTATTTTGTCATTAAAGTAGAACTTCCTAAACTTCATCTTAAAATCATTTAATTTACTAGTTTCTTAAATCCCATCATAACTGAAGTAGCACGTTAAATGCTTTGTATTCTATGTGTTCTTCTCTATACTCTAAGTGTGTGAATCACTACTTGCTTCTTAAACTGGCTTTCTCTTATGCCGACAGGACACAGAATACATTACATTCATGATATTACAGCTCACTGAATAATTTAAATACTAAGATGTATACTTGATATCATTTTCATCATGATAGGAATTAAAGCATGTATAAAACATGGGGGCATGTTGGCCCAGTGGTAGCAACGAGCTGGCACCCCGTCCAGAGACTATTCCTGCCTACTGCACCATGTGCGACCCTCGATGAAACGATTTATTGCAACACTACTGTCTCTTTCAAACGTACTAATCAATTCCTGTCCTTCCTTTTCATTCTCCAAGTAACCAATCACCACACAATTAGGTCTGTAATAAATGTTAAGACATCTGTAAGCTTAGAACGATGATTCTTCAAAACTTTTAAGGAATATGGAAATATCTTTGTAGTACATGTTTAATCATTCTATCCATCCACGGTCGTGGCAAGCATACAGCGTGAGTCAGGAAGAATACCTGAACTGGGCGCCAGCTCATTACCACAGTGCAACCGTGCCCGCAAGTTTAATTATTAACTGTGTACATTATTTAAATGAAGATAAAACATGTATCTGTATAATGTAATATACATACTTTACTGAATTTCATCTTAAAAATGATATCAAGAGCTCCATGAAGATTGCACTTGGATATCTAAATCAACTTAGGAGCCAGTCGTCATCATTTATAAATACGCTCTCTTTTGTAATGAATTGAATCAGTTATTGTATGGTACAATGAGATTCAATATGCAAATCCTGCATAAACTTATTTTCCTATAAAATGATAAAATAACAACAACAATAATAATATATTATTATTATCTATACTAATAAAAGGCAAAGCCCTCACTGACTGACTGACTGACTCACTGACTGACTGACTCATCACTAATTCTCCAACTTCCCATATAGGTAGAAGGCTGAAATTTGGCAGCCTCATTCCTTACAGCTTCCTTACAAAAGTTGGGCAGGTTTCATTTCGAAATTCTACACATATTGGTCATAACTAGAAGCTATTTTTCTCCATTTACTGTAATGGAGTTAAGCTCGAAAGCCGTGGGGGGCGGAGTTTCATGTGACATCATCACGCCTCTCACGTAATAACGCATTACGTAGAAAACCAGGAAGAGCTACAAAAAGCGCTGAAGAAAACATGCATTATATAATTAAGAAGGCAGCGAAACAATTAGAAGCGAGCGAGTGACATATAAAACCATATTCAGCGGCTCACGTGAACTGACGCAGTGCACAGACAAAAAGCAACAGTTCCAAAAAGTGCTGAACAAAATTACACTGCTATGCTCAAATAGACAAACCGCACCCGGCAGGCAATAGTAGAGGCTTCTAGCTCTAGCGAGGTTCGATTCCCGAGAGGGGAAGCACTAAGTATGTACGCGCGCTACTTGATTCATTTTAGCCTCGCATCCCCTTGGTTTGAGACATATGAAAAAATATGTGGTTAACGCAGAAAGACAGATCACCAATTGAAGCTTTATGAATAATGGATACTTTATTCGGGATCAATGACTGTTTTGGTAAAGCCATACTCAGTGTATTCATTAGATGAATGGTAAAAACGTAAGAGCGAGGGGAGGGTAACTTTTTGAGGCACACAGGCAAAACCACAATGGCACGCAGGCTCGATGTACTGTAGTGCGCGTCAACTTGATCTGAATTGCGCGATCACATTCGAAAACCTATTTCTTTTCAAGTTCTATTTATTCCATATGTGTCAAACTCAAGGCCCACAGACCACATCCGGCCCAGCTTGTAATTATATCCGGCCCGCAAGATCATTTTATATACTGTACTAGCAGAATACCCGCGCTTCGCAGCGGAGATGTAGTGTGTTAAAGAAGTTATGAAAAAGAAAAGCAAACATTTTAAAAATAACGTAAGATGATTGTTAATGTAATTGTTTTGTCATTGATATGAGTGTTGTTGTCATATCTATCTATTTATATATATATATATATATATATATATATATCAAAATAGCTGCATTGGCAGCGAGAAGTAAAAAGAAAAGGAAACATTTTAATAATAACGTAACATGATTGACAATGTAATTGTTTTGTAATTGTCATGAGTGTTGCTGGTATATATATATATATATATATATATATATATATATATATATATATATATACACACACACACAGAGACATATATAAACATATATATACATATAAACATATATATATATATATATACACATCTATACACATATATATACAGTTATATATATATACATATACACACATACATATATATACACATACTGTATATATACACACACACATATATACATACTGTATATACAACATATACATATCTACATATATACTGTATATACACATATATATACAAATCTACATATATATATCTACATATATATATTAGGTGGGACTCGATTAAAAAATTAATCCAATTAATTAGAGGCTGTGTAAGAATTAATCTTGATTAATCGTATGTAATCGACACGTAAATTTGCCCAAAATCGCAAATGTTTTTTTTTTTTTTATTTAAAACGGTTTTAGTGGGCTTACAGAATCAAATAATAGACATGGACATGAATATTGTAAACTGAAGCTGTTTTAATTTCTGAAAAAAAAGCTTTTAAACTGCATTTGAATTCAAAACAGAAACAAAAATATCATCCCTGGTTAAAATTGGGCAGACTTAAAAATAAAGTGGTAGTTTAAGTACTTTAAGTACATTTTCAGAATAGTATTGTCTTTAAATAATAATAACCAAAATTTCACCATAAAGTGCAGTTTTTCTTCTTAAAAAATAAGTCAGAAACATAAAAGGTAATTTGACCAGCTTACTCTTTAAACTCTGAGTAACATTAGCCAAAATTATTTTGTACATTAGGCTAAAACAGTGTGTTCATTGAACATTTTGTAATTAGATGTATTTAGAATTACTAACGGTCACGGAAGTCCAATGATTCCCAGTAAGAGCCACAAAGTCCGCTTTCTGTAATGCATCTAATTTTGCTTGCTTTTCAGTGTGCACAAAACCATGCTTTTATCAAGGCTTCGCTGGTAGTCGAAATGATCAGTCGTAGGAACGCTTTATTCCGACTCTAACATTTTTGTAGCTGTGATGTGTGCATCAGTGTAATGGATGTACCAGGAAATCATGCATTGACAAAAGTTCCCGCTTGCTTGGAATTGAAAGTGTGATTAAATGCGTATTTTTAACGCGCTATGGAGTACATGCATCGAAGCTTCTCAACTGTGCTTGTGCTAAGAAAGGGAAAATTTTAAAAATAACGTAACATGATTCTGCTAACCTAATATTTTTCATACGTCCCAAACCAAGGAGATGGGAAGGTAAAATGAATCGGTAGCTGCGTACATAGTCAGTACATCCCTCTCGGGAATCGAACCTCAATGTCGGCGTTAGAGGCTTAAGATTCTACAATTGCACCACCGCTTGTCTATGCTAAAGTATGTATTGTAGATCGGGCTATAGATATACATTTAATATATACCCGTATCGCAGTGGAGAAGTAGAAGTTATGAAAAAGAAAAGGGAACATTTTAAAATAACGTAACATGATTGTCAATATACAGTAATTGTTTTGTGAGTGTTATTGAATGTTGCTGTCATCAAGGATTTGATTATCATTATTTCTTTCAATCAGGCTCGTATTTGTACGATGTGTTCAAGTTACATTCCGTGTTTGTCAATCGTTGTAAAGATAAGAGGTTTCATTCATCGATTAGTTCCTTACTGCATCAATAAACAGCTCGTCTTCCTTTTATCTGTGATGTGACAAACTGCATGCACGGGTTTTTTTTTTTTTTTTTTCCCGCTGTCTTCCTTTAGCGGGACATTGCCTTTTTCCACCGTGTGCTTTGTTTCCACAGTAGCTGCATTTATGAATATGCTTATCAGACGCTTCATATTTTTGCTGCCTTTTCAATTGTGTAATTCGGTTTTTGCTCAGCGCTCTTTGGAACTGTTGCTTTTTATCTGTGCACTGCGTCAGTTCACGTGAGCCACTCGGTGTACTTGCATCGAAGGTTCCCAGCTGTGCTGGTGCCATCTTGTGCTATGTCCATAGCTTTATTTAATGTTACCTTAGTCCTGGCACTTAAAACTTTCTCTGGCAGTTTCGCTGAGTTTGTGTCAAACACCACCCTGACCATCTCATCTTCCTCTCCATAAGCACAGTCCTTCACCCGTGAATATTTACCCGTGGCAGTTTGCTATTGGATTGCCGCTGACGGATGGCCTTATATGGGCAGGCACTAAATTACAAACGCCAGCGGCAGCCTGTCTATGAACTTAATTTAAAGTGTAGGTTTACATCGTGCTTTGTTTCTGAAGTAGCAGAACTCGCTTCTTATTGTTTCGCTGCCTTCTCAATTATATAATGCATGTTTTCTTGAGCGCTTTTTTGAGGTCTTCCTGGTTTTCTATGTACTGCGTGATTACGTGGGAGGCGTGATGATGTCACACGAAACTCCGGCCCCACAGCGTTGAAGCTCATCTCCATTACAGTAAATGGAGAAAAACTGCTTCCAGTTATGACCATTACGCGTAGAATTTCGATATAAAACCTGTCCAACTTTTGTAAGGAAGCTGTAAGGAATCAACCTGCCAAATTTCAGCCTTCCACCCACACGGGAAGTTGGAGAATTAGTGATGAGTCAGTGAGTGAGTGAGTGAGTGAGTCAGTGAGTGAGTGAGTGAGTGAGTGAGTGAGTGAGGGCTTTGCCTTTTATTAGTATAGATTATTGTTATTAATGGCCTGGGGATATGAAGCGCTGGTAACACAATAAACTACAGATCCCATAATGCAGCTTCAGCTGCCTTGCCGAACACTTACCGCGTTAATCAAGTCTAGCTTATGATGCTGCAAGTTATTGCGAAGCTAGCTCACACGATGCCGAAGAGAAAAGGTGATTCTGAACATAGAGCCTTTAAAAACCGATGGGAGGCTGAGTATATGTTTACTGACATTGCCGGTAAACCTGTGTGTCTCATTTGTGGAGCTAATGTGGCTGTAATTACAGAATTTAATCTAAGACGGCACTATGAGACAAAACATCAAGATAACCTGAAAGACCTGAATGCAATGATCAAGATACAGAAAACAGAAGAGTTAAAGAAGAATCTGGCACTTCAGCAGATGTTTTTACCCGTGCAAAATCACAAAGTGATTTCAATTGAAGCTGCTTTTATGGGAGACACAAATGCACAAGTGCAACTTGCCCCACTTTCCCTGTTGCCAAGTAATGTTGAACCAAGTCGGCACAACGGTGTTCCCAAATACGCACTTTGCTGATAAACTGAGAGCACTGCGCACTGAGTTTGCACGGCGCTTTGGTGACTTTGAAGAACAAAAAAAGAAATTTGAGTTGTTTCGCAACTAATTTGCCATCGATGTGGAAACTGCACCTGTGCAGATTCAGATGGAGGTGATTGAGCTGCAGTGTAATGGCACACTGAAGGCAAAGTACGATACTGCACGGCCCGCACAGTTTATTCACTCCATTCCCACACAAATGCTCCAGCTCTGTCTACATGCGGCTCGAACCTTGTGTATGTTTGGTACCACATATCTGTGTGAGAAGCTCTTCTCAGTGATGAAGACTAACAAAACAGCACACAGGAGTCGCCTCACTGATGAGCACCTGCAGTCCATCCTGACAATCTCCACAACACAGAACCTCACACCAAACATAAACGAACTTGTTGCCAAAAAAAGATGCCAGGCGTCCAGCTCTGATTAAATCACATAAGAGCTAAGACAACTGAATAATTTCATTTGTTATTGCTGAAAAGAACAAATTTTATTTATATTTCCAGGTTTTGTTATGCACCATGTTCATATTTGAATTTGTATAATTTTGACAGGATATATTTTTATGGAGAGCAAAATCTTTTGGAATATTTAAAATTTAAGTTTATTTTTTATATAAAATTACATAAGAGTAAAGAAATTTGAATGTTTGTTCTTTTAACGTTTACTTTATTTCTAACTTGTATAATTTAGACAGGATATATTTTTATGGGGAGCAAAATATTATAAGTTATTTAAGGTTTGAGTTGATTTATTCCAGAATAATATTCTGTCCACTAAATAAAAATTCCTTCTATTTAAAATTTAAATAGAACTTGAACAGATACAATAGCTCATAATATCCACGCAGACTTGCACGTAAGAGCGGGAGTTATCCGTTTTAACAAGAAGCGTATTGCACTGATACGAAATAGCCTGCCCATTTAATTATTTAGGAATGGATGTATAAATTAAGATTTTGTACAAATAATGTTTTTCATTTTTCTTCCTTCATGGATTCTGGCACCCCCAGCAACAGTTGCTCGCACCCCAAAGACTGTATATATATATATATATATATATATATATATATATGTATATATATATATGTTTATATATATGTGTGTATGTATATATATATGTATTTGTGTGTATATATATATGTGTATGTATATGTATGTGTGTATATGTAGATATGTATATATATATGTATATATGTATGTATATACTGTATATATATTGTAAAGACCGAGAGAGACAGTAGCAAGGGTTGGGGTTTTCCGGCCCCGTATATTGTACAGACAAAATTAAACAGGTCAAAATCATAAACAAACAGTTCATAATGCGCGCCGACTCCTGGCGTCGCGCCATTTTATTGGGGAGGAGCGGAAGTGGAGGAATGTCGGGAAGGACCGCAAGGGAGGATGGGAAGGATGACGTCAGGGCAAGATGGCGGAGGAAGGGCGGAAGTATCGCACTGCGGTCATCCATGCCTATGGTGCAGGAAGGTCTTTTTCCTATGAGGAAGCAGAGGGAGAAAGTTAATACCCCACCATTCCCTGGCGGCGAGTGGTTTCCCAGGTGCTGTCGAATCAATCCGCGCCTCCTACTCGCGTGCGTGACACGATCCCCCTTAGCCCAGGACCGTCAGGTGGGCGGACCTAACCGAGAGGTCGTGAATACGAGAGAGGCATCGGCATTGGCCTGAAGGGTGCCCGCCGATAAGTGACAGTGAACTTATACGGCTGTAAGTCCAGGAACCCCCTGGTGACCCGCGGATTCGACTCTTTGTGCAGGGACATCCACTGAAGTGCAGCGTGATCAGTCACCAGAGGGAACTCGCGACCCAGCAGGTAGTACCGGAGGTGGGTCACTGCCCACTTAATGGCCAAGGCCTCCCTCTCCACTGCCGCGTACCGGGTCTCCCGGTCCATCAGTTTCCGGCTAAGGTACATCACAGGGTGCTCGACACCATCGGCGCTTTGGCTCAGCACGGCACCCAGGCCTGTGTCCGGCGTCGGTCTGGAGAATAAGCGGGAGCCCAAAATCGGGCGTCCGTAACACAGGTGCCGGCGTTAGGGCCTTCTTTAGGTCACTGAACGTGTTCTGCTTTGTCGGTCCACACCACGTATAGGGGCGCCCTTTTGTCAGGTCAGTCAAGGGTGCTGCTCTTTGGAGAAACGGGAACAAACCGGCGGTAGTAACCCGCAAGCCCCAAGAAAGCCTGCACCTGTTTCTTGGTACTCGGACGGGCCATTCTAAGATGTCTTTCACTTTGGAGCTCTGTGGCGCACCTGTCCTTGTCCCACGAGGTAGCCTAAATATTTGGCCTCCTTTAATCCAAAAACACTTCCGGGGTTTATGCGGAGGCGGCTTTAGCCAGTGTTCGGAGGACAGCTGCGACCTGCAGTAGATGCTCCTCCCAGGTGCGGAATAGATGACAACGTCATCCAGGTAAGCGGCGCTATAGGACTGGTGGGCGTCAGCACTCTATCTACCAGGCGTTGGAAGGTCGCGGGCCCGTGCAGCCCAAATGGGAGGACCTTGTACTGCCAGTGCCCGCTAGGGGTGCTAAAGGCCGTTTTCTCCTTTGCGGATGCCGTTAAAGGAATTTGCCAATACCCTTTTGTCATGTCAAGGGTAGTCAGATATCGAGCCGTACCCAGCCGCTCAAGGAGGTCGTCAATGCGGGGCATGGGGTAGGCATCGAACTTGGAGATCTGATTCAGGCGTCTAAAGTCATTACAGAACCTCCAGGAGCCGTCTGGCTTGGAGGCGAGGACAATAGGGCTGGACCAGGGACTATGGCTCTCTTCAATTATGTCCATGTCCAACATACGTTTCACCTCCAGTTCGACCTCTGCGCGTTTTGCCTCCGGAGTCGGTAGGGCCTCTCCGGACGATTACCCGGGCTCCGTGACTATATCGCGGCTCAATCAGCGCGTCCGGCGGGTGACTCGCTCACTACCTCGGGATGGCTCGGAGTGTTTGGGCTAACTCCTGCCGCTGCTTGGGGTCAGCTCTTCGCCGAGGTTAAGGGCAGTTGTGCTTGTGAAAGGGAGAGTGACCTACGGGAGCTGGGAGCTCCTCTCTATCTCTCAGGGCTTTAACAGGTTGACATGATAGATCCTCTCACTCGGTCGGCGGTTGGGCTGTTTTACCAAATAGTCGGCGAGTCCTTTCTCTCCTTAACCTCGTAAGGCCCTTGCCAGTGGCGAGCAGCTTCGAGTGGGAGGTCGGGGCGAGCACCATAACTTCGGTCCCTGGCGGAACTCCCTGAGGACGGAGTTGCGGTTGTAACACCGGGCCTGCGCTGCTTGCGCACGAGTCACGTGCTCTTTTAGGAGGGGCCTGATCTTTGTGAGTCGGTCGCGCGTTGCGCCACGTGCTCAAAATATTAGAGGAGGGAAGAGCCTCGGCCTCCCAGCCTTCTTTTAGGATGTCGAGGATTCCCCGGGGTTGTCGCCCGTATAGTAATTCAAAAGGGGAGAAGCCCGTAGAGGCCTGGGGTACCTCCCGGTAGGCAAAAGCACGGCGGGAGGAGCTGGTCCCAGTTCCTGCCGTCAGCGCTGACTACCTTGCGGAGCATCTGCTTAAGCGTCTGATTAAATCGCTCACCAACCCGTCAGTTTGCGGGTGATAGACTGGCGCTTTCAGGTGCTTTATCTGCAGTAATTTGGCCACCTCCTTGAACGTATCCGAAGTGAAGGGCGTACCCTGGTCCGTGAGGACCTCCTTGGGTATGCCCACGCGGAAAACAAGTTAACCAGTTCCCGTGCGATGCTTTTAGTATTAGCGGGCGCAGGGGAACCGCCTCTGGGTACCGGGTGGCATAGTCCACCATGACTAGGATATACTTGTGGCCACGGGTTGAGGGCTCCAGGGTCCCACCAAATCGACCCCTATCCTTTCAAAGGGATGTCCACGAGGGAATAGTGACTAGAGGAGCACGGTCCCTCCTAGGAATCTGGCGGGTCTGGCACTCCGGACAGGATTGACAGAACCGCCGGACCTCCTCATTGATCCCAGGCCAGTAAAAGCGGGCTTAATCCTCTCCAGTGTTTTTCGCCCCGAGGTGGGCCTAGGAGGTGAGCATGTGCCAACTTCGCATATCTCCCGCCGGAAGGTACGCGGAATTAGCAACAACTTCCGCACCTCGCCCTCATGGGTAGCCACTCGGTACAACAGATCATTTTCAAGGACAAAGAAGGGTTCCCGCGGTGTGGATCCGTCCGCTGTCGAGCTGTTAGGCAGAACAATCGCGTTCGGGCAAAGCGCGGGAGTCATCATTCCACTGCTCCCTCTTAAAGGAGGCGGCGTGGACGAAATTGATGGTCCAGGCGCCGAGGGTCTTGGGGCCTGGGCCGGGGAAGTTCCTGGCTAGTCCCTTCTCCGCGGAATCTTCGGGTCAAGGTCCGTAGCCACGGAAGGTCCCCGAGACACCAGCGCCCATAGGGCCTGCCCTTGTGCGGCGTGGAGGCCGGGAGGTGCCTTTTCCCCTCATGACAAGATCCAACGAGGCCCGGGAGCGCGAATGGCTTACCGCTGATTCTTTTCGACCAGTCTTGTCCCAGAATCACTGGGAAGGGGGTGACAGGTAACACAGCGACCGCCATTTGGATTGGTTACCCCTTCCAGGTAAGATAGCAGTGGCGGAGCGATATGACCTAGTCCCCCATGTACACAGGTAACCAACAAATGTTGCTTTAACCACTGTTGCGGTAAGGCAAACGGCGAGCAACAATGGTAATGTTGCTGCGGAATCAAACAAAGCCACCACGCGTGCCCATTTAGCAACACCACTCCCGTATTCGGACTCGCCAAGGGATGCGGCGGGGTACAATACCTCTCCGTCGATGTCCAGCTGCAGTCCATAGGCTCCGGGCGATGTGATGGGGGCAGTTTGGCAGCAGGTGGCGGTCTCGCCACACTTGAAACAGCGGCGGACCCGGCCTCTCTTTGTCTCTGGCTGGCGCTTCTGCAGCGCGTCGAGGGGGCTCGGGGGTGGCCGCCCGTCCCTGCGGTTCCAGCGAGCAGGCTTTTCTGACCCCCAAGTCGGAGGACCGCCAACTGGCGCTCCAGGGCGTCGAGGAGGCCCGACATGTTGTGATAGGCGTGCCCCCGGACCTGCTGGGCGAGGGAACTGGGCATTGCGTTGACCAGGCCTTCACAGGCCACCCGCTCGACGACTTTCCGCCCGTCGGGGCTCTCTGGCCGTAGCCAGCGGCCCATCTTGCCCCAGAACTTCGAGCGCCTGGGCGCGCGGGCTTTTCGGGTCAAAGACCCAGTTCCGCCATTCGACGCCTGCTGGCCGGGCTAATGCCGTAGCGGGCCAATATTTGGGCTTGAGGAGGTCGTAATTAGCGGCCTCCTCCTCAGGGAGGTCATAATAGGCCATGGCTGGTCCCTTTAGGTATGGCGCCAAGATGGGCGCCCACTGGACCGCTGCCACTTTCGTTCGGGTGGCGTCCTCTCAAACATGCCCAGGTAGGCATCGGCGTCCTCCGAAGGCCCATCGGCACCATAGGAGGCGGCTGCCTGGGCGGGTCTGGTCTCGCCCGTTGGGCTTCCACTAACCTGGCCTTCGTGGCCTCCAGCTCCCGGTTGGTAGCGGCTTGCGCTTGCTGCAGGGCCTGGAGCTGGGCGTTCATTCCCTGCAGCACGGTGTTCAGGTCCTGTCCCTCCGTCATTCCGGGATCTCTGATCCTGCCGACTCGCCACTTGTAAAGGACCGAGAGAGACAGTAGCAAGGGTTGGGGTTTTCCGGCCCGTATATTGTACAGACAAAAAAACAGGTCAAAATCATAAACAAAAGTTCATAATGCGCGGCGCCGACTCCTGGCGTCGCGCCATTTTATTGGGGAGGAGCGGAAGTGGAGGAATGTCGGGAAGGACCGCAAGGGAGGATGGGAAGGATGGCGTCAGGGCAAGATGGCGGAGGAAGGGCGGAAGTACGCACTGCGGTCATCCATGCCTATGGTGCAGGGCGGTCTTTTTCCTATGAGGAAGCAGAGGGAGAAAGTTAATACCCCACCATTCCCTGGCGAGTGGTTTCCCAGGTGCTGTCGAATCAATCCATGACCTCCTACTGCATGTGCGTGACAATGTATATATATATATATATATATATATATATATATATATATATATATATATATATATATATATATATATATATATATATATATATATATATATATATATATATATATATGTCAGGGATGCCAGGGGCCATGACCCGGCCGGGACGCCATGAGGGACTGGATGTGGGTCTGTGCCCACCCTGAATCACGTGGGGGTCGCCTTCCTGGTTGCTTTGGGGGCCACGGGTACAGGGCATCGAAGCTCCACCCTGTAGGGGCCCGTGGTCACCGCCAGGAGGCACCCCAATGCCTTGGGGACCTGTTACCCCAGCACTTCCGCCACACCAGGAAGTGCTGGGGGGAAGAATTAGGACGGCGCCTGGAGAGCTGCCGGGAGGACAGCCGGCACTTCCGCCACACTGGGGCGTGGCTAGAGGAGGAATGTTGGGAACACCTGGGGCTCCTCCTGGGACTCTATAAAAGGGGCCGTCTCCCATCATTTGAGGCTGGAGTCGGGAGGCGGAAGTAATAAGCTCAGGAGAGCTGTGGAGGCGGCCCGAAGAGAAAGGCATTGTGGCCAGGACTGTGATTGGGGTAATTGTGCACGTGACTGGGGTCTGAGTGACCAATGGACTGGGGTCTTTGTGACCAATTATTGTATATAGTGTAAATAAACGTGTGGTGGTGTTTTAACAACATGTCCGCCTGTCTGTGTCCGGGCCGGGTTCACAATTTATATATATATATATATATGACAGCAACACTCATCACTCACAACAGTGACAAAACAGTTACATTGACAATCATGTTACGTTATTTTCTAAATATTTCCTTTTCTTTTTCATTACTTCTTTAACACACTACTTCTCCGCTGCGAAGCGCGATTATTTTGCTAGTTATTAATATGATAAAAAATGAAAAATATACAATATGAAAGGATACGTGACTTAGGTTGTGTAATATTACAACTGTAGTGCAGTGTAGTGTAGATTTTAAAGTGTTTTAATTGTACTTTGTTAAATATGACAGCCTGGACACACACAGGCGGACACTGTTTTAATCATCACCCCACGTTTATCTATACTAATAAAAGGCAAAGCCCTCACTGACTCACTCACTCACTCACTCATCACTAATTCTCCAACTTCCCGTGTAGGTTGAAGGCTAAATTTGGCAGGCTTATTCCTTACAGCTTACTTACAGAAGTTAAGCAGGTTTCATTTCAAAATTCTACACATAACAATCATAACGGTTGACACCGTCAGCCATATTGAACTTTCTTATTTATGGCCCCATCTTCACGAAATTTGGTAGGCGGCTTCCCTGCGCTAACTGAAACCAATGTACGTACTTATTTCGATGGTATGATGCCACTGTCGGCCGTCATATTGAAGTTTCCAATGTCACTAATTCTCAAACTTCCTGTGTAGGTAGAAGGCTGAAATTTGGCAGGCTCATTCCTTACAGCTTACTTACAAAAGTTAAGCAGGTTTCATTTCGAAATTCTACGCGTAACGGTCATAACGTTCAACAACATCCACCATGTTGAACGTTCTTATTCATGGCCCCATCTTCACAAAATTTGGTATGTGACTTCCCTGAGCTAACCAAAACCAATGTACATACTTATTTCAGTGGTATGATGCCACTGTCAGCCGCCATATTGAACTTTCCATTGTCACTAATTCTCCAACTTCCTGTGTAGGTAGAAGGCTGAAATTTGGTACTTATTTTGGTGGTATGATGCCACTGTCGGCTGCCATATTGAGCATTTCAATGGTCTTTGTTACTTATGGGCCCATCTTCAAGAAATTCGGTACACGGGTTCCCAATGCTAACTGAATCCTACTTACGTACATATATACGTCTATAGCTTGCAGCTCGGTCACCGTGTTAGGCGGCGTTGGGTCCCCCATCCCAACGCCTCCCACGTTGTTGGCTGCCTGCCTATATAAGGCTGTCCGTCGCTCCAGTCTCTACATTCTCTTCCTTGCTTCGCCATGGGATTCACATCTCCCTGCTGATAACTACAACCATTTTATTTAATCCACGGCTTCTCCACTGTTTTATTGTTCATTTATTAAGATTATAGGTATTGTTTAGGTATTTTAGACATACTTTACATTGTTCAGGTAACCATTTCCTTTATCATTCTTCTTTATCATCTTCATTCTTAGAAATCGCCTTAGTCAATGGGTGGGCCTCTCCGGCACGGTCTTAAATTGGTTTGAATCCTACCTGACAAGGAGAAAATTTTTTGTTAGTTGTGGGAATTACAACTCGAAGACACATGATATCTGATATGGTGTTCTACAAGGCTCTATCCTGGGTCCGCTGTTATTCTCAATCTACATGCTTCCATTAGGTCAGATTATCTCAAGGCACAACGTGAGCTACCACAGCTATGCTGATGACACACAGCTGTACTTATCAATAGCTCCTGATGACCCTGATTCTATTGATTCACTAACAGAATGTCTGACTTGTATCTCAGAATGGATGAATAGTAATTTTCTCAAGTTAAATAAAGAGAAAACTGAAATCTTAGTGATCAGCAATAATGGATACAATGAGGCTATTAGAAATAAACTGGATACATTAGGATTAAAAGTCAAGACGGAGGTAAAAAGCTTAGGGGTGATTGTTGACTGTAATCTGAATTTTAAATCACATATTAATCAGATCATTAGGACAGCATTTTTTCACTTAAGTAACATAAGTAAAGTTAGACCGCTTATATCACTGAAAGATGCTGACAAATTAGTTCACGCGTTTGTTTTCAGTCGACTAGATTACTGCAACGCACTCCACTCAGGACTACCCAAAAAAGACATAAATCGTTTGCAACTAGTGCAGAATGCAGCTGCTAGAATCCTAACTAGGAAAAGAAAATCAGAACACATTTCTCCAGTTTTAATGTCACTACACTGGTTACCTGTGTCATTCAGGATTGACTTTAAAATTCTGCTTATGGTTTATAAAGCCTTAAATAATCTCGCCCCATCGTATCTATCGGAATGTCTGACACCTTATATTCCAAATCGTAACCTCAGATCCTCAAATGAGTGTCTCCTTAGAATTCCAAGAACAAAACTTAAAAAAAGTGGTGAGGCGGCCTTCTGCTGCTATGCACCTAAAATCTGGAATAGCCTGCCAAGAGGAATTCGCCAGGCTGATACAGTAGAGCACTTTAAAACACTGCTGAAAACACATTACTTTAACATGGCTTTTCTATAACTTCAATTTAATCTTAGTTTAACTTAATCCTGATACTCTATATGTTCAATTTCCTCATAATAACTATTCATGGTGGCTCTAAAATCCGTACTGACCCTACTCTCTTTTCTGTTTCTTTTTCCGGTTTCTTTGTGGTGGTGGCCTGCGCCACCTCCACCTACTCAAAGCTTCATGATGCTCCAACAATGATGGATGGATTAAAAGGCAGAAGTCTACGTGAGCATCATCATCATCAAGCCATTCTGTGAGAACCCTAAATCCAAAGAGGACTGTTTCATTTATGTTAGGTAGAATGCCCAGAGGGGACTGGGCGGTCTCATGGTCTGGAATCCCTACAGATTTTCTTTTTTCTCCAGCCGTCTGGAGTTTTTTTTGTTTTTTCTGTCCCCCCTGGCCATTGAACCTTACTCTTATTCGATGTTAATTAATGTTGATTTATTTTGCTTTATAATTGTGTCTTTCATTTTTCTATTCTTTAATATGTAAAGCACTTTGAGCTACTGTTTGCATGAAAATGTGCTATATAAATAAATGTTGTTGTTGTTGTTGTTGTTATCATTCCAACCGTACTCCCATTACCATGTCTATCGAGGTGATCACCATCGATGAAAGAACTGTCACTTACCGAGTGGTTTCCATGCCCAGAGATGGCACCTGCCTTTTCCATTCACTTTGTTACATATTGCACGGCCATATCAGGCTCACTCTTGATTTTCCGGAGGAACATTGTGTCTTATGTATTGAATGACTGGGGCTGGTTCAAGGTGTGGACTGATAACGGTACAGGAGAAAATTATACTACCCAGGAGCACTATAAGAGTGAAATGCTTAAGCCCTTCACCTATGCATCTGCATGTGAGTTGATGGCTGCCGCTGAATTGTTCGGTTGTCGCTTTCAAGTGTACCGAAATGGCCAAATATTTTACACCTTTCGACAACCGCCAATGCCTCTTAAACATCTTAGACTGACAGGTGACGATTTCAGTAGTGGACACTTTGATGTTTATGAATGTTTAAACCCTCAAAAGCTGGATGTGAAGTTATCGATGAAACCGGTTGTATACTTACAACGCTTGACAGATGCCGAATGTCTCTTCAACACAAGTCCTACAAATACTGTCGTAATTGAAACAAACCATGAAACTCAAACTGATTATGACAGCAGCAATCCAAGCTGTGAGATTTGAAACAAGATTACTGTTCACATGGCCAACTGTACGTTGCATGCTCAAGAGTAACCTCAGTGCACAGCTTGGTCATATTACAACTGGAGGGCCGAACTCACAATGTGGTATACAAAGAGATCCTTAACACTAGAATTACCAGAGCCTACGAAAAAACTCGTAATTCCGTCCCACCTTAAATCACTTCTTAAATGCCTTCACACCTCTCCGCCAGCGTCCTTTGTCTTCTAAATGTGCTGATAAAGAGAAGCTAGGAGCAGCCGGCTATTCCATACCCCCACCAATTTAGAACGTGCACGAACTTCTCTCAGCTCATGCCTTGATTGAGTATCTGGGAGTGAAGTGAAGTTTTAGAGTGGAAATAATAGATTGTTATTTGGAACACACGCATTTCATGTCTGTTCCGTTTCTACAGTAATCTGTGTCAACACATTGTTAAAACAGAAACGTTTTTTATATTCTAGTAGTAGATGACAAAATGTAGGCATAAACTATATAATGTATGAAGCCTGAAGTCCAAATAGCAAAGAAACATTTTCACAAGAATAACACAATTGCGCTTTTATTCAAAAATATAACTGCAGAAACAAAAAGTCGCCTTAACATGCCACATTGACAGCCATTTATTGTAACTGTCTCCGTTGTTCAATAGAATCAGTTCTCGCTTGGGAATCAAAAAGTCGCAAGTTCGATCCTGAGTCTCTCCGTTTTGAGAAGTAAACTGCTCTTAGTCTTACTATTTTAGAATAAAAGCATACATTTGATTTCAGTCTGTAACAGCCGGTGCAATTTATGATCCTTGTAAAGGTTAGCTTTTTTTTTAATTCACTTTTCATTCTCTCAGTCGCGTTCAGAATCAATCCATACAACCCCATCTGATACGGCTGTTTTCACTAAAGACGCGCTATAGCTCTGCAGTGTACCACTATGCATACTAACGCCCCCCAAACCCCCCGGGTTCTGACACACAAACGCTGGCGAAGCTGCCTTCTTCGTATCTCACCGTCACTTGCTTTTCTTTTTATTCAGTTTTATTGAGTGTTCCTGCCAGTCCCCGCATGTTGCTGTATGCTGTTTCTTTTGTACTCCAGGACATGCAGAGGAAAGAATGGTAAAGAGCAGTAACTTCGGCGCTATATGCAATAATCAGACACTCCCCAGCTGCAAGTGTCGTTAAAACACAGGAACATATATTGGTGTAAAAGTATAACAAAAGTGCACTTTTATTCAAGTGCACTTTTTCCATCACATTTTCCTGTAAGAAGCAATGTACACACTTCTCTCTATGCTGTGGTTTCTATTACACAGCCTTATGACCCACTGGCTAAAAACTCTTTTTTTAATGAGTTTTAAGCACAGGGGAAAAAATGAACATTTGAAAAATCTGTAATTTAATAAACAACCAAGAAAAGTAACATTGCAACAATGCACGCCTCTGTGTGTGTGTGTGTGTCTCTCTCTCGCGGGCCTGCGTGTGTGTGTGTCTCTCGCGTGTGTGTCTCTTAAACGCGCGCCTCTGTGTCTGTGTGTGTGTCTGTCTGTCTCTCACCTGTGTGTGTGTGTGTCTGTCTATTGTGTGTCTGTCTATCGCGCGTGCCTGTGTGTGTGTGACTCGTGTGTGTGTGTGTATGAGTATGAGTGTGTGACGTGCGTGCCTGTGTGTGTGTGTGACACGTGGGTGTGTGTCTGTGTGTGTGTGTGTGAGACTCGTGGGTGTGTGTCTGTGTGTGTGTGACTCGCGCACACCTGTGTGTGTGTGTGTGACTCGCGTGCGCCTGTGTGTGTCTCTGTCTCTCTCTCTGCACAGGGAATGCACAGGAAGAGACTGAACACGTGCTGTGTGGCCCCGCGCATGCGCACTTCACCAGAAGACACACACACACGGACACCTGGACGCACACAAGGGTTTTATTAAAGAGGATTCCTGAGTAGCACGTGAGAAGCATTTTCTACCTCAACCATCAAAACAGCAATGAAGAATGGAGACTGACTTCAATGTGTTGTTACATATCTTTGCTGAATATTATCATTTATCATGGTATTTTGTTTGTTCTCTTAGATACCAGTATATATTTATGAATATTTGCATGAACATATTGCAGTGTAATTGTAACATCATATTGTTTTTAATTTTAAAATGTTTGAAACTGTATGCAGTGTTCTAAAGTTGTAAGTGAAAGTGTGCTGTATTAACTTGTTTTGATTTGTACAGCTTAAACAGCACTTTACATCAAACTAATCTTTCATAAAATATATTTTATAGTTCTAATTTATATATTATGGACAATATATTAGGATTAAATACTTGTTCATCTCCACCAAGAATTATAGTAAGGAGATCAAAGTACAAAAATGTAATTGAGAGAGGCATGAACAAACTGATAAAATAAAGTACAAAAGAACGCAGCCAAAACAACAAATCCTATATTGTTTATATGACCAGTATTATCATGTGTACAGTGAAATTCTTGGGGTAATGAACATGCAACACATCTCCACTCCCTACTATTGCTGCCTCCATGAATGTTAATCCCTGTCTAATTACCTGTTCAAGTGATACTGCTATATGTCTGACCTTCCTCTGTAAGTGTCTGTTTCCTCACACAGGCAGAATATGGGTGAGCTACCATGGTCAGTACCTATTCCTCTTCCTTTTTCTTTCCTTCTCGCTCTCTCAGGGTATTGTTTCACTCTTTTCTGGCTGGAAACCCTAGCCAACCAGGAAACCCAACCCAATGTAATTAGAACTTAAATGCATTGACAATCACTTGGAAGTCTTTTTTTAGAAACAAATAAATAATATAAATAAGACATGTAGATGGCAATCTGAATAATTTCTAACCTTCCTCTACAGAACTCTATTTTTAGTCTTGCTGCTTTTCAATATTAAAATGTTAATTTATATCACCTTATCTTTCAAATACTCCCTGTTTGTTTTTGCCATGCTTGAACAAAACAAGCACTAAGATTTTAAATGGCAAACAGGAGAAGCAGCAAAGACAGAAACAAAGTAAAAACTGAGATTAGAAAAACTAGACCAAAACCAAAAATTCAAGATAAAATTTGCAGTCAGTAAAAGGTCAAGGCAAGTCAAGTCAAGTTGGGGAGCATGCACTGGTACACTGCATTGCCTCATCCACCACACGACGAAACAGCTCAGGATCCCAAATAGCAACCCCCCAGGCAGGCACGCGGTCCAGTCCCACCCTCCGGAAATGACCCGTAAATGATGTTACGTGGGTGACCCCTTTGCCTGGTCCAGCCACTTGGGTCCCTAACAATAAAGATCCTATGAGCTGGATCATGCTCGGGGAACTTTCCACATGGCCATAGTGCCGTAACTGATGCTCCCTCACAATGCAGGTAATGTGCCTCATTCGGGACTCCATGAGTAACCACTAATTCGATCCCCAAGGGTTTTCCGGAGAGACACAGTACCAAAGGTGTCCAGTCTTTGTCTCAGGTCACTGGATAGCATCCATGTCACACAACCATATAGCAAGACAGGAAGCACCAGGACTCTAAAGACTTGGACCTTCATCCCTTTGCAAAGATATTTGGGAGCACCACACACCCCTTTTCAGCGACCTCATGACCCCCCATTCTCTCCCAATCCATCTACTGACTTCATAGGAAAAGTCACTATAGACATTATGTAAATGAACCTCTCGACAAGGTCAACACTCTCTCTGCAAACAGACACACTGCTGATGGCTGTGCCCAAGAGGTCATTAAAGGTGTGGATCTTGGTTTTTATCCAGGACACTCGCAAGCCCAGACACTCAGACTTCTCGCTCAGTCACTTGAGCTCCCCATCGGAGCCTCCATTGACTCCGCGAAGATCACAGCATCGTCAGCAAAGTCAAGATCCATGAATCATTCTTCACCAACAGATGCCCCACATCTGCTGGACCCCACAACCTTGCCCAGTCCATACAAGCATTGGTAGACTTCTTAGGCATAAAACCAGACTGTTCTGGTTGCTGGTAGGTGAGCAAGTGATCACGGATCCTATTGAGGATGACTCTAGCAAGGACCTTACCCGGCACTGAGAGCAGTATTATCCCTCTGTAGTTGCTGCAATCCAGGTGATCACCCTTCCCTTTCCAAGTCCCGTTTTCCAGTCAGTTGGGATGATGCCAGTCTCCCAAATGGAAGCAAAGTTTGCTTGCAATGCTAGGAGGAAAGCCTTACCAGCAGCCTGGAGAAGTTCACCCCAGACACCACAGATCCCTGCAGCCTTTCCTTTCCTCAGCTGATGCACCACCTGTGCAATCTCAGTGAGACTGGGTGGTTCACAGCTAATTGGAAGATCAGCCTCAAGAATCGTGGACCCAGAGATCCATCCTAGCCGGAGGATCAGCTTTGAACTGGTCACACAACTGCAGTGTCATCCATAAGGACCGTTCCACCAGCCGCACTGACTGTGATTCTCCGAGGAACATTTTTGGATGTGCGTAATACTTCGATTCCTCTGTAAGCAGGACATGGGTCGCTAGACCACAGATGGTGTGTCACTTGCTCACAGATTCCTCTAACAAACGTCTCTTTATCAGCACTCAGAGCCCTCACAGCTGTCATTCTGAGGTCCCGGTACAGACCAGAGTTGCCATTGAGCCCGTGAAACACCTCCTTCTGGGAACACCAGTAACATCAACACAACCTTCAGCAACCTTAATGGTCTTGTCACAGAAGGTCTCCCACATCACATTTTGGATTAGCAGTCACACCCAAATCCGTAAATTCATCACACAAACTGAGTGCAAACTCGTTAGAAACACCCTGGTCTTGGAGTCTGGCCAAGTCCAGGCTCATTTTCCTAGTAGGTGGTAACCTACTGGACCTAAGCTGGATCTTAATAGTAGCAATAACAACTCTGTGATCAGAATTCACAAACTGGGCACTTTTGTAGACCCTGCAGTTTTGTAAGAGCCTGCAGCAAAGGAGTGACATCAGACATCATTGGAGGAAGCAAATCTGCTACAGTAACAGCTGCTTCCTGAGTATGACAGCCTTCAGAGTGACCAGACCAATAAAAGGTGTATCCACCTACAGAGATCTGGTCAGTCCCCGGTCTGTGCACCTCAGAGAGTGCCACTAAAATGAGGAGTTTATGTAGCTCCTCCAACAGCAGAGGAAGATGATTATCTTGCAGAAGTATCAAGATGTTCCACGTGCATACCCGAATAGGCCGCTTCAAATTGGGACCCGAGTGCTGCCATGCAGTGGGCAATGCCTCAGCACCACACCAGTTCTGATCCCTAACAGACCTGAAAAAGGTCAAAAGAAGTTTAAAAATCAGACAATCAAGATGAGTAACTAATACAATACAATACAATACAATTTATTTTTGTATAACCCAAAATCACACAAGAAGAGGCCGTGCCTTTTGACACCCTCTCAGCCTTGACTCTCTAAGAAGACAAGGAAAAACTCCCAAAAAAAAAAAAAGGCAGTTCAAAGAGAGACCCCTTTCCAGGTAGGTTGGGCGTGAAGTGGGTGTCAAAAAGAAAGAGGTAAATACAATACAATACAAAAAACAGAACAAATCCCCAGTACAGTATAAAAATAAAAATTTTACAGTACGGAACAGAATTTAACAGTAGATGATATCACATAATATGATTTGAATTTGTTGAGTCCTGGAGACCTCAGCCATCAAACTGCCTCCCCCGTTTGGTCATTCCACAGCTGAAACAGCTCTGGGCTAGCCAATCCGATGAAAAGACCCCTTTACCCCATGATTCCTGCAATCCTCCATCAGGGATGACTTTACCTTAGGCAGGCAAAACAACTAGGCAGGTGGGCTGTGGCACCAAGTGCTACATTTGAGTACCGAGAAGAGAAACAGAATAGGTGAGGGTTAGTAACAAATTATAATTATCATGTTACTTACGTTTTAGTGCTAATGACTAACGACAGAGATGCAGTATGTACAGTTAATCAGCAGCTCAGGATATGGTAAACTGAAGTAGTGAGTCTTCAGCCGGGATTTAAAAGCTGAGACCAAACGGGCATCTCTTATTAGAATTAGAATTAGAACAATCTAGATGAGAACAGGCCATTCAGCCCAACAAAGCTCGCCAGTCCTATCCACTTGCTTCCTCCAAGAAAACATCAAGTCGAGTTTTGAAAGTCCCTAACGTCTTACTGTCTACCACACTACTTGGTAGCTTATTCCAAGTGTCTATCGTTCTTTGTGTAAAGAAAAACTTCCTAATGTTTGTGCGAAATTTACCCTTAACAAGTTTCCAACTGTGTCCCCGTGTTCTTGATGAGCTCATTTTAAAATACAAGTCTCGATCCACTGTACTAATTCCTTTCATAATTTTAAACACTTCAATCATGTCACCTCTTAATCTTCTTTTGCTTAAACTGTAAAGGCTCAGCTCTTTTAATCTTTCCTCATAATTCAACCCCTGTAGACCTGGAATCAGCCTAGTCGCTCTTCTCTGGACCTTTTCTAGTGCTGCTATGTCCTTTTTGTAGCCTGGAGACCAAAACTGCACACAGTACTCAAGATGAGGCCTCACCAGTGCATTATAAAGGTTGAGCATAACCTCCTTGGACTTGTACTCCACAGATCGTGCTATATAACCTAACATTCTGTTAGCCTTCTTAATGGCTTCTGAACACTGTTTGGAAGTTGATAGCTTGGAGTCCACTATGACTCCTAAATCCTTCTCATAAGGTGTACTCTCGATTTTTCGACCGCCCATTGTGTATTCAAACCTAATATTTTTACTTCCTATGTGTAATACTTTACATTTACTGACATTAAATTTCATCTGCCACAAATCTGCCCAAGCCTGTATGCTATCCAAGTCCTTCTGTAATGATATAACGGATTCCAAATTATCTGCTAATCCACCTATCTTGGTATCATCTGCAAACTTAACCAGCTTGTTACTTATATTCCTATCTAAATCATTTATATATATTAAAAATAGCAGCGGCCCTAGCACTGACCCCTGTGGAACACCACTCTTAACATCGCCAGTTCTGATGAGGTTCCTCGCACCATCACCCTCTGCTTCCTGTGTCTGAGCCAATTCTGCACCCATCTAAAAACATCACCCTGAATTCCCACTTCTTTTAACTTGATGCCCAACCTCTCATGTGGCACCTTATCAAATGCTTTCTGAAAGTCCAGATAAATAATATCATAAGCTCCACTTTGATCGTATCCTTTTGTTGCCTCCTCATAGAATTCCAACATGTTAGTAAAACACGACCTCCCCCTTCTGAACCCATGCTGACTGTTCAGAATAACTCCTGTCCTTGTCATGTGTTGCTCAATCTTATCCTTAATAATTCCTTCCATTAATTTTCCTGTGATGCTTGTTAAGCTTACTGGCCTATAGTTGCTTGGATCTGCCCTGTCACCCTTTTTATATAATGGGATGATATTTGCCATTTTCCAGTCCTTTGGAATCTCTCCAGTGCACAGTGACTTCCTAAAAATATGTGTCAAGGGTTTATATATGTACTCACTAGCCTCCTTAAGAACACGAGGATAAATATTATCTGGGCCTGGTGATTTGTTTGATTTCATCTTATTTAATCTGAGCAGCACTTCTCCCTCTACAATTTCCAAATCCCTCAGTACCTCCTTAGTAGTTGTGTTTACCTCTGGCAGGTTATCCACTTGCTCACTTGTAAACACCTCAGAAAAATGTAAGTTTAGGGCATCTGCTATTTCATTGTCTGTATCTTTTAATTCCCTTTACTATTCCTGATGAACTTGACCTCCTCCTTAACTGTTCTTTTACTACTAAAATACTGAAAGAATCTCTTGGGGTCTTCTTTCGCCTTATCTGCTATATTCCTCTCCAACTGTCTTTTAGCCTCTCTGATATCCTTCTTAATGGTTGCCCTCATTTTCTCATACGCTACGGTTCTCTTTGCAGTCATTAGTCTTATATGCCTTATACAGCAGTTTTTCCTTTGCAACTTCTTTTTAAATCTTTATTAATCCATCGTGGAGATTTTTTAGTTTCCTATTACTTCCAAATTTAGGTATGTATCTGTCCTGCATTACATGTAAAACATTTTAAACCTGTTCCACTGCTCCTCGACTGTCTCCACATTTAAAAGCTTATCCCAGTCTATCCTACTTAGACTTTGTCGCATCTGCTCAAAATTAGCCCTACTAAAGTTCAACTTAACAATTTTAGTCTTTGCATCTGTACTCTTACAAAATACTGAGAATTGTATTACATTATGGTCACTTGACCCTAGTGGTTCAATCACCTCTACACCCTCAATTCTATCCTGATTATTACAGAATACTAAATCCAGATAGGCTTCACCCCTTGTTGGTGCTTTAACATGCTGTGTTAAAAAACAGTCGCTGATTACTTCTAAAAACTCCTGCTCTTGTGCTCCTCCATCTGTAAGGTTATCCCAGTTAATATTTGGATAATTAAAGTCCCCATGACTATAATATCCCCTGTAAACTTGCCTTTTGATATTACTAAAAGATGTGTGTTGAAATTACTGTCTGAATTGGGTGGTCTATAACACACTCCTAAAATGAGACCTTTTCCCTAATATTTTCCAGGCGAAGCCACATGTCCTCACTAAGATGGGGCTCATCATCCAACTGAAGATGACTTACATTTAATTCCTGTTTGGCATAAACAGCAACCCCACCTCCTTTTCTGTTCTGTCTATCCTTCCTAAAAATGTGTATCCCTCTATGTTACACTCATCCCCATCTTTGTTATTTAGCCAGGTTTCCGTTATTGCTATAATATCATAATTGTGCTCTGCTACATACAACTCCAACTCACTTACCTTATTTTTGATACTTCTAGCATTAAGGCAAGCTATTTTTAATGTGTTAATCCTTCTATCTTTACGTGTTTGCTTAAAATTTACATTACTATGCATTTTTATTTCTACACCATTGTTTGTTCTTCCATGTATAGATCTAAATCTGGCCTGTCCTAAACTCCCTGCCCCCATTCCCTAGTTTAAACAATCCTCGACTAGCCTACACATACGCCTCCCCAATACATTGGTGCCCCTCCGGTTCAGATGTAACCCGTCACGGCGAACAGGTCCCATCTGTTCCAAAAGGAGTCCCAATGCCCCATAAACCTATACCCTTCTACCCTGCACCAAGATTTGAGCCACGCGTTAAGCCTTCTAATCTCCTCAATCTTACCTGGACTGGCGCGTGGCACAGGCAGAACTTCGGAGAAGACTACCTTGTCAGTTCTGCTCCTCAGCTTGGTACCTAACTCTTTGAATTTGGATCGCAGAACTGACAGACTACCCTTATGTATGTCATTTGTTCCAACGTGGACAATGACAACTGGATCCACCCGCTCTGGCCAAGAGCCTATCCACCCTTCCAGGAGGTCTCCCACCTGTGCTCCCGGAAGGCAACACACCGTCGAGACTCTCTCTCTCTGGAGTACGCCTGCGCTTCAATCCCCTAATGATTGAGTCCCCAACTATCACTACCTCTCTCTTTTTGGGAACTGGTTTTGAGGTGGCCCGTTGGGGCTCCTCAACCCTGCCTACCACCTCAGAATTATCAGAGTCACCGTCCAGCTCCGCCAGGACATGATAACGTTAGACACTTCTAATTCTGGGGTTGATGCCCGGACAGTGTGCACCCTTTACCTTACGCCTTGCGACCGTGACCCACCTATTCCTACCTGTCTGGTCTGGAATCTCCTCCGCCCACCTTAGGGGTGCACACTATCTCTAAAGGACACCTGGGCCAAGTCCGCCAATTCTCTATTACAACGCAGGTCAGCCAACTCCTCCTCCAGTTCAGCGACCCTGAGCTCGAGGTGCTGGATCAGCTGGCATCTCTTGCAGATGTAGCCCTCATAGACAACTGGCTCTTCCAAACCATCATCTAAAAGTCCAACATCCAACAGGACTTGCATTGCACTGGCCTCATTATTAAAATTTGATTTGGGATTACTAAGCTGCCTTAACTATATATTTTTTTTTTCTTTCTTAAAATTAAATTTCTTCTTCTTTCAGCTGCTCCTTAACTTAAATGGTAACACTAAGATCTGCTACAGATATTTTACACCTTTTCCCCTTAAGCTCCTGTACTGTTCTCCCTCTCAGCTGCCTGCTGTTTGCCTTTCTATGAGGTTAACTTTACTTTTCTCTGTCTCTTCTAGCTTTGCGCTCTTCTTACTTATAAGCTCTTCACTCGCACTGTTTGTATTCCCCCGTATTAATGAACCAATACGCTGTCGCCCACTTAACTGTTCTGCCTCTGGACGGCTAAGGACTGTTTAATCTAAAATAAACAAATAAATAAAACTTTACTACCTTATTTGCTCCTACTGCTCCTTGTGCCTGATCGGTGTCTTAACGCAGGCCGCTTACCTGCGCACTACTGAGTTTCCACCTTTTACTGCTTTGAAGTCAGCCGCGGCCTTTTTTTTTTTTCCTTTAAACTAAGGAATCGCTGTTACGACGACGCGGTTATTTATTTACAAATGCCGATATCAGTTACTGCTGCTTTCTACCCTGCCGCCTCGATGCTAATTCAAATACAGATAACAAGAAAAAGAACAAGTACAAATAACTTTTCCAAGCGCACTTCCAAACACCCAGCTACTTTTGCTCTTGTGCGGCGAAAAAAGCAAAAACCCTTCTAAAGGGAAAAAAGCTTTAAAAATTCCCACACGGTTCCTTAGAGGCAACCAAAACCCAAGTTTTTAAGAGCAAAATGTATTTTTTAAATGTAAATCTCACACCACAGAACAAACCAACACTCTCAACAGACTCTAGCGTTTGCAAAGCACACGTGACTCTCAGCTCTGAGCACCCTGGGTTCTCCCAAGACCTCCCCAAATAGTAGTAGTAGCAGGCAGACCATTCCACAGTTTAGGGGCCCTGTAAGTAAAATCTCGATCTCCCAATGTTATTTTATTAATCCTTGGAATCATAAGCAGACCAGCATCTTGAGATCTTCATGTGCGCTCTGGTTTGTAATTCATGATAAGTTGTAAGTCAAGTTCAGACAAGTAAGCCGGACCTTGGCCATTTAATGCTTTATATGTTAAAAGGAGGATTTTGAAATCTGCCCTAAACTTAACCGGGAGCTAGTGTAAGGATTTAAGAACTGGAGTTATGTGTTCTTATTTTCTTGTTCTTGTAATAATTTTTGCAACAGCATTTTGGATTAACTGGAGGCTGTATAAAGAACAGTTTGAACATCCAGTGAACACCGCATTGCAGTAGTCAATCCTACTAAAAATAATTGCATGAATTAATTTCTCACAATCCTGCTTATTTAGAAAGCACCTTAATTTCCCAACATTTCTAAGATGGAAGAAACATGATTTGAACAACTTTGTAATATGCGCTTTAAATGACATGCTGGAGTCAAAGATAACTCCTAGATTGTGGGCTGATTCAGTAAAATTAATGGTGATTCCAACTGAGTAAAACGATGACAGAATATTGCTGTGATCAGCGTCATTCCCACCAACAATTTACATCTCTGTTTTATCTGTATTTAAAGACAAGTAGTTCTCATCCATCCACTCCTTTAATTCATTAACTCAACTAATAAAGACAACATTGGAGAAACTTCATTTGATCTAAATGAAAGGTATAGCTGGGTGTCATCTGCATACGAGTGAAAATTAACATTATGCTTCCTACTGATAGATCCGAGTGGAAGCATGTAAAGTGAAAACAGTAAAGGTCCCAGTACTGAGCCCTGTGGGACACCATATCTCACTTCTGTGTATAATGATGGAATGCTGTCAGCACATTTCTGTACATATTGGAATTGATTTGATAAATAAGAACTAAATCAAGCGAGCACAGTGCCTGTAAGGCCAACATCATTTTCTAACCTGTGCAGTAAAATAGAATGGTCAATGGTGTCAAATGCTGCACTTAAGTTTAACAACATAATTACAGTGGAGTTTCCTTCATCAGAGAATATCAGAATGTTGTTTACAACCCGCGCTAGTGCCATTTCTGTGCTTTGACCAGTGTGGAAACCAGACTGGAATTTCTCAAATAAATTATAATGCGTAAGGTGTGACTGAAGCTGATTGACAACTACTTTTTCTAGTATTTTAGAGAGAAAGAGTAAATTTGAAATAGGCCTATAATTATTTAGCTCTGTTGTCCAAGGCTTTATGCTCTGGGTAGGGCCACCCAAGGCAAACTGGTCCTAGGTGAGGGATGAGACAAAGAGCGGTTCAACATAACTTCCTATGAAGAAAAAATTTTGGACGCCGTTTTCTGGAGGTGGGGCTCGATGATGAGTGCCTGGTGGCCGGGCCTGCACCCATGGGGCTCGACCGAGCACAGCCCGAAGAGGCAACGTGGGTCCTCCTTCCCATGGGCTCACCACCTATGGGAGGGGCCAAGGAGGTCGGGGGCAATGTGAGATGGGTGGTGGCCGAAGGTGGGGACCTTGGCGGCCCGATCCTCGGCTATAGAAGCTGACTCTCCGCACATGGAATGTCACCTCTCTGAAGGGGACGGAGCCTGAGCTGGTGTGCAAGGTCGAGAGGTTCCGGCTAGATATAGTCGGGCTCACCTCGACACACAGCTTGGACTCTGCAACCAATCTCCTTGAGAGGGGCTGGACACTCTACCACTCTGGAGTTGCCCCCGGTGAGAGGTGTCGAGAGGGTGTGGGCATACTTATTGCCCCCCGACTTGGAACCTGTTCATTGAGGTTTACCCCGGTGGATGAGAGTGTAGCCTCCCTCCGCCTTCAAGTGGGGGACGGGTCCTAATTGTTGTTTGTGTGTATGCACCGAACAGCAGTTTGGAGTACCCACCCTTTTTGGAGTCCCTGGAGGGGGGCTAGAGGGCTGGGCTAGAGAGCATACCTTCTGGGGACTCCCTCATACTGCTGGGAGACTTCAATGCTCACGTGGGCAATGACAGTGAGAGCTGGAAGGGCGTGATTGGGAGGAATGGTCCCCCCGATCTGAACCCGAGCGGTGTTTTGTTATTGGACTTCTGTGCTCGTCACGGATTGTCCATAACGAACACCATGTTCAACCTTAGGGGTGTTCATATGTGCACTTGGCACCAGGACACCTTAGGCCTCAGTTCGATGATCGACTTTGTGGTCATGTCATTGGACCTGCGGCCACATGTCTTGGATGCTCGGGTGAAGAGAGGGACGGAGCTGTCAACTGATCACCACCTGGTGGTGAGTAGGCTTCGATGGTGGGGGAAGATGCCGGTCAGGCCTGGTAGGCCCAAATGTGTTGTGAGGGTCTGCTGGGAATGTCTGGTAGAGTCCCCTGTCAGAAGTAGATTCAGTTCCCACCTCCAGGCAGAACTTCGACCAAGTCCCGAGGGAGGTGGGGGACATTGAGTGTGAATGGGCCATGTTCCGTGCCTCTATTGTTGAGGCAGATGACCGGAGCTGTGGCTGTAAGGTGGTCGGTACCTGTCATAGCAGCAATCCCCAAACCTGTTGGTGGACACTGGCGGTGAGTGATGCCGTCAAGCTGAAGAAGGAGTCCTACAGGCTGGTCAAGTGGAATGCAGCTTTGGTCGTTGCTGAGGCAAAAACTCGGGCATGGGAGGAGTTTGGGGAGGCCATGGAGATCAACTTCCAGACGGCTTTGAGGAGATTCTGGTCCACCATCCGATGTCTCAGGAGGGGGAAGCAGTGCAGTCTCAACACTGTATATGGTAGGGAAGGTACGCTGCTGACCTCGACTCGGGATGTTGTGGGTCGGTGAGGGGAGTACTTCGAAGACCTCCTCAATTCCACTAACATGCCTTCCAATGAGGAACCAGAGCCTGGGGACTCGGAGGTGGGCTCCCCCATCTCTGGGACTGAGGTCACCGAGGTGGTCAAAAAACTCCTTGGTGATAGGGCCCCGGGGGTGGATGAGATACGCCCGGACTTCCTCAAGGCTCTGGATGTTGTAGGACTGTCCTGGTTGACACGCCTCTGCAACATTGCATGGACATCGGGGACAGTGACTCTGGATTTAAGAAGGGGGACCGGAGGGTATGTTCTAACTACAGAGGAATCACTCTCCTCAGCCTCCCTGGAAAAGTCTATTCGGGGGTCCTGGAGAGGAGGGTCCATCAGATAGTTGAACCTTAGATTCAGGAGGAACAGTGTGGTTTTCGTCCTGGTCGCAGAACAGTGGACCTGCTCTACACCCTTAACTGTGTCCTGGAGGGTGCATAGGAGTTTGCCCAACCAGTCTACACGTGTTTTGTGGACTTGGAAAAGGCGTTCGACCGTGTCCCTCGGGGAATCCTGTGGGGGGTGCTCCGGGAGTATGGGGTACCAGACACCTGATAAGGGCTGTTCGGTCCCTGTACAACCAGTGTCAGAGCTTGGTCCGCATTGCCGACAGTAAGTCGAACCTGTGTTGAGTGAGAGAAGAATGGAGCATGAGATCGAGAGGCGAATCGGTGCGGCGTTCGCTGTGATGCGGGCTCTGCATCAGTCTGTCGTGGTGAAAAAGGAGCTGAGCCGTAAGGCTAAGCTCACAATTTACCAGTCAATCTACGTTCCTACCCTCAGTAGCCTATGGTCATGGGCTATGGGTAATGACCGAAAGAACGAGATTGTGATTACAAGCGGCTGAAATGAGTTTCCTCTGCAGGGTGTCTGGGCTTTCCCTTAAAGATAGGGTGAGAAGCTCAGTCATCCGGGAGGGGCTCAGAGTAGAGCGGCTGCTCCTCTGCATTGAGAGGAGTCAGATGAGGTGGCTCGGGCATCTGATCAGAATGCCTCCCGGATGCCTCCCTGGTAAGGTGTTCCTGGCACGTCTAACCAGGAGGAGGACCTGGGGAAGACCCAGGACACGCTGGAGGGACTATGTCTCCCGGCTGGCCTGGGAACGCCTCAGTATTCCCCCAGAAGAGCTAGAAGAAGTGGCCGGGGAGAGGGAAGTCTGAGCATCTCTGCTCTGCTCAAGCTGCTGCCCCTGCGACCCGATCTTGGATATGCAGAAGAGGATGGATGGATGGATGGATTATTTAGTATGTGTGGGTCTAGGTCTGACTTTTTAAGTAATGGTTTAATGACTGACACTTTTAGTGCATCAGGTACTGTGCCATGCAATAATGAACTATTGATAATGTTTAGAATAGGCGCTGCAAGAACATCTATTGCACTTTTTACTAGGTTTGTTGGCACTGGATCTAGGGAACATGTAGTAGGTTTTAGAAATTAAAGTTAAGACTTCCTGCTCAGTTACAAGATTACAATTACTAAAGTGCTGAATACAATGTGAGGCAGGGTCTGCTAAGCTAGTATGCAGTTTGTACTTTGATGCTGAGATCTGGGATCTTATATTTTTAATTTTCTCATTGAATAAATTCATAAAGTCTGTACTGCTAATATCTGTTTGTATTTTGGACTGTAGATTTGAATTCCCATTTGTTAATTTAGCAACTGTTCTAGACAGTACCCGAGGATATTTATTATAGCTATCTATTAGTGTAGAATAGTACTCTGAGTGAGCTTTAAAGAGAGCTTTTTTTATATTTTTTAACACTCTCTGTCCATGCAATTTGAAAGACATGTAGCTTTGTTGTTCTCCATCTGTGCTCCAGTTTTTGACACTCTAATTTAAGAGCTAGAGTGTTTTCATTAAACCAGGGAGAGTTTCTATGTGCTTTGATCACTTTTGTTTTAAGGGGAGCAACTGCGTCCAGAGCATAATCTAAACAACATTAGCAACAAGAGGTTCTTGAGGAATCAGTGTACCCTGATACGTTAACAACTTTGAGGTACCCTATTATCCTGCCACATTGTGGTTAATGGTTCACAACCTAAGAGGACATGCACCTAGATGCTGCCCTAACAACAGGAGATGAAAATGGTGCTACTGATAGATAAACAAAATGGTGATAGAAATGGTAGACATAATTCTATGCAAATAAAAACTAAACCAACAGGTAACAAACAGGACTAACCACTAGAATCCTTGGAGTAGAAAACTCCCAAAACACCATAAAGAGAAAATAGGGACCACTAGCAGTCCCTTAAAAAATAAATACAGATATCCTGACAGTTTTACACTTTTCCTGACTAGATAGGGCCTATTACATTTGAAGTCAAGGATTATAGTCCACTTCTAATTATGAGTCAATTGCATCTATAAAACCTTTTTATTGTTCTTCTCACATACAGGTTTGCAAGAAGCTATAGGTCTTTTCCAACAACATTAGGAACAAAGGAAGTACTGTGGAACAAAGCTGGAACCAAATAGTGGATTACAAAAACACATAGAATACATGGCCTTAATAATCCCAGGTAAATTTAGACTTCTCCGTCTACTTAACATGCTACATGTTAGGGAAGTGTTAGTTGACCAGCATAGATATACCCTATGTTGAGCATATGCAAACTACAAGGAAACAGTGACTGTGGTGAGCATTAAGTCCAGATCCCTGCATATGTAAGACAGTAGCAATAATCTTTGCTTCATTATGCAGATTACATAAATGCAACAAAATTTCAAAAAGTATGTTATTTGAAATTAGAATTTGATAATCCTTACATAAACTTTATTATACTACTATTGTTGTGCTCATAAATAGATTATTCAAGTTATTAGACTGTAAGTAAGTCTCAGTTCACCCAGATGTCAAACAATCTTTCTCAGAGGAAGAAGTATGACTTCAAAAAATATCTCAAACAGAAATATATCTATTTAAAGGCTACTGAGAAAATAGCAGATTGGGAGATAAAATATCACGTTAAAGATATTGACATAGCATTTAAAAAAGAATGTCTATTTAAATGCTGTCATACTTTAAAATGAAATGTTGTAGTGCTGGTGCCAGAATGGATTTTTTGCTCTTTATATGGCTCTTTAAGTAGCTCACTGTCCTTAAAAGGACTGGATGTATTTTGATTCACTATTTGGAAAAGCTTGCAACATTGCAGGTTTGACATTTTTATAGGTGCCCCCGCCTTCTTGCTTTGAATCTGCACATTTGCAAGATGTAAAGCTAGCTCATACTATACAGTAATCTGTCAGTTATAAACCAGCAGGCAAACTTCCTTCTGTGGAGGAGTAAATGTACCAGTCTCTGAGCTGTGTCTCTTTTCCTTAACTGAACTAATGCTGCAAACAGCATTCCAGGTCCAGCTCTCAGCTTTGAGACTTTCTTTCCATGGCTACTCTATAAAGCCTCTGAAATATGGCTTGTCCTTTTCCTGCTTAGTTTTGCCACTATCCCTCCTGTACATGACTCTCCTGGGGCCAGTGACAATTCAATCTGCCGCACAATTTCCCAGCATCATGAACCGGAAACTCTATTAGCACTCACTTTTCATCAGCTTGGCCGGCCTACAACTGACTCAGCTGTAGAATGGCCAGTAGGGGGAGGTAGATTGTTTGCCAGGTCTCCAGGAATCTGACTCGTTTTTTCCAATCTGGCCATGGGGCTACAATTAACTGATGGACGGATATTGTTGTTTTTCATTTATATTAATTAGTTTCTACTTTGTTTTTAATGTGTTCCAA